>NC_081405.1:483089012-483400482 GCF_030272615.1 Cryptomeria japonica | reverse complement strand
TTTCTTGCCATGACTTCACTGCGGGAGACCAAAATGACTCAGAGGATTCTTTAAGTGTATAAGATATAATGACTGAAAGACTCAGTGTCGAGATACAATTGATGATTCCCTCTCTAGTCAAATGCTCATCCTAACTTTGAGATACTTTAGAAACAATTAATCTAAAATTCAAAAGCTCTTCACAAATATTCATCAAAGGAATATCACAAACATAGCTTAGTGGGATCAAACCAGTGTGTGTGTGTGTTAAGCAACATCACCTTCTTGCCAATGGGAATCCTCTTTTATTACTAAACTAAAGCATGCGGAAGCAGGCGAAAGCAAACAACCAAGCTAACAAAAGCAAACTAAACTAAGGAAATACAAACAACTAAACTAAACACACAACCAAAGAAAAACTACCCCAGCTACGTACAAACGAGTTCCACCATGGAACTCAGGGCATGAAGTAATGTTTCATAAATTGCCCGTTAATGGGCAAAGGAATGTCGTCACCTGTCAAGGTCTTCAACTTGAAAGCGTTTTCTCCTAGTATCTTGGCAATTTGGTATGGTCCTTTCCATAAGCAATCGAACTTGTCGTGATCTCCTTTTCGTTCATGGGGTTTATCCCAATACAGGACCAAATCTGAGATTCCGAAGGCTTTCGTGGTGGCTCATCTATCAAACCATCTCTTGACTGTCCCTTGGTACTTGGTAAACTTTTCTAGGGCTTGATCTCTTTGTTCTTTCAGAAAAAGCAGTTGGGAGAGACGAATTTGGACTCTCTGTTCTGGATCAAGAAATTCTTGCATGAATTTCAGAGTTGGGATTCTCAGTTGGATAGGGAAAACTGGGTCCTGTCCGTAGACCAGATGGTATGGGGAAGTGCCCAAAGATTTCTTAGCTCTTGTTCTGTCTGCCCATAGAGCAAACCTCAATTGTGTATGCCAATCTTTCGGGTTTTTATCAAGAAGCTTCTTGATCACAGTAAGCAAATTTTTGTTGGTTGATTCTGCCAGTCCATTGCCCTAGGGGTAATAGTTTGAAGAGAATTTCAAAGTGATGCCATAATCGAATGCCCAGTTAGAAAACTTTAGAGAAGTGAAGGCAGAGCCATTGTCGCACACTAGAGCGTGGGGGCATCCAAATCTAGTGATAATGTTCTCTTCACGGAACTTGATTACCGTATCCGTTGTACAGTTCTTTAATGCTTGGGCTTCAGACCACTGGGTGCAATAATCGGTTGCTGTCAGAATGTATTTGTGTTGTGATGATGATAGTGGGTTTATTGCTCCAATAAAATCTAGTCCCCACATGGCAAATGGCTTTACTTCTGTGATTGGTTGCAATGGCATTGCAGGGTTCTCTCTAATGGCGGCAACCTGACAAATGTGGCATGCCTTTACATGTTCATAGGCATCCTTAAAAACAGTAGGCCAATAATATCCTACTCTGAGGATTTGGAAAGCAGTTGCTTGACTCCCTTCGTGGCCTGTTCCAAACTTAGAGTGGAAATGTTCTATTATTCTCTTGGCTTCATCATATCCAACACATCGAAGGTACATACCTTCATGATTCTTTCGGTAGAGTACTGATCCTTGGAGCATATAGCACTGGCACTTGAGTCTAAAGGCTCATTTCTGTGCTGAATTCATGGAGGCAGGGTATATGTGATCTGTTAAATACGACATGATATCATAGTACCATTCCTTCTGAGAAACACCTGTCAAGACATATGTTTGTTGTATTAGTCTAGGTCCTTGAACTACCATAGTTTGTGTTAGGGCTTGCCCTCGGACTAATTTCATTGGTTGTAATTTTACATCATACTCTTGGATGGTGGCAACCCACTTTCCTCGCCTTTCCCTTAGCTCGTTTTGCATCAAGAGTGTCTTAATAGCAGCATCAGGCACAATGGTGAAGGTCTTACTCAAAATATAGTGCCTAAACTTCTTAATAGCTTTCACCAAGGCATAAGCCTTCTTTTCAACACTTGGATATCTTAACTCTGCATCTTTAAGGGGTGAGCTCATAAAAGCTATAGGATGTTCTTCCTTTTCTTCTGTCTGCTGCGTGAGTATTGCGGCACATGAATGTTTAGATGCAAAAGAATACAGGTAGAATGGCTTAGTGTAGTCTGGACTGACCAAAACTGGAGCATCAACTATAGCCAGTTTGATTTCTTCAAATGCTCTCTTTGATGACGGTGTCCATTCCATCTTTGCACCCTTTTTCAACATCTCATTTAAAGGCTTCACTATCTCGGCAAAACCGGTGATAAATTTTCTAACGAAATTAATCTTTCCGAAGAAAGACCTTAGCTCCTTTTGACTAGATGGCAGATTGATCCTCGAAATAGCATCAACACTTTCAGAATCAATTAATATACCCTTTTCTATAATCCGGTGTCCTAACAACTTGCCTTCGGTGACCCCAAATATGCACTTCTTAGGATTTAAGGAAATCCCATACCTTCGGCATGTTTGAAATATCTTCCTCAGGTCTTTAACGTGGCTCCCTCTTTCTTTTAACTGTAAGATCATCCATGTAGATGATTATACTCCTCCCAATCAGCTCTCTGAAGGCGATATCCATGGCCCTCTGGAATGTGGCTCCAGCGTTGATCAACCCAAAAGGCATCCTTTTGGAGGCAAACGTTCCCCATTTTGTGGTGAATGCAATTTTCAATTTGTCTTCATACTCCACAAGTACTTGATTGTAATCTGAGTACCCGTCCAGAAAGGACATCATTTGTGAACTATTCACAATTTGTAAAACTTCATCAAGGGACGGTAGGGGGTAATTGTCCTTTTCAGAGGCTTTGTTCAAATTCCGGAAATCAACACACAGTCTAGTTTCCTCGCTCTTCTTCCTGACTGGGACCAAGTTGGCGACCCATGTTGAATGGCGTATTGGGAATATGATTCCAGCCGTTAACAATTTTTTAACTTCTTGGTGTATGAGAGGTTCCAGTAATGGGTTAACTGGCCTTTGGCATTGCTAGAAAGGTCTACTGTCCTGTTTGAGAGGGATTGTGTGGGTAATGATAGAAGTGTCATAGGTTCTCAGGTCTTCGTAGCTCCTGGCTATGACATCAGAATATTCTTCTAAAGCTTGAATTATCCCAGCCCTTTCTTCTGGTGTACAGATTTTACCTATGTACACACTTTTAACATTATCTTCAGTCCCCATATTCACTTTCTCGAATTGGTCACCATCAGTCTTTTGACCTTTCCTTTCATTGATTTGGCCTTGATCATACATTCTTTCTAACTGTATCATCCCTTTAGGGATGAAATTTGTTTTCAAGTTTAAGATCCCATCATCATCTATTTCTGCTTCTTCTTTTGTTTCCTCATCATCAATCATCTGAGTTGTAAATATGTCTGAGCTTGTTAGAAATTCTTGGATTTGACCATCATCTTCAAACACCTGAAAATTTGTGATGTTATCCGGGATTGAGGGATTTAGCAACAATTCTATGGACAGATGATCCATGTTTTCTATAGTAAGGGGCTCTAGTGAACTGGCTGCTTGGGCTAACGTGTTTGCAATCTGGTTATCTGCTCACCCTACTGACTGAATGTTGAAGGCATCAAAGCTCTCCAAGAGATCCTAGACCCTGTTACGGTAATGGGATAGTCTCTTATCATGGCAAACGTATTGCTTTCTCACTTGCTTGACTACTATCTTCAAATCGCCGAAGGCTTGTACAATTTTAGCCCCCTTACTTATGGCGAACAACAGTCCTTGAGCTAGTGACTCGTACTCGGCTACATTGTTTGTGCAGGGAAATTGGAGTCGGCGAGCTATGAGAAACACCTCCCCATCGGGACTGGTTAACTTGAACTCGGCTCCTGCCCCTTTCTTGGAATAGGATCTGTCAAATCTTAGAATCCATGTTTGTTCTTCATGTTGAGACCATACCAAACCCTGTTCTTCCCTCTCCTCCTGTGGAGGTGGTAGAGTTTGAATTTCCATATTATTTTTGTTAAACTCTTCTAATATTTGGCTGATCTCACCTTCAACCTCTTGCCTGATTGTACGGTAGGATGACGAAGCTTGTATTTCAATGGCGTGCCTATGGTGGTCTATCAGTTGATCCTCTTCCATATTTACCTCTATATTTTGCTGAGGTTCATGACTTTGACGGACTTGTCTACTCTCGGTATTGCTTCCAGGGTCTGCAAACTGCTGGAGCATCTGACGAACCTCTGTGATTGCTTTGTGGCATTCTTTACAAGTGAATTCTGAATGAGATGTGTCATGAACCCGACACCAATTGGTCAGCAGTAGCTCATGAATCTTACTCCTCATTTCTGCTCTTTGACATACATTTGTCCAGATGAATTCCTTGAAACTCTTGAATAATTTTTTCTCTTTGTCTGGATCGTCAAGAAATGTGAGGTCAAATTCGTCTTCAATTGCTTCTCCTATAGAGGAGGCTTTTAGTGTCAAAAACTTCATTTACCCTAGGTGTATAGGACCCTAGGTTGGTCTCGAGAAACAATATTTCATTATTTTCTCCATATTTCGTGATCATCAACCTAAGCCTTGGGGTACTATCGATTTTGATTTGATTAGGAACCCCTTTCCATGGTAACCACATGTGAGAGAAGTCAGTGGAAATGTATCCATTCAGTCTTCTGGACCAATCCCTACTTAGTAACATGCCATATCCATCTGGGATGTCTACGACAGAGATATCGATACAACTTTGCACTCTTGGGTCTGCCGCCAACTGCATGTGAATATTGTTAACTCTCCCATCACAGGTACCACAGTCTTATCTAGCTGTGTGACTTTCTTATTAGTCCTTGCCGGAACAAGTCCTAATTTTTGACAAACGGCTAGTGGCATTACATTGCTGGAGGCACCAGAGTCTACTAGGCAATTATGCAACATTTTGCCAAATATTCTTACTGACAACAAGAATGGAGCTGGTTCATCTTTGCCTTGATAGAAAACTACTTGGTTCTTTTTTGGTTTATCTTCTTGCTCTTTGAAGGGGAAATCTCTACTTTGTGAGTTCTGTGATAATTCCTTTGCCAGAATTTCTTCTTGGAATATGTTTGTGTCCATGAGGACCTCTTCTGGTGTGATGTTTTCTTGGTTTTCAACTGAGGTATGTATCATGCCTACAAAATTTGGAGGTTGTTGTGGAACAACGGATGATACAAATTGGTATTAGCAGGAGTATTGTCCATTCCTCTGTTTACTGCATTTGGTTGAGGGATTCTCGGTGCCACAACTTCAGTAATATTACCAAAGATTGTTTCTCTAATTTCATAAATTTTCATCAATTCAATCAAAGGTAGACTGACTTTTATTTTCTTAAACTCCTCTAATACGAATGCACTTAGCCTTTTCAACTCATCTTTGGGACCGTCTTTTGCTTGAGTTTGAACTGGCTCCAGCTGGGGGACTACTGGTCGCCTTTGGTCAACTTGAGGAGAACTGACAGGTTTTGATCCACTGGGTTGGACATTTTGTTGGCGATATTCAGGGGAATCCCTAGGAGGCGTTGGTGCATTGGTGGCATTGGGATTTGGTGGGGTTTGAAATTTGTTGGGAGGAATAGATGTAGTTGAAGGCTCATTGTATCTAGTATTCCTCTGGTATACACGGGGTTGGTTTCCAGACGTTTGTTGGAATGCTTGCACTTCCCTAGTGCCTTCTACCAAAACACTATCATATAATGGGGGAAAGTTATAGCCATTGATTGTGGTTGGCTGATTTGATACCAATTGGACTTCAGGTTTGATTTGACCTTGCGACGTTTCTACGGGACTATTGGTCGATGCAGGTGGAAATTTTTTACTAGGCCGGTATGATGGGCTGTTCTGGAATGGGGGTCTGGCATTTTCTATGACCAAAGCTTGGTCATATCTTGTTATAGGAACCATCTCATATCCAGTCGTTGGAGCCTCTTCTGCTCCTGAATTCCTTCTCTCACTTTGAAAAATGTTTGTTGCTACCTGGAATTCATGGCATTGTAACTCAGAATGTTGATCAGTACTATGCAACCTACACCATCCTGACAGTGCAACTTCTACTAGGAATACTTTGTCTGCAGGAGGTTGGTTATCCAAGGGGGATGGCATAGTACCATTGTTAGGCCCAGTATTCCATGTTGTTTTCTGGGGAACCTGGTTGTTATTCTGAAAATTTTGGTTATTCCCTTGGTAGTTTTGATTGTCTCTTTGGAAATTTTGACCATATCTTGTATATCCAGAAGAACCTTGTCCTTGATGATTCCCTTGATAGTTTCTCTGCATTTGGTTGTTCTGTCCTTTCAAATAGGTTACCTCTGCTGACAGTTTCTTTACTTGATTGATTAGCTCCCTCATTTCTTCTTTCTCCTTCAAGGTTCGACTTGAGGTTGTCGCGTTTTGGAGATATATTGGTTGCGGCAGAGGTACTTGTGAGACAAGATTTCCAAGATGGATGACCAACTGAGCACTGGCTACGGGAACTAGGTTCATCACCGACGTATTTTGAGACAGTTCTTTGTTGATATTCTGAATCTGTCCTTGTGCACGGGATTCCCTAGATAGTTCAAATGCCTTGTAGCAGTACCCACTTCTAGATCATTGCTAACTGAAATAGCTGAAGCATATGCTTCATTTAAATTGGTTGGGGGGTGCCTTTTTTTTTTACAAACATGGAAGTGAGGTGATCTAATGCTGCATAGTAAACAGGTAGTGCTGCAACATTATTCAAATTGTAGGGATCTCTTAGCCTTGTATAAGGCTTGTGGAATCTATTATTGAAGGTGCTAATAGGCTCATGCTCTTGCCTTCTTATTTCCACAAACTGTCTATATAATTCAGATGGAGAAATTGGCGATCTGAATTTTTCCAGGAAAATGTCTTTCATCTCTTGCCAATTATGGATGGAGTCAGCTGGCAGGTGGATATATGAGTGAGAGGCTTCCTCATCAAAGGTGTAAGGAAATAACCCACAGGTCACATCTTCATGCTGGATATCTCTATTATGCAGGAGGTCTTCAAAAATCTTTATATGTTCATCAGCTGAGCGGCTTAGGTTGCAACTAGGAAACCTAGAACAAAAGTGCTCAGGGCTCTTTGGCATTGCATTGTAGGCTGTAAAAACCATAAGGGACACATTAGTTGGACGCCAAGCCATTGAGACGCTTGTTTGGGAAACTATTGGCTGAACTTGTTGGATAACTGGTGGAAAGGACACTGAAGGCGGAGTGCTTGGGACTTGAGAGGAGGGGGTTTGGAATAATTTGGAGATGTCTTCCTCCTTTGGCCTACCCTCTTCTGCTTGACTTTCTCCTTTCTTTGGTGAAACTTCTCTCTTTTGTCTAGATCTTGTGGGTCATTCTAACTCCACGAATTCCTTTGATGAATTTTGTGCTGATCTGAGGATTCTCTGAAATTTATCCGGGGATAAAGAACTTATGCGATCCAGCGTAGCGTCTATTCTTGTTGAGGCAGTGCAGGAGCAGGTTCAGGAGCTGGATTAACTTCCTCCTGTTCTCTCTGATTTTGTGCGTTGATGCGATTAGCAATCTCTTCTTCTTCTTCAAGGATGAAGCACATTCGACACCAGTCAGGATAATTTCTTTTCATAGACCAGGCCAAGCTATATAACTCAATTATGATGTTCTCTTGTTCGTCGTTGAAGCTCAAGTCTGATTGTATCACTGGTTCAGGGTCTCTTCCTAGTTCAGGAGGAGTGATGGGCAGACCCATCTCTTACCATGTTAGTGGACTGAAAGGAAAATTGTCGGATTTCTTTAAGAACTTGCTTGTGAAGGGTAGAAATCCTTTCTCTCTCTAGATTTTCCTTGATCACAGTCTCTATTTGCTGACCCTTTTCTTCTTTCTTGGTAATAATTTGACTCACTTGTCTGAATTGAGAGTAATTTATGTTTGATTTCCAAGCAAGTGCTTGTAACTGATCTACAATGTATGATTGATTCAATCCTTGTTCAAGTTGTTCAAGAGGCAGGTTGAATGGGAATTCATGCGGCAATACTACGCTGCCTCATATCTACTATCCAAAATAGGTGACTTTGGAATCTGATAGTGATAAAGCCCTCCGAATGCTCTTGTATGTTGCGTGTGGGAAAAGAGCTGTGGGCAATTTTTTGAAAAAAAAAATGAACTTGCGCGATCTCAGGTCCAACTATTTAAAAAGTTATCTTGGTAAAGCCCTCCTTCTAGTGCCATTTTATGTTGCGCGTGGGAGGAGGGCTAAAAACTCTGGGTAATTGCTCACAAGTACAAATTGGTTAAAGTCTAGATGTTCAATGATTTTGATCATGCCCTCCTTCTAGCGCCATCTTATGTTGCGCGTGGGAGGAGGGTTAAAAGCTCTGGGTAATTGCTCACAAGTACAAATTGGTTAAAGTCTAGATGTTCAATCATTTTGATCATGCCCTCCTTCTAGTGCAATTTTATGTTGTGCATGGGAGGAGGGTAAAGAAAAGTTGTGGATGACTTCTGCAAATACAAATTCGAGTTCAGTTGTTTAAGACTTGATAATGATCATGCCCTCCTTCTAGCACCATTTTATGTTGCGCGTGGGAGGAGGGTAAAGAAAAGTTGTGGACGACTTCTGCAAATACAAATTCGAGTTCGGTTGTTTAAGACTTGATAAGGTTCAAGCCCTCCTTCTAGCGCCATTTTATGTTGGTGTTTGTTTTATCATCTACCAAACATTAGAATAGGATACCCGGAGGTATTCTATCCTCTCTTGAAAAATCACTACTGATTCCAAGGTCTATATGTGCGAACAAGCGACTTTAGTGAAATAGCTTCTTGGGTGGTGTATGCTGAAAATCTCAAGGGGGACTTAAGTTAACAAGTCTCTTGAATTGCTGGACTTAGATGGATTTAGCAATTTTAGGCTCTTTCTTTTTCTTTTAGATTTTTCGGGATTTAGACTTTCAAAAGAAAAGGAAAAAGGGATAGGGTTTGAGAAGGCTAATCGAATCCTATGAACTCTAGAGACGGTATCAATTGGGTGCTCTCGGGAAACCAAGCTTCGCTTCGCCACACTAGGGACAACTACACAAAGCCGGTGCAATCTTCAATGGATTGTGCTTATGATTAAGATATTGGGATGCACAGAGGATGGGCTCAAACTAACTTTACACGGTGAAATGGAAATCATCCATTCACCAAAAGTATGAGCGGAGGTACACCATCAATTGACACTTATCAAATCCTTCATTCATATTAACAACAATGAAAGCAAATCTAGATTAATTTTAACTAGGTGTTGAGGAAATTGAAACCATGCAAATCATTCAAACAATAGAGATTACAAAGCTAGTGCACATGCAATATATTATCTGGAAATGACCTTACGCAACAATACATCAAAAACCTCACACTCTCCAAATGAGAGGAGGTAGCCTTATATAGTTTTCAAAAATAAATAAACGGCCGAGATTGAACAGTGATCAAGGGCCAAGATTGAAAGCAATAAACCCTAATTAGGGTTTCCCAAAACACCATTAGTTTGAATGAATAAGAAAGTGACACGTGGCACAACTACTAATCTCACTAGGGTGAGCGCCTACTTTCCTCTTTCGCAGATTTGACGTACCTGGACACAATAAGCCTGACTTCCTCCATTGTGACACTTGGCAAACTGCTAATTTGGAAATCGATGATGTCCACATCCTCGGTACATGTGGCGAGGATGCCTTCCCACTCAACTGCTTGGGCAAGAAAGTTTTCATCGATGAAAAGAAAGTTTGCAATCTTTGAAAGATCGCCCTTGTCAATCATCGCTGAATCCTTGAAGAAGCTTGACTGAAACCTGGCTCTCAGGTTTTCTGCCTGCAAGTGCTTCTCCCTTATACTCTCTTTCTTCCAAATCTCGAATGCTACACGAAACACTTTGCTCAAAATCTCCCTGACACTCCTCTGTTTCAAAGCACTTGGTCTCGGATTTCTTCAAAACTTCAATCCGGGTAACCAAGGTGTAATACCAGGCGTTAAAGTCATACCTATCTCCGGTCTGTATGACACGCAACCCTCGTCCTTGTCCTTGTCCTTGTCTTGTCTGAGACAATTATAAGTAGGAGATTGATATGTAATTCATTATTGTCCCTTGTTCTTGTCTTTGTCTCTCGTCCCTTGTCTCTTGTTCTTGTCTTTGTCTCTCGTCCCTTGTCTCTTGTTCTTGTCTTTGTCTCTCGTCCCTTGTCTCTTGTTTTTGCCCCTCGTCCCTTGTCCTTGTCCTTGATTAGACAAGTATAAGTAGGAGATTAATATGTAATTAGGAGTTGTCCCTTGTTCGCCAAGGCCAAATACCCTGATGAAAGGAGGGGGATTGGTTAGGCCTCGTCATTCTCCAACCTCCGAGAGGCCGAACCAAGAACCCTCCTTTCGAAGGAGGGGGATTGGTTAGGCCTCCGCCCTCGAGGCCAAATACCCCGACTTCCGAAGGAGGGGTATTGGTTAGGCCTCGTCATTCTCTGTTTCCACGGCGGAAAAGAAAAAAACAAAGCTAAAATACAGGCCAAAAAAAGGATGCCCCCCCTCTCTGTTCCAATTTATTAGCGATTTAGCTAATAATTGGCAAAGATGCAAGTTAGCTTAGACACTCAAATTGGCGGGGCGCTACAATTGTTGGGTTCTCCCGATCGCCTTTTCGCCAAATTCCTGTCATTTCGCCCCCTACTCTTCCTAATTATTCATGAGTACTATGAAGCATTCTCTTGAGGAAGATGTTACGTAGCTAGAGCAACTATGCTCAAGCCACTAAGCTCACATACTTCAGCAATCAATAAAGGGTGAGATAGGTCCAGCATCCACCAGATTCTCTTCGACAAACCTCGGATAACCTTCAGATGAGGAAGTATTTCATCTTGAATTTCCTCCACGTCCTCCCAGCTGGCAGCTAAGTCCTTGATGGGGCTGACAAGTGAAGAGGCCGACTCATGTGCTGACACTAAATTCTCTACTAGTATATCGGCACGTGTTGAGGCATCTGAAATCCACTCCTTGGGCTGTGTGAATGTACCCTTCATATCCTCATAATCCTTCATCGATTCCTGCTGAAGAGGCTGTGGAGGGGTAACCGGGATCTCATGGTTAAGTGGACTGGTGAGATGGAGAACATACTTTCTCCATTGCTGGTTTTCTTCTTCAACCTTCTTTCTTTTCTCTCTCTCTTGAGCTAAACTTGCCTTAAGAGTGTTACAAGAGTCATTGAAATATTGGACCTCTTGGTCTTGGGTGGGCTTACCCAGCTCTATGGTGGTGATCTTGTAATCATCTGCGGCGACGTTGTCCCTAGTTTTTCCTTCTTTAGGCACCGCTATCTGGACCATCTTGTATCCTGCACCGTCTCTCTGGATTAAAGAAAACTTTCTGGCGGGCTTAGGTGATTTAGCTGTAGTTGGTTCATTTACCTTCTCCAAGAATGCTGCTATAATTTCTTCAGAATAGGCCTCCTTGGGAACCTTGGCCTTTATTCTTTCCCTTAGCCAATCCAGGACAGTTGACTGCTCCATGGTGTTTTGGTCAAATCCATCATCTGTCCCTCGTGGGGTTGCAGGTATGCCATCCAAGAAGACTGAAGGCGCTTCCGTTTTCTCTCTATCCGGACTTTGGACATCTTCCTTCATTACTTCCTCAACCAAAGGAGAAGGCACTCTCACTTCATCGTTAATCATGCACATATTCATCTCCTCATCCCCAGCTGCATTCTGATCGGGCACAATAGAAGCGATGCTTAAGATGGATTCCGGGCATTACCTGTAGAGATACAAGGATTGGCAGACAAAGAATCATCTACTCCCATCAATTCGTAGGTCAAGGTCACACCTTTGGCCTTTAATTGCCTTGTCCTTTTAGATGTCCACCACCTCGAATACTCAACCACCGTCCTCATGAGGTCTGCTAAATCTTATTTCTCTCCCTTTGTCCAATCTATTAAAACTAGTGGTTCATTTTTCATCTTTTCAAAATCTGGCTACTGAAGCTCTGGGCTATCCTCTACTTGATCGGCAACTCTAAATACCTCTTTTGCCCTCACCATGTTCAAAGGAATTCTCGACTAGAATCTCTTCCTGATCTCGAAGCTATCGGCTGCGTTAGCCCAATAATCTTCTAGATCGGCCCTGTGTTCATACGTTATCCCTTCGACCTTCTTTATCCTATGGAATGGATCAAAATTCCTTCTCGCCTTGTACTGATAAAAGGGATACCAGGCTAGCTCCTTCTCAGCTATCGCAGTAGCTTGTGCCGATGGACATGTTTCTAGCCCATTACCAATTGTAAGAGAGGAAGTCCCTGCCTTCTTCTGGTTTTCCCTTTGAATTACCATATACTCTTCCAATTGCCTTACAACATCGAGTAACACAACTCGGTTGGTAGGGTAAGCTAGAAGCTTGTAGGGAGGCTTTGAGAATCCTTGAGTTCTAAGGTAAGTGAACTTTGGATATTGGATATACCAATACCCGAATTGACTGATGATGTCCATAGACACCTGAGAGAGTCTCTGGTGTAGTCCACCTTGCAATGTCCGAGTGATGTGCATGAGGAAGGTATCATTCACTCTTTTAAAATGGAACTTTTCTTCCATGTGGAGCTGGGGATAGCAATCATAAACTGGAAACTGGTTCTCCTTGTTCCCTACTTCCCCTCTGCAAGTGAGAGCTCTGTATCTGTAGGTCCTGGCCAAGGAATAAAACAGGTACGAACTCATGAAGAAAGTGCTATACGCCTCTAGGTTCTTCAGCTGGTTGTCTAGGTTGTCGCTAATCATCCCAGCCCAGTCTATCATTTTAACTCCATTCATCATTTCATTAATGAAATAGTACATCCAGGGCTCGAATGGGGCTCCTTGAGGATTTCCCATCATTCTGTTGAGCAGAACGATCATGTCTCCAATGTCTTCCTTAAAGTATGCTCTCACTAGACTCTTGCTCTGAAGTTTGGAGGCGCCCTTCCTTGGCTTGTCCAGCCAGGAGTGGTTGACCTTGGCTTGTCCAGCCAGGAATGGTTGACTATGGCATCGTATTCCTCCAGGTGGTCCTGATACAGACGGTCAACTTCATCCTTTGTGACATACACCGTGTTGTGATACTCTGGGATCCTGAAGGCCTCTTTGATGGCCTCATCACCGATGTTCGCCAACACTCTTCCATCAGGTGCAACAATGTCCTTACTGGTGGGGTTGTAATGTTTAGCACATTCAACCACTAATTCAGTGCATTGCATGGTGGGGAGAAAACCAGCAGCATGCACGATCCCACTCTTCATCATCTTTCATGTGATTGTCGTAGGCACAAGGTTGTCCAGACCAAACATTCGCTTCTTAAATTCCCTCAGATTGATGTGCCCGAAGTTGGTGTCACTAACATTTTTCCATTTTGAAGTCATCCTTGACTTCGGAGGAGCATCTTTATCTACTTGAAATTTCATAATGCCTAGGATCTGCAAACAAACAATGAAATTTCAGTTAGGAATTAATTTGAAGAAAATAACAGTGCTGCGAAATGGCTAAGTGTCGGAAAATTTCATCTTATTCTCATACTTAGCCATAAAAACTGAAATTTCTTCTGAAAACCCTTCAATCTTCAAGGATGGTTGTGATCGTAAATCAACACCAAGTGTTATAACTCCGAAAATTTCTTATACTTAGCCAAAAAAATGATTTTCTTCCCCTAGAAATTTGAATAAATTCACTAAAAATCATTTCTCAAATTCTGAAAAATACTAAGAAAATACATAAATCTGCATTATGAATTCAATTTCACCTTCGAATGGATGGAAGTACGGCTGGAATTTACTCAAGAAAACTCAGAAAATCCAGAAAAGATTTAATAATTCTCCCTTGTACCTGCTAGCTTCACTCACAA
The DNA here is from genome assembly GCF_030272615.1 of Cryptomeria japonica. Classification (NCBI taxonomy): domain Eukaryota; kingdom Viridiplantae; phylum Streptophyta; class Pinopsida; order Cupressales; family Cupressaceae; genus Cryptomeria; species Cryptomeria japonica. The sequence goes on along the minus strand of NC_081405.1, from coordinate 483,386,643 downwards.
ATCTGCGAATCCTTCGTCACGAAGTTTGTCCAACTACCAGCAATCAAAACTTTCTCCAGATGAACTCCAAACTGAAAGTATTTTACTATGCTCTCCTTAATATCTTCGAACTTCTTGGTGTGGAAATGAAGTTACAACGAACTATTTGTAAATAAAGTTGAATCTTCAATTAGAAACACTTAAAATCGTCCAACTCATGTTTCCAAATCTAGCTCGCATTTTGGGAAAGTATTGTCATGTCCTCGAGTTCAAAAATCCTTCAATAGTGCAAGTTTCTAATTTGTATTCAGTTGGTTAACTCGTACTAGGCTTGTAAAAGAATGTCTTCAAAAGTTTCTAATTTAGAACTTAGCTCGAGATCTTTAGTAATCCTCAAATATTCCCTTTTGAAAACTTTCCATTTTGGTTTCCAAGTTCGAAATCCTTATGAATCTTCCAATATTCTCTTCCAAAGAACTTTCTTTTTGGTTTTCGAAGTTCAAAATCTTGAAGGATTTTCATGGCATCACTTGCATTTTTATTGATTTTGTTTGACTTTCATGTTTAGGCGGACTTTTGGAGGCTTACCTTCATATACATCAAACTTGGGCGGACTTTCCTTACCTCTCCAAGGCATGGCGGAGTTTGAGAAGGCCTCCACATGGCCTAGAGTAGAGTTTTGAAGGTTTTCTTTGATGCTCTTCCTTTGCATGGCGAAGTTTTGATGGTTTTCAACATGAGCGGAGTTTAATGCTACCTCACATATGGCGGAGTTTTGATCATTCTCTTAGGGCAGACTTTGGAGCTTGCTCTTCAAGGCGGAGTTTTGAAGGCTTCTACATGGCAAACTTTTCAACTAAGGCATAGGGCGGACTTCTATGGAGGCCCCTACATAGGGCGGAGTTTGAAGGCTGCTGCTTCAAGCATAGTGCGGACTTCTATGGCCTCTCTTCATATCTATCAAACTTTGGGCAGACTTTTGAAGGTCTTCCTTGGGCGGGGTTTAGAGGGCCTCCAACATGGGCGGACTTTTGACAAGGCATGACCACCACTTGACATGCTTGGGCGGAGTTTTGATGGCCCTTCTTCATGGCATGGCAGACTTTTGAGGTGACCCCAAGACATGGCGGAGTTTAGAGGGTCTTCAACATGGGCGGACTTTTGGCTTAGCCTTTTGCATGGCAGACTTTGGTGATGACTCAACCAAGGCGGAGTTTTGAAGACATCCCCAAGGGTGGAGTTTGATGACTTCTCAATTTCATATGCCATCCTTCTAAGGCGGACTTTAGATGGATCACCATGTATGGCAGACTTTTGATGGATCACCACATGGCGGGCTTTTGCTTTTCCTTTCATCATGGTAGACGTTTGCTGGGCGGACTTTCTGCACACCTGTCATGACACTCAACATTATCCATTTAGCCATACTTGACAAAATTTTGGAAAATTTTCAAAATTTCACATTTTAACCAAAATTAACCAGATTAACTTGAAATTTGAAATCCATATTTAGGCAAACCATTTGAAGCTATACAACCCCTAAAATGTAGGGTACTGGCTTTTTAGGTCAAAACTTGGAAATTTTGGGTCCTGATCAAAGTAGGTCAGTGGTGTTAGTGTAAACCCTAGATTCCTATCCGAAAAAAGCAAAAAAGCAGGTATCGCTAAAAAATAGGAAAAACTTTCTAAAAATAGCCATACTGGGGATCGAGCTAAAAATGCGAAAAACGAAACTTTCTAAAAAAAGCAAAAAAGCAAAAAAGCAAACTTTCTAAAAATAGAAAGTTGTCCAAATTTGTGCAAATCAATTGTGATCTTCATCCTTTGGCCTTTCTAAGCACTTTGGTGGTGTTCTTATTTTGGAATCTCATGATTTGCAAAAACTAACTTTCAATCCTTAGGACTTGAACTGTTCAATACTGGGGCAAGGCTTGGTAAAACTGATGCAGAAGGGCATAGGACACTAACAAAAACCCTAGAAAGCGGGAAAAGAGAGGTTCCCCATTTGCAATGAGGCGATGTGTGAAAAAGGTCACAACACTTCTGTCTGAGATTTTAGTTACCATAACCGAAAGCTTATGAAATTCACTAATGTAAGATTCCAAGCTGCCCATTTGTTTCAGCTGAGCTAAATCCCTGAAATACAACTCTAGATTTCTTTTATTAAAACGCTCAACCAATCTATCAGTGAATTCTTGGTATGTAGTAATAAGGTCATGATGCAAAGTAACCATCCCATGGTGCCACCAGTCATGGGCTACCCCATCCAAATGCAAAGCTACAAACTTAATAGCATCTTCTTCTGACATAGGATGTAGGTTCAAGAAGGTATCCAACTTGCTAATCCAAGCTCTGGCTGTGACTCTACTGCTGCCATCAAAAGTAGAAAGTGTGAGCTTGTTGATTGCATATTTGAGATCATTAGTCTTATTCCAAGGTTTCCTGTCATTCCAATTCTACTTCTTGTTGTGTTCCCTCTTCTGACTCATAAACCTGTCAAAGTTAAGATGTTCCTTAACTCTTGGTGGTAATGCATCCCATTCATCATGAAGTGTGGTCACATTAACTGTAAAGGCCACCTCCACTTCCTCCTCAGCCACGTCCTCTTCTTCAGGTTCATTTCTAACAAAGGTTGGGCGTGTATACCTATCATAAGTGTGTGTGGGCATCACTCTTGCCCTTAGGCGACCGGCAACACTTCCATTTTCTTCTTGGTTTTGATTATGCCCCCTTGGCCCAGTAATCTGTTGTATGGCTGTAGTCAACTGCTGCAAGACTTTTGCCACCTATTGCTGCCCTGTTACAAGACCCCTCATAATATTTTCAGCTTCTCGGTCCTCATTGTTAACAACCTCTCTATGTGGCTCACCATCATTCCTGTCCCCCATAATTTCCAAGGGTATCTCTTTAATTTGATAAGGATCACCCTGTAAACTAGTTCTCTTGCGTGTATAATACATGTGAGGCCCAGTCTGTTGTTGATGCATAAGAATTTCTAACCCTCTAGGAAGGCAGGATCAGAGTTCTGATACCACTGTAAGAACCCTACTGGTTCTAACTCTCCTGAAATACTATTGCTGTTGTGTTTTTGGATTTTCAAGGTTTTTGAACAAATTTAAATCATAAAATAACACATGTGCCAGGCAAGAATTGCACATAAAACCAAATAGAAACAAAATTGAGAGCAACTGCAACTATATTATGAATAAGATACCTGCTACATTTAATCCTACTCCTAATTGCATACCTGTGGGTCCTTAGCTTAGTTTAAATGAAGAAATCTGGTGTTTGCCAACCAAAACTGGGAAACTGACCAAAATGGCTGTACAAGTCCAGGAAATAATTTCTTTGACCTAGAAAGTAGATGAAATAGCTTGAAAGGACTAGGCGTAGGGGATTGTGCATTCAGAATGCACTTTGGGTAGGCGTTCCAGCCTCCTAGGGAAAACACCCTTTCTTTGAAGCCCCACGTGCCAAGCTGATTGGTACAACCAGTAAAGGAATCTTGTACGATTGGTTATTAAATTGAAACAATGCTGCGAATGAGGCTTCTAACCGGAATTGCCTTCTTCCTTATTCAAAATCTGCAAATAACTAACACAAACAACCTCTGATGAAGCACATGAAAACTTCTATGTGAAGCCCTCTCAATTTGCAATAATTCAGCTGATCTTTCACAGCCTTAATCACAGATCCATGAAGAATGAACGTTCTTCAATAGCAAACACTCTGAAACCCTTGTCTCAGACAATCCACAAAGAAAATAACAAGCAATGTCAAATAATCAATAATGGAGTTTGAATTGCTTCCAATTTCCTTATAACCCCCAAATGGCACAATTTTCAATAAGTATGCCCAAATGCATTTCAAATACATTAAAATGTATTTAATTAACTTTGCATAGTTTATATTCAACTTGGGCACCCAAATAATTTAAGTGATTTAATAGAAATCACTTTATAATATTTAAGTGGCCTTTTAAATTAATAAAGTCACTTTATGACTTTTTAATATAAGCACATAAGTTAAATTAATAACTTAACCACTAAAATATTAATATCTCCCTCAATATTTAGTCTTTTGACGAACCGTCAGAAAAAAGGGGTCAACACTGAATAATCCCCATGTGTTCAGGTGCCTCGACTAAACATAGCACAACTGCCAGATCGACTTACTAAAAATAGTAAGTCCCGCAACTAAGCCCACACAACAACTCCTAAGGCCCTGGAAACTGAACCCAAGACTGAACTGAAGAAGTGGAACTGCCATTGAGAGTCTATCTAGAATGTTAGCCTACGAGAGTCCAAAAATGATAGGCTAACCCATCAGTCATAGAGATTGACTAGGGTGGGGACATCACACATAACCAACAACTCCTACGTTCTCCTCCTTACTATTTGAAACCACCTCAATTAAATGAACCTTCCCTTTTCCCAAACATCTATGGCTTGACTCCCAAGGTTCTTTGCAACTAAAACATAGCTTTTTTCTGCATAGTTAATTTCGAACCCCATCATCCATGTTGTTCTTCTTGGGCCACTCCTTTTGGAAAGGTTTCTTATCTTTCTTAGGCTAAAATTTGATTTTAGTGGTTGACCTCTCCATGTTTCTAGCCCTCTTGACGGCATCCTACAAGGCATTAGGATCAAATGCTTTGACCCAACCACGAAGTGGTTTTGACAATACCTCCATGAACAAAACAATCAATTTGTGGTACGAAACATTCGTGACCTTAAAGAGAGCTTTTGGAATTCTAATGTATAAGAGTCAACTGATCCCACCTATCTCAGCTGAGCCAACTCTTTAGAGTCTAGCTTTGGATCCTTCCTATCAAACTTGTTGATCAACTTTTGAGTGAAATCAGAATAGGAAGTGATAATATCATGCCCCAAGGTTTCTAACTCATGGTATCACCACTCATTAGCTTCTCCATCTAAATAAGTGTGGCATACTTACTTGTTTCCAATTTTGTCATGGTGTTAAGCTTGAAATAGGTGTCTAATTTCTGCACCCATAAACATGCAATATACTAATTTGAACCATTGTAGCTAGGAATGGTTACCTTACCTACCTTGCATTGCAAATCTTTGTTGTGCCCTTGTTCTCTCTCTCCTCTAGGTCATTTCTATAGTTTATTTGACAAAAACCTACCAAGGACATAGCTTCATGAAAATCTTCACCCAATGATTGATATTCCCTTAAATAATATGTAAAACCTTCACCACCTTCATGTTGTCCTATTGGTTCCCTTAGTGATGCCTCCAAAAATTCAAGCGTTAGAGTTCTAGGAGTGGTTCTATTGACTGTCCTGGAATTGTTTACCAAAACATTAGTATTCCTCCCTTTTCCATGGTTGCCATTGTTTCTTTTATTGCCATTATTACCATTGTGACCATTGTTTTCATGATCACCTTGATTCTTGTTGTTTGTATTCATGGTTTCCATCATCCGGGTTATTGAATGAGCCAACTGTAGCAGTCTCCTAGCAAGATCATTTAATATTGTGATGATACTGGGTTCTTGCTATTCATGTCTATCGCCCATACTTCCTCTTCTGAGTCTAAACTAAGAACACCTCTTTCTCTCCTCTTGTAAGTGATGGAATCTATATCTCTCAGATTCATTAAATAATTTCAATCATCAAGTTTGTCTCAAAACCCAACCAGGTTGGCAAGATCACTTTCTTTGGTACCATTTTAGAAACCTTTACCAAATTTGCACTTTTCACAATGATTATTTTGTCAACAATTTACATGTGTGTGAATAAGAATGATTTCTATGTACTGATTATATATTATTGGGTTTACAAAGTTTTCATTCAACATTCACAAGCTTGGCATTTATAGCATGACAAGATAATACATAGCTACACACACACACACCCTTCTTTTGGGTTCTCTTGTAGTGTAGTTGGTGGTGGTGCGGACTTTCAGGGTTTGTGTTAGCTAGATCAAATGAGTATTTCGATGTCGCTAGTGTTCTCGAAGGATTTATTGGAGTTATTTGACATTTTCTGGAGGGGGTTTTTGTCTGTACTTACTACATATAGTATGTGTTAGTCTAGACACTGTTTGGGTCAGTTGGCATCTTTACTATTTCTGGATAGTCGGTGATTGCTTAAATTGATGATATTTTGGCGACATAAGGTGTTTTGATATATTATTTTAAATAACGTTAAAATATTAAAGTTAAATTAAATATTTAACTTTCTCTCATTTAATTTAAGAGTGACTTTATTTTGGCAGCTAAAATTTTAAATAATCAAATGAAGTACTTTCTGGAGGTGGGTGCCAACTTAGGAAGACATAATGTGAATTTAAAATTGAATTAAAAAGTTGCCCAACCCTAATTAGGGCATTGAGCTTGGAGTTTATAAAAAGGCTTTTGGAGTTCGTTTGCAAAATGTAGAGTTTATAATTTTTGATAATTCTCTCTGAGAAAACCTTTATGGTGTTTGTTCTTTGTACAAAATGTAGAGCTTGGAGTTTAGATGAGTTCTTTATGGTGTTTGTTCTTTGTACAAAGGCATGGTATTTCACTTGGGTGTGGAGGTTGGACATCCTTGGCACAACATCCTCTTGCGTAGCCTTGATTCATGTGCATCCTTGGCACAAGTTCATGTGCTTAGACATGTTCTCTTATTGGCTGGAGTTTCTTGGTTGGTGGTTGCTCTATGTCCTTGGCTTTGGTGGATGCACTTGAAATCTGGTCTTGGCACTAATCTACAGTGTATTGAAGACTTCAAAATATTTAGAGATTGTTATTTGCAGAAAATTTTGCTTCAGAATTTGGGTGCTTGGAGTTAACATTACACTAGGATGTATGGAAAACTATGTTACCCCATGTTTCCGGGATGGGGGAACGCGGGGATGGGAATACGGGTTTCCAAGACGTTTTTTTTTTCCTAGAACAAAGGACGGCAGGGGACGACTATATATTGTTGGATATTAGAGTTGTTGGAACGTGTTATTGTCATTGATGTCAACATATTCCTGCGTTGTTGCAGAGAATTGGTTTATTGCAGAGAGTTGGTTTGGGTGATCTGTTGCAGATATGCTGATGCAGATTAATGGGTTTTGAGATACTTATCTCTAGTTGATTCAGTATGAGTTTCAGTGTTTCGGAAGGTGATTTGATTGAGTTATGTGATTTGGTGTGATGGTTGGTTTTTCTGTTGGTTTTGTATTGCAAAGTTGTGATTTCTAGATTGTATTGCTCTGGAATTGATTCCTTATGTTGTGCGGATTTTGGAGAGTGTTTGGGACGTTCATGTGTGTCCTTGAACTTCACAAGCGTATCTTTCAGTTTGTCAGTTGGTGTTCTTGAACTCCGGTGATGAAATGATGATGATTCTTGTCATCCGAGTTGTTGCAGTTATTGCGGTGGAATTCACGTTGCTTGTTGATGTTCTCTAATCGTATTCTATGTGTTTTGGTGGTTCGCGTTGATCATGGTGCGCCTTATTGAAGAGTTTATTGGTTGGATGGTATTCTTCGTGTTATGCGACATATTTGGTGGTTTAGCGTGTTGCGGATGATCTTGGCGAATTACTTGGTGGTGTTACATGTTTGAGGATTTGATTTGGGTCCATGCTATGTCCTTGCCGACATTGTATTGGTCCGGTTACGGATTTATATATCATGTAGCCTAATTTTGTAATTAGGTCTTATGTGTTGAGTCGACCTTGAGGTTAAGGTTGATGATTTGTATAAATAAGTGTTGTAGTCATGTAAGATGTGTGTTTGCGGTTGTATCTATGATCTGTTAGAGTATTGTATTTGCGAACAAGCGAATTTATCTTTCGGTAGTGGAGAAGAGCAAAGAAGTGTTGTTGTGCAAACAGTCTGCTTAATCGGAAATGTGATCAGGTATTTGGAGATGCTATTCTTTCAGTTCATGTAATCCAGATTGTTGTCCGATCTTTGTAAGGCAGTGAGCCTCCCTGGGTTGTTGCCCTTTGTTTTTTTTGAGCAGTCATCTCTAGGCAGTGTGCTTGAATGCATGTGCATTCCCCATTGTAATATTTACACATACTATTGTAGAGTATCATCATATTGTGGGTAGGTTCCCACTGTGGTTTTTCCCTTAACTGGATTTTCCATGTCAAAAATCCATGTGTTATGTGTGTTGTTGATGTGGTGTTTATCTTTGTTATTGCTATTCCTGATAAGATCTGAAATTGAGATTAATTTGTTTGAGTTTGGTGAGAACTAATTCACCCTCCCCCTCTCAATTTTCTTGCATTGTTGCTGCCAACAATTTGTATCAGAGCTAGATCCTTTGGAAGGAGCTTGACGGCTTGGGGAGATCCAGGATGGCAGCTGTTGATTTCAAGGAGAGTCTGAGATTGGATGGAACTAATTACTCTATATGGAAGAACCGGATGGGAGTTCACTTGAATTGTCTTGGAGAAGATTATTGGAAGATTACAAAGAATGCATACATTGTTCCTTCGAATGGTCCTGTCACTGCAACTGAGATCAAAGATGCTGAAATATAATATAAGAGCTAAAGAAGCATTGCTGAGTGCCCTGATTGATGTAGAGATGACTAATGTGATGGGATTGTAGACTGCTCATGAGATTTGGGAGAAGCTAGAAACCTTGTATGAAGGAGATAAACATGTGAAAGTTGCTAAGTTGCAGAGCTTGAAAGGAAAGTATGAGTTGCCGAGAATGGGAGAAAATGAGAATATTTCATCCTTTATGGTTAAAGTAAATGATCTTGTGCTGAACATCACATTTGCCGGTGGAGTCCTTGAAGAAGATGAGATTGTGGCTAAAGTATTAAGATCTTTGCCTCCTTCTTATAAACATAAAGTTGCTGCTATTGATGAGATCCGGACTGAGACAACTGTGACAAGAGATATGCTGGTTGGTAAGCTTGTTGCTTTTGAATTAAGCTAACTTGCTGAATCACATGGCAAAACTGAGACTGCATTTAAAGCTATTGTATTCGGGAAGCAAAAGTATTATTCGAGAGAAAGTTCAACTAGGGTTTCCAAATATGAAAGAGAAATGAAAGAGATGGAAGAACAAGAAAGAGAATTGGAAGAGCATGAAGCACTTATTGCCAGAAGATTGCTTAAGGGAGCCGGTAAGTATGAAGGGAAGTTACCTTTGAAATTTTTTGCACGCAATAAGATTGGTCATTTTGCTTCTAGGTGTCCTGAAAGAGCAGAAAGTGTCAAAATATGATAAGCCTTACAAGCCTAACCGAAAGTATAGATATAAGAAGAAGCCTTATTATGCTGCTGATGAAGGTGTGATAGATGATGAGTTTGAGAAAGGGAATTCAAAAGATGAATTTGTGTTCATTGCTATCAAGGAAGATGATTTAATACATGCTGATTTAGATTCTACAAGCTGTATTGTTGAAGAGAAGGCCTTGGCTGCTAAGATTGAAGAGAAAGATGAATGGGTGATTGACAGTGGTTGTTCACATCACATAACAGGTGATAAAGGTAAATTTGTGAATATGGAGAAGTATGATGGCGGTGTAGTAAGATTTGGAGATAATAAAGCTTGTGTAATCCGTGGTAGAGGTTCTATTTCTCTTGATGGTAAGCATAATATTGATGATGTTTTATATGTTGAAGGTTTGAAGCATAATCTTTTGAGTGTTGGACAGATGGTTGATAAGGGATATGATTTACAATTCAAGAATGAGAAATGTAAGATCTTGAATAGCTCCGGTATAGAAATTACATCAAGAACTAAGACTAAAGGTAATATCTTTCATCTGAATGCTGGTGAAAAAAGTTGTTTGATTGCTCAGATTGATGAGAGTTGGTTATGGCATAGAAGGACGTGTCATGTTAACTTTGACTGCATGATTAAGATAAGTTCTACTCAAGTTGTTAGAGATCTGCCCAAGATGGTAAAGTCTACTAAGCCAGTGTGTAAAGAATGTCAATTGGGAAAGCAAACAAGAATTTCATTCAAGAGCAAACTGTATACATCTAATGGGTTATTAGATCTTGTGCATATTGATTTATGTGGACCTTCTAGGGTGAGAAGCTTGCAGGGTGATAGATACTTTATGTTGCCGATTGATAACTAATCCAGGATGATGTGGGTCACTTTTCTAAGGGAGAAGTGTGAAGCATTGGAGAAATTCAAAATATTCAAAGCTAGAGTGGAGACTAAGACAGGATTGAAGCTGAAGTGTCCAAGGTCTGACAGAGGAGGAGAATTCACTTTCGGTGAGTTTTTCTTTTTGTGAAGAGCATGGAATCAAGAGATAGTTATCTGCTTCAAGAACCCCTCAACAGAATGGAGTTGTTGAAAGGAAGAACAAAATTGTTTTGGATGCTGCTAGAACTATGATGATTGAAGAAAATGTTCCGCATATCTATTGGAGAGAAGCTGTTAGCACTGTTGTATACACATTCAAGTGGGTGCATATAAAAGGTGATTCCGGTAAGACTCCTTATGAGCTATGGTTTGGTCATGTTCCTACAGTTAAATATTTTAGAATCTTTGGAAGCAAATGCTATATCAAAAGAGATGAGGATATAGGAAAATTTGATGCAAGATGTGATGAAGGAATCTTTTTGGGATACCCTACTAAGAGCAAAGCCTATCGGTGTTACAATAAAAGACTCAGAAAGATAGTGGAAAGTGCGAATGTGAAGGTTGATGAGAATCATGAGAAGCAAATCAGAGCATGCGGATATGAGTCAAATGATCAGGATGTTACTTCAAATCAAGTGTAGACTCCGAGTATGAAGCAGAGTGATCTAGAAGAGTTAGAGTTAGTAAATCCAAATGCTGCTAGCGATGAAGAAGTTCAAGAGACTGAAAACCAGAATAATCAGAACACCCCTAGGTATGTAAGATTAAATCATTCAAAGAATCAGATTATTGGTGATAAAAATAAAGGTGTGATGACCAGGAGAAGAATTGTTGCTGAAGCTTGTAAAGAAGAAAATTGGGTAAAATCTATGGAAGAAGAGTTAGATTAGATAGAGAAAAACAAAACATGGGAACTTGTTCCGAGACCTAAGGACAAGAATGTAATTGGTACTAAATGGGTGTTCTGGAATAAGCTGAATGAAGATGGACAAGTTGTTAAAAACAAAACAAGACTGGTATGTAAGGGATATTCACAAATGGAAGGTATTGATTTTGAGGAGACTTTTGCTCTGGTAGCTAGAATTGAAGCTGTTGGACTATTTCTTGCATATGCTGCTCATAAGAAATTCAAGGTGTATCTGATGGATGTGAAGTCAGCTTTTTTGAATGGAGAATTGGAAGAGGAAGTTTACATTGAACAACCAAATGGATTTTCATTGACAGATGAAGAAGACATGGTATGCAGATTGAAGAAAGCATTGAATGGACTCAAACAAGCCCTTAGAGCTTGGTACGCCAGATTGAACAGGTTTTTGATAAAGTTGGGATTCTGTAAAGGTACCGCTGATAATAATTTGTACTTCAAGATTGATAATGATAATATTTTGATTGTTGAAGTCTTTGTTGATTACATTATTTTTGGAGGAGATGATTCGAGTAAGAAGTTTGCCGATGATATGCAAAAAGAATTTGAGATGTCTATGATACGTGAGATGAAATTCTTTCTGGGATTGCAAATTACACAAATTGATAAAGTCATTTTCATATCTTAATCTATGTGAAGAAATTGCTGAAGAAGTTTGGGTTAGATGATTCCAAACCTGTTGGAACCCCTATGGTAACTGGATGCAAGATTAAAAAAGATGATGAATCTCCGAAGGCTAACCAGACCTTGTATAGATCTATGATTAGTGGACTGCTATATTTGACTTAGAATAGACCTGACATTGTGAATGTTGTATGTCTTGTTGCAAGATTTTAGGCTAATCCTAAGGAAATGATTGTTATTGCTGTGAAGAGGATATTCATATATTTGAAGGGAACAGTTGATCATGGTCTGTGGTATCCAAAGGATGATGATTTCATTCTGAGTGCTTATACTAATGCTGATTGGGTAGTGTTGTGACCATTTCACACATCGCCCCATTGCAAATGGGGACCCCTGCTTTTTGCTTTTCTGGGGTTTGTTTTTAGGTCTTTTAGGGTTTTGTCTGTTAGCCTTTTGCATTTTGAGTGTCACCAAGGGGATCACTTGGATAGCAGGTCCTGTTGGAGTGATGTCCTTATCCTGAAATTTGGCTAAGTCTGGAAAGTCCTGATCTTGAAATTTGGCTAAGTTTGGAATATCCTGATCCTGAAATTTGACTAAGTCTGGAAACTGAAAAACCTCCAAAAACTAGATTGTGCAATATAACTCCTGGAGGTCTGAAACCACTCTCAAACATCCTGAAAGTATATATGGAATATAACTTAAATGCACTTATACTTAAATGTTATATTCCATAAAATTATCCTGACGGAGAGTTCAAAAGATCAAAAAATCGCTCTTGACCCTCAATGAAGGCCCAGAGCGAAAATCGCTCCTGACCCTCAGTGAAGGCCCAGACGAAAAATTGCTCGTGACCCTCAGAGAGGGCCCACAGCGAGATTTTGATTTCCTTCATTTTGCAATGAAAAGAGACCAAGTTTTGATCATAAATGGAAAATAAACGACTTTCTCCACCCGCCTGAAGAAGTTTTGACTTGAAATAATGGAGGACCTTGTTGAAAACAGAAAAATCGCTCCTGACCCTCAGAGAGGGCCCACAGTGAGAAATATTATAAGGGTCATTGCTAGCCTTATTTGGTCGATTTGAGAGATCAAAAGCATGGTGAAGGATAGAATGAGCATAATGAAGTATCCAGACTTGATCAAAGATGATAAATTGAAGGAGTTTTGCCCAGGAAAGGTAAAATCGCTCCTGACCCTCAGAGAGGGTCCAGAGCGATTTTCTTTGTGTGCACATTTTGGGACCTTTCTTGGACATGAATTTTTATTCATAGCAAAGAACAAGATGACATCTTCCTTGGCAAAGTGATTTTTAGGTGAAAAGTGAAGCATTTTGGTCCAGGTAGCAAAAATCGCTCCTGACCCTCATAGAGGGTCCAGAGCGAGATTTTCAAAAATGCACTATTCTTACAAGATCAAAGTATGTTTTATGATTGGAATGGATGAAGGAAAGCATGTTCTATCCGTTGAATATAATTTGGAGGATCAACACAAGATGAAATCAACCTAAAATTCAAAAATCGCTCCTGACCCTCAGAGAGGGCCCACAGCGAGAAACCTAATATGGGAACTTTTCATCCAAGTTTGAGGAAAGCTAAGGTTAGACATGGGTTTGAAACGATGTTTGAAAAGCCTTGAAGTGAAAAGAAATCGTCGAGAATCAAAATTTTGAAGGCAATTACAAAAATCGCTCCGGACCCTCAGGAGGGCCCATAGCGATTTTCCAAGTTTCTCTCCTTTGTTTGAACAATTGAGATAAAATCTTGCTTGGACAGGAGAACGTGATGTGTTATGCCTTGGAGGTGATTTGAAGATTAAAAGATGAAGGAATTTGCCTAAAACCAAAAAGTCGCTCTTGACCCTCACTGAAGGTCCAGAGCGAGATTTTTAAAAAATGCATGTTTTCTTCAAAAATGGTGCTAAGGCAAGGTTAGGATAAGGAGAAGAGACCTCCAAAAACGTGATGAATATTGTTTTGCCTTTGAAACTTGATGATTTTGGTCAGAAAATGAAAAATCGCTCCTGACCCTCAAAGAGGGCCCAGAGCGAAATTATTGAAAATCCTCATTTTACCTTGCAACAACAAAGCGAGTTTGGATGAGATGGATGAAGGAAGAACATTGCCAAGTGATGAATGAAGTTTCAATGAAAAATGGTGGATAATCAAGCTTAAAATCAAAAAGTCGCTCCTAACCCTCAGAGAGGGCCCATAGTGATTTTTCAGGATCCTCTCCTTTGTTTGAGGAATTGAGACCAAATCTTGTGTGGATAAGGAAGAAGAGATGATGTTTTATGTCTTGGAAGCAATTTGGAATCCAAAAGATGAAGGATTAAGAGCAAGATTGAAAAATCGCTCCTGACCTTCATTGAAGGTCCAGGGCGAAATTGGTGATATCCTTCATTTTTACATTATTGAATGTTGATATTCCTTAAAATCCTCAAAATTGCTCACTTCGAAGCCTTTGGAAAGATTAAATCAAATTCGCATTAAATTAAAGGCATTTTAATTTAATAAATTAATTTTGTACCTTGAAATAATCAATATAAGCATCTTAGAGGTATTAAAATTAATTTAAATAAATTAAAAATTTACAAGTTGAGCACTCAAATACATTTATTTGCTTTTACAAGCAAGTCGGCCTTCTTTTGAGGAGGATTTTATTTCATTTTCATTTCCCTTTTGGCAAGTCGGCCTTGGAGAGAAGAGAGGTGAGTGCTCTATATATTGGAGGGGTTTGTTTCATATTTCAAATCATTCATTCATCCTTTTTCAAGTGCAAAGTTGAAGTGCAAATTGGAGGAGCGAAATCCAGAGGATTGAAGACGAATTTCCAGATTTTGAAGAAGTTAGTGGAAGGTGGAACCCTTTTGGAAGGTTAAGGGAGGCGCAATTCATCTAAAGGAGAACTTTAATCTAGATTTTGCCTAGCAAAATCCATTTTTTACATCATTTCTTAGAGTTTAATACTCAAGAGGAGGTATGGCAAAATCATCTTGACACCCTTGTTCAAGGTTTGATTTTTAGACACATTTGTTTTGGAAAATCTAAGTATTGCAGGGTTAATAAGGAAATGATAACTCAAGATTTATCATGAAGTTTCCTAATTAAAATCTTAAATCTTCCTTTTAAGTTTAATTTCTAGACTTCAAGATATATTACTAATTGTGAAATGTTGTGTAGGTATCAAGATGGCGACTCCTAAGGGAGGAGCATCTACAAGTCGGCAGGCTCTCATCAAAGAAGATCAAGCAAGGATAAGGGAGACCTCCTCCAGTCTAGCATCGACAAGACGACCTTCTTCGGTCAAGCATCATCATGACTAACCTCTTCCAATCCAGCGTTCCAAGGCGAGGTACATCATCACCCTGCACATCAAAGACAAAAGAAGTCAGAGCAAGGGTTCGTTGAAGGAGCAGATAGTTCCAGAAGAGTTAATTAAAGCTAGCTTCTCAGCGACGTCAAGTTGAATATCCACCAAATTACGAGTGTCAAACGAGGTGGCATCCTAGTCATCACTCCTCCAATTAGATTGGTCCACCTCAGCGTGTCCAGATTCAATGTACCTAACTCATGGGAGGTGGCACAAACTTCGATGTACCTACCCTAGCTATCCATTGGTCGAATTTTCCAGAGAAGACATGTGTCCTTAAAATGTAATTTTATCATTGGTCAAGCATTAAATGTTATGTAACGAACCCTAATTAGGGTTTTCATTGTTGAATCTTGACCATTAATCTCAAATTCATCTGAGCCATCGAATTGTATTGTGGGCACTATATAAACCCCGACTCTTCATTTGTGAAGGCTAATAGGAAGGAAGTTAGAAAGGAGATAGTGAATAGAGAATAGTTAGAATAGTGAATTAGTCAGTTGATAGAATAGCAATTAGAGTAGAGTAGAGGGAGAAGGCAAAGATTCTTGCCAAGATGTTGTTGTAAAAGACTTGTGAAACTTCATTGAAGAAATGGTGAAATTTATGGGCCGATTCGACAATTTGCATGGTCTCTATACTTCTCATATTTGATTTCATGTTATTAGATGAGTGGAAGAAATGTGTTTGATTGATGGTGAAATTCGTATATCCATACTACTAGCAGTTTGTTGATTGCAGACTTGCCTTGTGTAGTCAACTGGAATCATTCAGCTTAAGCTTAACTTCAATTGTCGCTTCTTCATTGATATGCATCAGCTTGATGGTGTCTATGCTTGTAGTGATGATTTGAACATCACAAAGCTTTCCTTCGAAGATCACACTAACCTTGTGGAGACAGTCCTGTGATGTCAAGACAAGACTTAGTTAGAATTTCATCAAAGATCATTCATTGCTCCTACATTCTTAGTATTAGGATTAGATCCTTTCCTTGCCCTCATCTTTTTTTCTTTTTTTCAAATCAAAGCCGGTAAAATCTTGTGTTCCAGCAATATTCAAAGCAAATCAAACGTTCAGTCATTAAGTGTAAGTCCCCTTGTGATTCCAGCAAAATCACATCATACCACAGAGAGCTTATCCACACGTAGAGATCCTACAGCGAAGAACCTTGAAGTCACCCTGATTGATCCTTTTCGTGATATCTTCAGCATTCAGAGGCTTTACTCAAGAGAGGATAAGGTACCCTTGGGTATTTTATTCTATGTTTGGTAGTGTACAAAATACACGTCAACAGGTAGGTGATGTTGATGACAGGAAGAGAACTACCGGTGGAGCATTGTTTTTGAGAAAGAAGTTGATTTCTTGGGCAAGTAAGAAGCAAGATGCTATTTCTTTATCTACTGCAGAAGCTGAATATATTGTTGCTGCTAGCAATTGTACTCAGGTACTTTGGATCAGAGTTCCCAGACTCGCCGCGAGTCAGGCGAGTTCGCCGAGTTGGCGAGTCGAGCCAAGCTCGGTGAGTTTTGCCAAAACTCACCGAGTCCGAGCTCCAGGACTCGGCCGCGCGAATGGGCAATTTCAATTTTAAAAAACAAAAAAAATAAAAGCTTTTTCATTTGTTTTTTTTTAACTTTCTCTTTCATATAACCCTAAAAGGTCTTCTAATTGTTAGTTGTGAGAAGAAGAGAGGAAAAGTGAGAGAGAGGAAGGAAAACAAGAGGCCATAGGTTTGCAACCAGCAAGGAAGAAGAGCATCAAGGAGACCACAAATCACATTGGGAGGCCATAATCTTGCATTGAGAGCATCAAGGAGTCCAAAGCAAGACTTCTCAACTCATTTGAAAGAGGTAAGGTAGATTTTGCTGGTTTTTTTAGGTATGTTAATGGATTTTTTTCATTTGTTTGTTAATTGTTTTTTAGTTTAATAGTTAACTTTCCAAATCTTGAATGTTTTTATTTTTATAGCTTAATTTCAATGAGAGAAGTAGAATAATAACAAAGTGCAAACCCTACATTTTTTAAGAAAAAAATTGTAAACATGTATTTACAATTTTATTTTTTTTAAAAGTAGGGTTTGCTGATTTTTTCTATTAGTTTATAACTTTATTAAATTTTCTTATTGCAGTAGCCTTCACGTTTAAAAAAAACATTCATTTTTCACAATGCCTAAAAAGGATGAGGCTTGGAAATATACTGAAGACTTTATTGGCAGACAAAAAAATCAAACAAAATGTTTTTTTTGTAAAGAAATTAATTTTGGTGGCATCAATAGATTTAAATACCATATTGCCGGCATACCTGGCCATGATATTGAGGTATGCAAATTACAAACTCCTAAGGCAAAACGTTTCTGTTATGTCCAATTAGAAACACATGAACAAGAAAAGTTAACTAAGAAGAGGCAATTGGAAGAGTTAAGTGCTATTGGCTCCCATGCACCCACATCTGCATCCGCATCCGCATCCACATCCGTAGGCTATGTTGGAGAGGGTTCTTCCATGCCTCCCTTTCGCCCTAGTGCTTCTGCTAGTGCTAGTGCTTCTACTTCTACTCCTCCTAGTGGCACTATTACCTTTGGCCCTAGAGTTCGGAAATCCAGGTTGGATAGTTATTTTGTTCCGCGTAGTACTCCTGGGGCACAACCCTCGCTTGAGAGCATGGGTTGGAACAAGGAGGTTCATGATGCTGCAAGAAAACAAATTTGCAAGTTTTGGTACTTTTGCAACATTCCATTTATTGCAGCCAGGTAATTCTTTTTGATTTGATTGCTTTAAGTTTAAAAGTAAATTTATAGTTTGAAGTTGAACTCTACTTTGTCTAATCATAATCTATTTGTGACAGGTCTCCTTATTGGCAAGGCATGGTAGATTCCATAACCATTTGTGATGTGGGGTTTAAAGCCCCTACCGATGCTGAGTTAAGTGGCCCCCTCTTGTTACAAATGGTTGAGGATATGAAAGTTGAGCTAGAGGACCACCGACAGTCTTGGAGCCAAAAGGGTTGCACCATCATGACAGATGGTTGGACGGATAGGAGGAATAGAACACTCCTAAATTTTCTTGTTTCCTGCGGCGGTGATTGATCATGATTCATTCTAATTTGTACTTCCCTAAATGCATTGAATAAATTAAATTTTGAGTTGTTGAAAGTTTGAAACTCTATTTTCAGGAAACACGATGTTCTTGAAGTCTATTGATGCTTCCTCACATGTGAAAAATGCCACATACTTATGTGAGGCTATTGAGGAAGTCATACAAGAGGTGGGGAAAGAAAATGTGGTGCAGGTGGTGACAGATAATGCAGCAAGTTATGTTGTTGCAGGTAAATTTTGAACTTTTCAAGTCTTGATGGAGAGGCATCTATGATTATTTAAAATTTTCTTAACACATCAAATTTTGTAATTAACTTAAAATTGCTGCAGGTAAACTTTTGATGGAGAGGCACCCGAAATTTTTTTGGTCTCCTTGTGCGGCCCATTGCCTTGACCTCATGTTGGAGGATATTGGTAAGCTTGAATGGGTGAAATCAATAGTTGAAAGGGCCAAAACTATCAGCAAATTTATCTACAATCATGCATTGGTCCTTAGCATTACGAGGCAATACACGGGGCAAAAGGAGTTGGCTCGTCCTGGTATCACGAGGTTTGCCTCAAACTTCCTCACACTGAAATCCTTGATAAAATCAAAGGCGGCTTTGAGGCGTATGTTTGTTGGTAAGGAGTGGACTTCCTCATCCTATGCTACGACCACTGCAGGGATAGATGTGGTAAATTGCATTTTTGATGAGCCAGGTTTTTGGACCCCCTGTGGAGAAACCGTGCAGGTAAATTTATTACAATTTAACATTTAGCATCTACTATCTAGTATCTACTATTTAGTAATTTAATTTTAATTTATTAACAATTTAACTTTGCAATTTTTCTTTTTTTTTATTTTAATTTGTGACTTAATTGTTTTTGTTTAACATTATGTGTAGGTCACTGAGCCCCTCGTAGTTCTCCTACGAGTTGTTGATGGGGAGAAGCCTTCTATGGGCTATATATATGAGGGTATGGATAGGGCCAAGGAGGCCATTAGGTCCATATATGCAGGAGATGAGGATAAGTATGGCCCCATTTGGGAGATTATTGATAGGAGATGGCAGAACCAACTTCACAGGCCCATCCATGCAGTAGCCTATTACCTCAATCCGGCATTTCGATTCCATGATGACTTCAAGGCGGATGAGGAGGTTTTTAGTGGCCTGTATACAGTGGTTTAGAAGTTGTGTACTGATGGCACGGCCTCAAGTACAACGCTCCAGCTGGATAAATATAATAATCGACAAGGGGCAATCTTCGCAAGCAGCATGTGCATAGAGGCTCGAACACAATTGCAGCCAGGTAGAAATATATGTAAACTTAAGATTCTTAAGTTTATGGCTTATGCATTTTAATTTTTGATTTTATAATCTAGCCTTAAAGTTGGAAATGAGTTTGATTTTTTTTTCTTTTTCGTTATTTCAGATAGATGGTGGCAAATGTTTGGGCCCTCAACCCCATACCTTCAAAAAATTGCCATCCGTATTTTGAGTCAGCCATGCAGCGCTTCTGGATGTGAGCGCAATTGGTCTATGTTCGAGCACATCCACTCGAAGAGGCGTAATAGATTGTCTGTGGAGAGGTTGAATGATCTTGTTTTTGTTCATTACAACCTCCGTCTTAGGACCAGACAGATTTTGGACACTGACTCCTCTCCGATCATTTTAGCGGAGATCGATCCAGAGTTTGAGTGGATCACTGAGTCTACCGATCCCGTCTTCACTGAGGAGGACCATGAGTGGGTTGACCAGGCAGACAGAGAGGCTGAGGCTGTGGCTATGGCAGAGGAGGAGGATAGAGCACGATCCGGCACAGGCACCTCACAGGCGGAGACTATGGCTTCTCAGTCATCCAACACCTACCTTAGACGCATTTGTAGGAGGCAGACAGACTACTCTAAGGCTGAGGATGAGCTAGAGCCTGAGTCATAGACTTGTTTTTGTTTACAGTTATATATATGTTTGGGACCATTTGATGTCATGGATTTTATATACATTTGACAACATTTATAACTCTATATATCTATGTTTTCTATTTCCTTCAGCTACAATTTACATTTCTACGCATGTGATGGATGTATGTTTATGTATGTGATCAAATTAGCTTCTATTTGATGATGTTATAGTGTCTTTAAGCTTTATTCAATAATGGGTGCATGAAACAAGTTTTAAATCGTTAAAAATCTCTAAATTTCAAGGGTTTTTTATTTTGCCGAGTCATAGCTGAGTCGTCGCCGAGTCATAGCTGAGTCACAAGTCGAGTCGGCCTTGCCGAGTCCGAGTCTGGGATCTTTGCTTTGGATAAAGCAGATGCTAAAGGATATTAGAGTTGTTTATAATGAGCCTACTGTTATATATTGTGACAATTCTAGTGCTATCAATATTTCTAAGAATTCGGTGTTGCATTGTAAGACAAAACATATATCAATCAAGTTTCATTTCTTGAGAGAGAAGGTGAATGAGAAGAAAGTCAAACTGGAGTATGTACCTACAAAAGAACGGATTGCAGATATATTTACTAAGCCTTTGCTTGCAGAATCATTTGTATGTCTGGGAGAGAAGTTAGGGGTGATTGCCCCTCCTACTGTGAACTAGATGCATTGAGTTGCATCGATCCGGTGGACTTTATAGTCATATCTTGATATCTGGATTGATGAGTGGGTGTTGCTACTTCGAGGGAGTAGTCAGTATGTGATTTAGTTGTTTAGATTTGTGAGTTTGTTCTAAAGGGGAGAGATTATCTGGTAAGAGGGAGAGAGAATAATGATTTGTATTTGTCTTTGGCATTGTTGTCAAAGGGGGAGAGATGCATGTGAAAAACTGTCTTATCTATATGAGGTAGAGAGCTATGTGTGTATGATCTCAGGGGGAGATTGCTGAAGATAGGTGGAGTTGATTTCTTTCTTTCTTTGCATTGATTATTTTTCACATTCATATGTTGCCATCAATGCCAAAGGGGGAGATTGTTGGATATTAGAGTTGTTGTCATTGATATCAACATATTCGTGTGTTGCAGAGAGTTGGTTTGGGTGATCTGTTACAAATTAATGGGTTTTGAGATACTTATCTCTAGTTGATTTAGTATGAGTTTCAGTGTTCCGGAAGGTGATTTGATTGAGTTATGTGATCTGGTGTGATAGTTGGTTTTTCTATTGGTTCTATATTGTAGAGTTGTGATTTTGGGATTGTATTGCTCCGGAATTGATTCCTTATGTTGAGCGGATTTTGGAGAGTGTCTGGGATGTTCATGTGTGTCCTCTGATCAGATGGTTCATGATTTGGAACTTCACAAGCATATCTTTCAGTTTGTCAATTGGTGTTCTTGAACTTCGGTGATGAAATGATGATGATTCTTGTCATCCGAGTTGTGGTTATTGCAGTGGAATTCACGTTGCTTGTTGATGTTCTCTGATTGTGTTCTATGCGTTTTGGTGGTTCGCATTGATCGTGGTGTGCGTTATTGAAGATTTTATTGGTCCTGTGGTATTCTTCGTGTTATGCTACATATTTGGTGGTTTAGCGTGTTGCGGATGATCTTGGTGAATCACTTGGTGGTGTTGCGTGTTTGAGGATTTGATTTGGGTCCATGCTATGTCCTCGCCGACATTGTATTGGTCCGGTTCTGGATTTATGTATCGTGTGGTGTAATTTTGTAATTAGGTCTTATGTGTTGAGCTGACCTTGAGGTTAAGGTTGATGATTTGTATAAATAAGTGTTGTAGTCATGTAAGATGTGTGTTTGCGGTTGTATCTATGATCTGTGAGAGTATTGTATGTGCAAACAAGCGAATTTATCTTTCGGTAGTGGAGAAGAGCAGAGAAGTGTTGTTGTACAGATAGTGTGCTTAATCGGAACTGTGATCAGGCATTTGGAGCTGCTATTCTTTCAGTTCATGTAATCCGGATTGTTGTTCGATCTTTGTAAGGCAGTGAGCCTTCCTTGGGTTGTTGCCCTTTGTTGTTTTTGAGTAGTGAGCTCTAGGCAGTATACTTGAATGCATGGCATTCCCCGTTGTAATATTTACACATACTATTGCAGAGTATTATCATATTGTGGGTAGGTTCCCATCGTGGTTTTTCCCTTACCGAGTTTTCCACGTCAAAAATCCATATGTTGTGTGTGTTGTTGATGTGGTGCTTATCTTTGCTATTGTTGTTCATGATTAGATCTGAAACTGAGATTAATTTGTTTGAGTTTGGTGAGAATTGATTCGCCCCTCGCTCCCCCCCTTTCAATTCTCCTGCATTGTTGCTACCAACATATATATATATATATCCACTTAAACTAGACAAACTGTGTCTGTCACAATAAGCAGATAAGTTTATGATCTTGATCTTCTTAATATTATAATGGCTATAAGGTTCTTTCAATATTGGCCAAAACTAACATGTTGAGCATAAAGGGCAAGTTGCACTTCAAACTAGAGTAATAAATTTTAATCCGAGTTATCCGCATTACCTTAAAATCATGAACAAAAGCTGCAATTTATCTTAATCGTTTAAAGAATTTTTCTTGGAAATTTTAACACGCAACACTTGAAACTAGAGTTATTAATTTTTATCTATGTCATCTGCATTTTACTATAAAACCATGAACATAAGCTCCAGTTTGTGTTTTTTAAAGTAATAATACGGAAAAATTTAATCGCGTTCTATCAACAATTGTCATTAAAAAAATTTAATTGCTTTCCTTAATTTTTATTCACATCTACTGGGGAATGAAAAATAATTTATTAAGTTTTATAAAAAAAAATGTTTTTTAATTGTGCCTACCGCTGGAAATGGCCATCCGTCCCCGGGACGGTCAAGGACGGATTGGGTTTCCCCAACCGTCCCGGGGACGGTCAACGGTCCCCTAAAAAAAGGTTGACCGTTTTCGAGTTTCCGGGACGGTTTCTGAAAATTTTCGGGAATTGGGGACGTCTTGGAATCGTTTCTGGCCATCTCCAAGTCCCCGAAACGGTTTCTGTTTCCGAAACGTGTGGCTTTAGGCTGGAAATGCGATTCTGGGTAACACTGGTGGGAAACCTATTATAGCGGCTAGGGCACTGAACTTATTCTTGCTGTTGTATACTTCTGATTACTGGATGAAATTGCTGCTTATATCTTCAGAATTGTAAGGGACAGCAATATTTCTTGGTTTGGCAAAAATGAAGGTCGGAAGTTTAATCATTTTGAAATCTGTTCTATGATATGATCAATAGTATTCTTTCTTGGTGAAGTTTTCTTTCTATGTTTATGCATTTTCCCATTGAGCTCGATTATTATTATTCCAAAACATATTGCAAATCTGATAACTATTGCAAGTCTGAAACAAACATTAAAAACATCAGCAAACAGAGTTTTCATGACCAGCAAGTCAATGTCCTTCATTAGTGAACGTATGCAAACTGTTTGACAAAATGACACAATGAAGAATATTGCAAACAATTAATAGCAAAACAGGGCTGCAAACTACACTTGTTTCTAAAATTTTTGTTCACGTATTTTGGTTGTGGCATATCTATGGTATTACATACATAGTTTTGTGAAAGCAAATTAAATGTGGGAGTGTGAAGCGCGATAAAATTGAAAGAAAGTCCTCAGAAATAATGTCATTCAAGAAATTGTAGGTTTTACTTCGTCATTATTTGCATGAGAATTGTAGTGGTTCGAGTCTTTATGAGAAGGGTTCAATTCCCATCAAGTGTATTTTCTTCAAATTTATGTTACTTTTTATAAAGTTTTATGTTGTTTGAAACTTTTGGAGGCATCATTTTTTGAAATCAAAGGAATTTTTCTTTTGTGGAGAATTTAATTGTATATAGGTGTATTATCAATTGAAATTGACACCTTGCATAATGCATATGGGCACTTGCATGTATGCATTACATTAATTATTTTTTCTATTAGAGATTCTACTGGTACATCTAGCAAATAACTAATAAGGACTAATGGACCAAAATGGTGCTTGGAAGACCCATAGTAGGCTGGAGAAATATTCCCATCTCCAATTAGCTTCTTGCTTAGAGATTGGGCACATTGCTTGAGAGACAGTTTTGGTAGTAGTTGTACTTCCTTTAAGTTTAGTATTTGTAATTTTTGAAGTTTGGTGTGTTGTGTTCAATATTGCTTTCCTTTTCTTGAATGCTGATGAGTTATAGTGGTTTGGTGGAGATATATTATTTTTCTTCCCACCTCTTGATGCATGGGGGAAAGTAGGTATTCACAATGAGTCAGTGAGTGGTTTTATACCTTCGATAGGGGTTACCTATGCTAGAGATGTAAAGGAAAAATAAGGTTAGTTGATATTTGGTTAAGTAGTTGTTTATCGGTTGAGGATGGACTTGAGGGCTATAGGTACAAGGAATCATTAGGATGGTGGCCATTATAGTTGGGTAATGAAGTGCCTTGCACATATTGAATGTGGTATAAATGGTCAAAGGCACGTTGGTAGATGATAAATTCAACATGATTGTGACAGGAGAAGCAAAATAGATCTTTATATTGTGAGAGGTCGTGGCATAGAGCACTAAATATATAGGACCGGTAGTTTTGCTCACATAGGAATGCGAAGCAAATGGTTAGGCATTAGGAGGATTCATATAGGTTCAACATTGGTTGATCAATACCAGGAGACGGGAGACTCAGTTTATCTAGTGGCAAGATGAGACAAATTGATGGAATGGAGATCATGTTTTGGTCTCCTTTGGATCAAAGGGGTACTTGTTAGATTTATATGAACCAAATTGTTAGCTTGTTGGTATATTATGTTAGTTTAATGGTTTGTTGGTAATAGTTTGGGTAGTTTTTAGTTATTGATGCGTATTTAATAGTTACCTGAGTGGCTAAAAAGAGATGTCTTTATAAGCCCATACTTGACAATTTAAATTTAATCCATATAAGATATTATTGTGTACTCTTTTTATATCATATCTAAATTTTTATTATTATTTCTGTGTATTCGATCCTAGATCCAGCATATTTGACTATCAAAAGCCACTTTTCTTCATTAGTCAATGATACATTATTCCTTAGTTCTCTCATAGCCATTTTAAATTACATAACCAATGACAGAATAATTGGTCCACTTATTAGATCTTCATTGATCACATGGAAATCAATGCTTTTTTGTGAAATTTGTATATTAGAATGTAGTGTAATGTTTCTTTTGATAGGATGACAATTCGGAGATATATTTAGTCCAAGGTTTTTAAAGATTGTAGTTTCAACACATGGATATCTGTTGAGTAATGCAGGTAGAATACAGACATCTAAAATGGGAGTCAGCCTCTCAAGATGACCTACAAAACTGTGGTGCAGAAGTAATGTGCGTGCTTGTTTTTATTTACTGTTATCTTAAGAGATTTCCAACTCATGGTTAACAATTAATATTTACATTTCTCTTGGTATCATTTCCTTCTTAACAGATTGGGAGCAGATATTATTTATGATACTTCATGTGTGCCACACCTTGTACGAGTGCTGGTTGCACTTCTGCGGACGAGGAGGTCATCAGATTTAAAGCAGTTGATAACCAATTCCAAGGAAAGCTCTTTTGAGGGCATGATTACAGAAGACAATCTGGATAATAATTGCAATGAAAATAAAGATTCAAGCATCTTTTGTACCAATGCATATCCTGTTGCATATATAGCAACGGTTATTAGGAACATTGATACATTCGATTATTTTCTGAGATTAGCATTTGAAGCTGGCTTAAGGGTTATAAATATAACAAAAGTGATGGGTTCATTGAACCTGTTGCCTTACTTTTCCAGTTTGGATAGATCATCTGTTAATTTGTACAGGATCTCATCTCTGCATTCCTGAGAAATATTGTAGTTGCAAAACACAAAGCTGAATTTCTTTTAATAGAGATTTTTAACTGCACATATGGGAATTTTAAGTGGGTAGTGTTATCTTTGCATAGAAGTTTTAATCTAAATTTTAATATTACCAGGAATAATCTGTTAAGTTGAACTGGTATAATTGAATTGACTAGATAATAGATAATACAGGCTTCCAGATAATATAGATTAATTTATAATTATTAGGTTTCTAAACTCTTAATGGATAATGTAGAATGGCTGTAATAATCCCTCTTGGTCACTACAATTTTTTTGTCTGCACAAACCTTACTGAATTAATGTAATATTAACAATACTGTATTCCATTGTTACCTTCTAGTCATTTATATCATTAATGTTGTTTTTACAGATGTGATCATCCCCAAAGATCATCACTGTGAATGAATGGTACGCACAACTTATGACATAAGCATACAGGTACATAATTTTTTATCAATCAAGGTCATCTAGTATCACCTTATGATATCATAACCAATTCATAACAACTCCAATACCAATTGGGAAATTCTTAACATGGACCATTACAGAAGTTGAGAAGTCTGGTTACAAATATATTCAAGAGCCAATGAGAATATCATTACCTTCCATTAATAGAACAAATAAAAAGTAAACATGTACCCGATGCTTAAACCTCGACGAGGTAGATCTGAAATACCTCATTTATGGATGATATCACAAATTTGAATGACTCCTTAATAAGATTGCTTGGATCTTGGTATTAGGTGCAAGGGTGGATGACAATCCCAAACACATGAACAAGATTGCATATCCATCCCAACCAGTGACCTCTGTTGGCCTATTAATGAGAAAGTTCACAATGCCAATAACTTAGGGTACACAAGATAACTCAATGACTCGCATTCAGTAGGTTACCATTATCTACAAATTATTTATACATGGTGATCGACTCACATGCATAGTGACTAGCAAGTAATGAGAAGTTGTTGCAACCTTATTGCATACAACTTCTCATTAACTAGTTCATTAACACTTATCATTTAAGTACATTTCAATTGGAAAAAGAAGTGGTGGTGCTTTCCACGACACCATTGCTCCTTGTCTCTAATTCATTGCCAATCATGATGATGAAGTTAGTGTCCCATATTGCTTGCGGTCATCATCAGCTAGAGTGAAAATGTAAAAAACACAACATATGTGGCTATTAATGATATTTATATAGCCTATTGAATCTTTTGAGTTAATAGATCCTAACATCTCACTTGCATGTTAGTGGTGAAAGTTATTCCAATTTGGAAAGAGTTAATTCTTCTCATCCATCACATGCAAATTATTGGTGAACGTTGATTGAGCCCTATCATATTGTGGATAGCTCCTAATATGTATCATCTATGTGCTATCAATGAAAGGTAGCTACGCCCTAGGATATGATGATTACCTCCCAACTTCTATCATCTACATGCTATTGATGAAAGATGGCTAAAACACACTAGTATTGGACTCAATTTTGACATGATTTATTATACAGCTAGATAAACACAATTAGGGTGTCTTATAGTAATATCTCACCTAGGACTAGTGGTCGCAATATCCACTACCTAGACAAGTCTAATAGTTGGGCTACTAAGAAGCGTACTGTAATATCCCCCTTAATTTTTTCCAATTTTTTTTTCACAATTACATGCAACACAACACTTGTTATGGTAAGGAAATGAAAACCAAATGTTGCTGAAAGTAACCTTCACTTTCTGATCATCGAGAGCCCAATCTGGGAGGGTGAGAACATACAATGCATAGGGGATCGTTAGATGCAAACTTAAAATTGCTTACAATATCTGGGCGTGTCATAACCCCTCTTTGGACATGGGATTAAATAAAGATGATAATTAAAACATTTATTAATTAACATTAATAATATTGGAAAATCGTCTCATTTATGAGACTTCACGATTTTCCTCTAATATATGCTTATTAATGTTTATTATTTGTTATGATTATTATTTATTATTATTGTTTTAATATAACGTTCATATTTCAATTATTAATATTATATTAACTATTAAAGAAGTTTTACCATAAAATAATATTAAAACATAAAATAGATCTATTGATACATAATATAATATTATATTTACCCTATAATGTGTTATTCAATATAAAATATAATATTGGTATACAATATAAATTATCAAAATACATTACAAATCATTAGTATGGAATAAAACCACATTACCATACGATATTAACCGATATAAAATATATAACATGCAATATAGATTATTTATATCAAAACATTATGATTAATACATTATTTATAATGTATTACCTCCCGTCAGCGCATTGGTGATAACATTATGATTAATACATTATTTATTACCTCCCGTGAGCGCATTGGTGATATGCGATTAACCAAGGGGTAGTGCAGATCGGGCAAGGAGCGGTGACTCCAACAGTCACCACCGCTCACCTTCTCCCTCAACAGCCACGTCCTTTGTAGGGACCGCTCCAACACCTTCCCCCCCACTGGTATTAAAGAACAAACCGTGAGGAGGAAGAGGGAGGGAAGGAAAAGGGGCAGAAAGGAATAGCGGCAGGGAAAGATGGCCAGCAGTCACACTGCTTAGGAAATACGTACGGTATGAACATGAGGATATAGGATTGCTATTAATACAAAATGGTACTGCTAATATAATACAATGCTGTTAATACAGTAGGATGCTACTAATATAATTTATACGGTTAAATTGATATACTGTTAAGGCTGCTAATGTAATACAATACATTAACTTACTCACATATTAACATGGTAATGTTATTAGTGTAATATAACATAAAGATGTCAAACTAACGGAATGATGTTAATAAAATCTGAAGCTAATATGTCTCGTAAAATCTGATATAAAATTGCTAATATAGTATGATATTATCAATGTAATACAATACCGAAATGTAATATAATAAAATGTAGATAACATAAAATAATGCTGATAAACAATATGATGATATTAGTAACATTGTTAATATCAATGTGATAAATGGGTTTAGCAATAACCAACTACTGACATAATGTATATATATACATATGTTTCTATGCAGAAGTTAATATTAATGAAAATATTAACATAGAGTGTAATATATTTAATAAGGATATCAAGCCAGTGGCAGACTAGACCTGACATGCGTCAGATCTGTCTGCCAATATCAGCCCCTAAACACATTACTATAATATAAAAGTATACAGTAATAATATAAAGGATACTAGCAAATCCATAAATGATTGCTAATACTATTTAGTTGTATAGTAATAATATAAAAGGATACTAGTAATCCATAAATAATTGATAATACTATTTAGTTTATATATATATACTCAAATCAGAATAAGAGTAATATAATGATATGTAAATATAGGTATTAATAATAATAGATATTAATAAAATAGTTAAGGTTACATAATACTTTAGAAGTTACTTTGTAATATCATGCAATAATTTATACAAATAATAATTAATAAATGCGTAAAAGAATTATATGAATCAGAATAAGATTGGGTATTTAATATGGTAAGTTAGCAAGTACTTGATAGATTAAAAGAAAGATCAAATATCACAGATTTGACTCGTGTAAGATAGACTTGATTCTTAATCAAGGTTGTCTAAGTCATTAGTATTTTGAAAATAGTTTGATTAGGGTTAAAATTAGACCAAATCTGATATGGGGACATTTCAGGGCGGGAAGCCAACGCCTTCAGGATATGGAGAATATTAAGATCACTTGGCGATAAACCAGCCAAGGATGATACAAGCAACTGAAGAACAATCACTCTACCTTTTATGCAGCAGGAGGACTAGAAATGAGAACTATTATCAACTCCACCGCTTATTCAGCGGGAGGACAACAATATAATCGATTCAACCGCATATTCGGTGGGAGGACAATTACAAACAAAATTACAATCACTGAAGGCGGCTAGGCCAACCTTTTCCACTTGTGCAGTGAGAATTACATAGAAGAAAGCAAAAATAAACAACTAATGGTACTACCATCTAGCTTTACAATAAACAACACAAGAGATAGAAGAGAATAAGAAGATATGAGCAAATACAAATACTGAACTATGAGAGAAGTACACAAAATATAGGAAACCACTATACCAATCTGTTGTTACAAAAAATAGCTTGTTGCAACTTCACAACAACCACCACACAACAAACACACTGAAAAACTCTCCAACGAAGCTTCAACAACATTGGAGACTTGCACAATGCCAAAGAAGCAAGCAAACACTGAACTCACGCCACCAATCGTCCACACAAACACACTAAACACGCCCAGCAGCACACTCCAAGGAAAACGTCCAGCAAAGAGGGTACGACCAACAAGAAGATTTGACCTCCTTGGAAAGTCACACACCACACCAAAAAACGCTCCCTTTTGAGGTAGATATTGCCCCAAAAACAGCTTCCACACAAAAAATGCCCACAAAAATCGAACCAAGCATTCTAAGAATCAAACCATAGCTAGGAGCGATGTCTCACACTCGAAGTTTGTCAAAAACCCTAGGAGGTATTCACCCTCGAAGATTGT
Organism: Cryptomeria japonica; assembly: GCF_030272615.1. NCBI lineage: Eukaryota > Viridiplantae > Streptophyta > Pinopsida > Cupressales > Cupressaceae > Cryptomeria > Cryptomeria japonica. The sequence continues at coordinate 483,356,192 of NC_081405.1, read as the reverse complement.
TTGGAGTTAATCCGACAACATAATGGTGTAAAATGTTCTGAGATACCAAATGAGAAGCCCAACACTCTTATTTATGATTTTGAGGGCTCAAATTCAAATTCAAAGGGCACCAAATTCCCCTTATTTCACTTTCATTTCATTTCATGACACCCTCTCCCTTAAATCGAACTTTTGGAGATAATTTAAGGTGTATAAAAAAATAATAATAATACATTTGAATTTTGACGCCCCATCTCCATGTCTCCTAGTCACACTTTTTGAGGTCACCAAGTTATAAAATAATAACATTATAAAACATAAAATACACTAGTCCTTAGCGCCACTTGACTTTAGGAAATAATAAAAAATAATACTTCTCCCTTCCTAAGTCGTCCAACCAAATATTAAAACCTTGTGCTAAGGTATTAATATATTAAAAATACCTTCTCCTCAAATACCGATTATTGCCAAATTGAGCTAGGGGCTGAAATGCTAGAAATCACCAAAACTGAACTGAGTTGGAGCTCTGAACTGAACCGCTAAAAATATTCATTTGAGTGAATACATGATCCTGCCCAAAATAATATTGTTGAAAATAGCCATTGAGCTAAGCTGCAGAACCCCTGCCAAAAATAGTACTTATTAGAAATAACATACTGCCAAAAATAGTAAGTGTTTCCAAAATGATTTTTACCACATTCTAAGTAGCTGCCAAACTTACTAAAAATAGCAAGTCTCGAAAAGGTCCTCAAATTGGTTTGCATGTTATACCAACGTAGAGCTCTCAGAAAACTCAGAAAAACCCAAAGAACTCAACTGCTTTTGCCTTCACATACTAAAATTAGTAAGTCGGTCAAACTCCATAACTTGCTATGCATGTACCCTCACTGCGAACCTTTCTAAAAACCCAAAAGGAATCCATAACCCAAACTGACAAATTCCAACATGCAAGCCTTCGAAAATGCAGAAACGTCCTTTCAGAGGTATTAAACCCTAATTTTTGCTTCTGACTAGTCCATGGGTCTCCGGAATAGGCTAACAGTCCCGAAAACAAACAAAATTGCTTGTCCTCAAGCAATGCCACCACAACTCCGGAAAATTTAAACTAATCCACGCCAAAGCAAGTACGATCCCAGGGTCCCATGACTGTCTCGGGAGCAACTGACCATGCCAATGTTGTGCCACTTTGATCAGATTAGTGAAAACATCATGCCAAAACTACACTATCCTCCCTTGTGACTCCAAAATGTTACCATCCAAGATACTCAAGATGAAAAATCTTGAAGGACTGAAATCACTATCATGCCCATAAAGCTCTGAATAATCAATATCAACAATGCCACTATTTATCACAAGCATGGGCAAAAGGAAATAAAGTCTACTCAACTCACAATCAAACTCCACAACATATCTCCCCAAGGTGTCGAGCAAAGCCGTGACTGTAAATGTGACTTCTCCAAATCTTTCTACAAGGAGGAAAACAATCCTTTGCAGGTGTTCAACAAACTCATTCTCATTACTCCACATGAATCTACTAGGCCTCAATTGAAGTATTCTAATACAACCATGGAGACTTCTGAAATCTCTTATAGTTCCCACTCCAAGCACCTCAAAATGGTGAACCCAAGAAAGCAAAGGTTCGTTGTCCCAACCATAAAAAGAAGAGGGGGCATAAGAATAGCCACTAGTTAGAGCTTGAACACTTCTCATACATCGATATTGATTTCCCAAACTCACCATACCTCTCATTTGAGACCATAAACCCATCCTGCCAGGAGACTATGAAGTCTGAAAAAGAGTACACCAACAACCCACCAATTCTAAAATGATTAACGTGAGATCTGATTTCAAGAAAATCAACATCCAAGAAGATGAATAGTTGCTACAACACAAGAAATCATCATCCTAAACAACACATATGCTCACATTCAAGGCTGGAAATATCCTCTCTAATGACTCCAACTCCACACAAAACCATCATTTGCTCAAAATATCTCCCCAATCCACTAATTGATGAGCAAAAGGTAGCATCAAATGGCTGGTAAAGAGGGGAACAACACCATCAAGATTGAAAATTTGTTCCTTATCGCTCCAAAGATCCTTCTTTCCACATGTAATAAGCTCCATCAAACCATGTTGACGACCTCGAGCCTAAATACCCAACCGAGAGCGATCTTCAACATACTAAAAAGAAAACTCAGCACATCCCCAAGTGCTAGTAAGGACCAAGAGCATACTTAAGAAATTGATGTCTCCTCTAGCAAACCCATGAAGCCTAACCATGAAAGCTTCAACAACATTGGAGTATGGAACAAGTGTTGCCCTCAAATCCAACTCCCAAAATGGACTAGTATGAGCCCTATTATTATTCAACCCAAGAAATGGGTTATCAAGCATGCGATCACCATGTTCTGGTCCTTTCTCCCCTACTTTGTGAGTAACAAATCTGAAATCTTCACTCGATGCTGCAATGAAACCTTGGACGACTTCTAAACTGTGTTTAGACAACATCTTGATGCCAAAGATGTTGAAATCATTCATCACAAAGAGAGGTTTTTCAAGAACTTGGAAGCCATCCCTTTTTTCTTGCTCACTTCCATCTTGCTGATCCAAATCTGCACATGCAACCTTTGTTTTTCTTGTGAAGTTCTCAAGATCAAACTCTTCTTGAAGACTATCAAGCTCACTAATAACTTACTCGATTTCTTTAGCTCTTTGTGCATTCTCTTGCTCCTTGAAAAGTTTGAAATCAGCAAACTGGTCTTCTAACTCCATTAGAGCCAATTGAGTATTTCCTAACATGTCCTTTGTTGACTCAAGCTCAAGAGTAAGCTCTTCAACTTTCCTCTCTTCCCCTTGGAATGCACTAGTGGACTTCCTTGCAAGTTCGAAGGCATAATCTCGATCTTCAATCAAGTGTATGTAATCTGATTTCAATATTTCCAAAGAGTCTTTGATAAGTTGCAAATTAGGGAGAGTAATTTCATCCTTAACCCCTTTCTGTCTCTCATCCATTTGAGCCTTCCAATAGAGTTCTTCAATCAAACTATGTGGGATCAAATTGGGATAGAGCTTGCATTTGTTTTTCAACAGACACCTTGAATTGACCATCCCACTCATAAGAATGCAGAGATGTACTTCTGATAGGTAGCAAGAAAAAATCAGAACTTTGTTTCTTGCAATCGTTGCCCCCATAGCTGCTCCGAGATTCTCGTCTAACTCCACCAACTAGCTGCAATTGCTCAATATCATAAAGAGGATAAGATTCTACTAAATCTTCAACTTTTTGCTTACCACCAACTTCATGAATAGGTAAATCAGATTTGCATTTCAAAACCTCTTTAATCTTTCCATCACCAAGAACCATATGGTCCTCTAACTCTACAACACAATCTGTTTTTGAGCCTCATCAAGATCAAGGGAAAATTCATCCCACACAGGTTCCTTGTCATCGCTAGGTGCCATCACACCCGGATCCCAAGTGCTAAGGGGTTGATTACTTTGTTTAGTTAAGAAGTGTTCACCATAGCTCCAAGTATCATCCAACTTAGATCTTGAATCTTCTCTTAATTTCCACACATTGCTATTCTCACCAAGAGCAATGCTAGAACCAAGTGATGTTTCATCTTCCCACTCAAAAAGTGGATTGTCATATGTTTTCACTATACCCTTCTCAAACAATGGGTTATCATGGGAAACCACCAATTGATTTTCCAAAGAAAGTGAACTGCTGCTCTGATGATTACCAAAATCAGAATCTTGGTCATACCTTTTAGCAATGATTCCATGACTGCCCCAAGTCTCATGTACCTCCTCTTCGAAGCTTGTCTCATCATCTTTTTTAGCTAATTGGTCAACATCATCATCATAATCATCAAATCCCAAACTATGGTTTGTCTCCTTGCTAGGATGAGGTGAAGGTGATGAAACAATGCTAGACTCATTAGTGGGTAACCAAAAGAATTCATATCTCCTTGTGGCCGATCTATCATAGCTGGTTCTATAATCTCAATGACAGTATCTTCTTCAGTCTTTCTTTGGAAGCACATGAGTGCATTCAACACTTGTTAGTAAGATGAGAGAGGGGGGGTGAATCATAAACACTCAATAATCAATGTATTCATCAGATTCAACCTCGGTAGCCTTTACTGATATGCAACTATGACTGTAAATTATTCAAACTCATAAACAGATACACTTAAAACATCATAACACATTTGACACCAGATTTAGCGTGGAAACCTAAATAGGGAAAAACCACTGTGGGATTTTGGACCCACTAAGAAATATACCCTTCTAGAGTATGTTTGGTTAAAAGCCAATCCTGTTACAGATTACATAAACACATTGCTAGATGTGACTTGGTTAAGGGATTTCCCTCAGACTTGTTATAATCTTACACTTTGTTAGAAATGACCTTGTCAAAGGATTTCAAACACTCATTCAGAATGTTACCTTGCTAGAGGATTTACAAATAAGACTGTTAGGTCCACTCGGTTAAGAGATTTCCTATCACTTACAAAATAAATAACAGTATAAAATATATCTACAACTTCACATCTGAAATGCTAAAGCAGACTCTATGTGCTCAAAATAATCTTGTCATAAGAATTATCTTTCTCCTTGCTGGGCTTCTCAATCTGTTCTTTAATAAGATATTCAATCTTCTGTGCTCGATGATCACTACTGTAGTATTATTGTTCTTCTATTTGCCCGCATGTATTGTTCATCAACAATTTCTTATTTATAAACAATTCCTAACCACTTAATCTCCTTGATCACATTTCCCATTATCAATCTTAGCCATCAGATCTTCAAACTTGACTAGGTTCATTGTATCCTTCGATCTGAAAACATTTTATCTCGCCTTGGAACTTGTATTCCTTCCTTGGAACTTGTGCTAGGTTATGAACGTTCAATCTGCGTTGTAGATCTAACTGCTGTATTTTCGTTGTCGTAGATCTTCAACAAACTTCTTGCATGACATACCAATCATCTATACATCTCCATCTCATTGGAATCCTTCATTTAATAATGCTTTTATCCATCCAATGCATTCTGTTATTACTCGGTTGTTACTCGGTAAATACTGAACCCTTACTCGGTAGATATTCTGCTTTCTTTAACCGATATCGACAACCTTAGTGTTTACCGACTAGCTTCATGCTCGGTAACATTGAAAAATATCAAACCTTAACTCATCTAATGAATGAAATCTTTTCTCATTCTTAGAATACTCATATATATAGGATATCAAAATAATCAAAACAACAAAATCTCATCATTGTCTAACTCGGTAATAGTTGCCCATTGAATAACTTATTACTCCCTTTCATTTTCATTCTTTCTGTGTCACTTACCGACATCTTTATACTTATCAAAACATACTCATTAAGATATGGCAACATCATACTGAATCAAAAAATCAATTGCTTGACATCAATAACAAAATAATATTATTAAGACAGTAATCATCCTTTCTCAGTTATATCCACAATCTTCAACAACCTTCTCAATATCCTCATACCAACAAACTTACTGGAATGCCAACAATCTCCCTTTGTGAAATGCTAGCAATCTCCCCCTTTGGCATTGATGGCAAAACCAACTTTTAATGGCAATACCAACTTGAGTTTATTTCAATTGATTTGGATTCGGATTGCTGTTAATCTTCTCCTGTTATCCTTGAATTCTCCCCTAGTCATTAGTCTTCTCCCATCTTCACCTATTAATCTTCACTAATTAGTCTTATCCCCCTTTGACAACAATGCCAAAAAGTAAAACTAATTCATGATTTCTTCCGCTGTGAAGTAATTTGCTTGCTGAAAATACAAATGTATCATCTCAGTCTTGGTCAGAGCAACTTGTCTTCAATCACTATTTCCTGCACAACTTTAGGTAACCTCCTAAAGTGTGTAAATCAACATCAACTCATAAATAGTTAATTTGTAGATTCATAGAATTGATGCTTTCACCGAACTCTGTCAGTGAGTACTAGATAGGGGTAGGACCCCTAACTTACTTTTGAGATACTCAAAAGTGTCCTTTGGTAGTGGCTTTGTGAAAATGTCTTCTATTTGTTCCTTTGAACTAATATATTCCAGTGCAACTTTCTTCTCTTGAACTTCTTCTCTGAGATAATGATACTTTATAGAGATATGCTTTGTCTTAGAATGCATTACCGGATTCTTTGAAATGTTAATGGCACTAGTATTATCACAGAATATAGTTACTGACTCGGTAACTTTCTCATTCATACCTTCCAACAATTGTTTGATCCATGCTATATTGGTACAATTCAATGCTGCAACAACATATTCAGCTTCAGCTGGTGACTGTGAAATGCATCCTTGTTTCTTGCTGAGCCAACCTACTAGTCTGTCTCCTAGTAAAAAAGCTCCACCACTTGTGCTTTTCCTATCATCAATGTTTCTTGCCCAGTCAGCATCCGTGTAGACTTTTAAGTCAAAATCATTCCTCTTTTTACACACTAAACCATAATCTTCGGTGCCTCTTAAGTATCTAAAAATTCTCTTGATTACTATCATATGGGTTTCTTTGGGATCTGCAGAAAATCTTGCAACTATACCTACTGCATGTGCTATATCCGGCCTGCTGTGAACTACATATTGCAACTTTCCAATCATAGATCGGTAAAGTGTCTCATCAACAGATGCAGATTCATCACTCTTTGATAGTTTACAATTGGTAGTCATAGGAGTACTTGTAGGTTTAGAATCCTCCATTCCAAATTTCTTCAAGATTTCCTTTATATACTTGGATTGAGTAATGAAAATCTCATTTTTCTTTCGTAGTATCTGTAAACCTATAAAATACTTTATTTCACTGATTAATGACATCTCAAATTCTTTGCACATTTCATTTCCAAAGTTCTTGCATAAAGAGTCATTTCCACAAAAAATAATATCATCAACAAATATGGCTGAAAGCAGTATTCCATTGTCTTCATCATTCTTCATATATATGTTGTTGTTTTCACTTGTCCTTATAAATCCAATCTTGATTAAGTAAGAGTGCAGTTTTTCATACCATGCTCTAGGTGCTTGCTTTAGACCATATAAAGCTTTGTTCAACTTACATACCTGATCTTTATTCTTGTCTTCAATAAATCCTTCAGGTTGTTCAATATAAACTTCTTCTTCTAGTATACCATTTAAAAATACAGATTTAACATCCATTTGATATACCATGAAATTTTTGTAAGCAACATATGCCAACAATGTTCTCACTCCTTCAAGCCTTGCCACAGGTGCAAAAGTCTCGCCATAATCTATTCCTTCTTCTTGACCATAACCTTTGCAAACTAGTCTTGCTTTATTCCGAATGACCTCTCCTTTTTCATTTAGCTTGTTTTTGAAAATCCACTTTGTACCGATCACATTTTTCTCTTTTGTTCTTGGGACCAATGTCCATGTTTCATTCTTCTTGATTTGTTCAATCTCTTCTGTCATAGTATTTACCCAATCTTCATTACTAAATGCCTCTTTTACTATTCTCGGTTCAAATTTAGATATCAGACACGTGTTTTGTCTCAGTTTGTTCCTTGTCATCACTGGATCATCCTTATCTCCTATAATTTGACTTGATGCATGATTTCTTCTGACATACTTGGCTAATATAGGCTTGGTAGGCTCTATATGATCTTCTTCATCACTCGGTAACTGGGTATTTTCTTCGTTTTCTTCATCAATTTTATCGGTAGGACTTCTCGGTTGAACATATACAAACTCTTCATAATCTTCTAGTTCTTTGGAATTTCCTTCATCATTTCTTTCTGCAAATTCATCAATTTTCACATTTGCACTTTCCACTAATTTGTTAGATGACTTGATCAGACATTTATATGCTTTAGTTCTAGAAGAATAACCAAGAAATGTTCCTTCCTCGCTTTTCTGATCAAACTTTCAATTTCTGTCATCTTTGTGAACATAACATCTACTTCCAAATATTTTAAAGTAACTTACATCAGGTTTCTTGTCATACCAGATTTTATACGGTGTCTTCAAAGTTTCTTTCTTCAGTTGTACTCGGTTCAGGGTGTAAACTGCAGTGCTGATCGCTTCTCTCCAAAATGTTTGAGGTACCCTCTTTTCTATCATCAGGGTTCTGGCACAATCTACAATTGATCTATTTCTTCTTTCAGCTATCCCATTTTGCTGTGGTGTTCTCAGTGCAGACACTTTTCTCTTTATACCATGATCATTGCAAAATAGGTTAAATTCATCAGAAATGAATTCTCCTCCTCTGTCAGATCTTAGACATTTCAATTGTCTTCCTGTTTCTTTTTCAACTCTAGCCTTGTACCATTTGAACATTTGAAAAACTTCTGATTTCTCTTTTAAAAACATAATTGACATCATCCTTGAGTAATCATCCACAAATACTATAAAATATTTATCACCAAAATAACTTTGAACTTTCATAGGACCACAGAGATCAGTGTGCACAAGATCTAAAATTCCTTTAGAGGTGTAGGACTTACTTGTAATGCTTGACTTTGTCATCTTACCCATCTGACATCCTCGACATATTGCATTCTCAAGTTTTTCCAAGCTTGGTAGACCTCTTACTCGGTGCTTCTTACTTATTTTGATCAGGTTATCAAAATTACATGACAAAACCTTTTATGCCATAACCGGGTATCTTCTATTTTAGCATACAGGCAATTGTTCTGAGTTGAGTCAAGATGAAATGTATTACCTTTTGTTTGTGTCCCGGTAGCAACCAACTTTCCATGTTTGTCATGAACTTTGACACTTCCTTTCTAAAATTCTATTCGGTATCCTGTATTGTTTAGCTGTGCTACACTTAATAAATTGTATTTCAAACCTTCAACCCAATATACATCATCACATTTAGCATTGTCAAGAAGTGTGATAGAACCTTTATCTTTCACCGGACATGGTGCATCATTACCAGATCTTACATAACCTCCACCATAGTCTTCTAATTTAACAAACATGTGTTTATCACCTGTCATGTGATGTGAGCATCCACTATCTATGATCCAAGAATCATTTTTATTTATGTGAGATATCAAGGCTTTTTCCTCATAGCTTTCTTCATCTGATCCATCTTTGATAGCCACATATACAACTTCCTTTGTCTCAGTCCCATCAGATTTTCCATCGTTGGATTCGTCATCAGCTACTAGGCATGTCTTTCTATCTCTCCTTCTGCAGTCTTAGTGTTCTTTGTATTGGTTGTCTTTCTGTCTGGCATCTCGGTATTCTCTCTTTTCACTAGATTCTTTGTCAAGACAGTTAGATGCCATATGTCATATTCTATCACAATTAAAACATTTTAAAGGTAACTTTCCTTTATACTTACCTTTGCCTCTTGGTAACCTTCTGGCTAATAATGCTTCAAACTCTTCTTGCTTTCTGATTTCCTCATATAGTTTGTGTACCTCTTCCATGTTTTTGCGAAATCTCTCACTTGCTCCACTATGATTTCCTTCAATATACTTATACATTCTATCATTGTAATCATCAGATTCACCAAGATGAAAAGAACTAAATGCAGATTCAACTTTATTTATCGAAGACCCACTATTATCAAAATTACTTAACTCAAATGCATGTAGCTTACCGATAGTAGCATCCAAAGAGACTGGCATGTTTGGTACATACCTTAATTCATTGATCGCAGAGACTCGGATGGCATAAGGAGGTAGAAGTGTTCTGAGCAACTTACTTGTTACATCCTTTTCTTCAATAGTTCCTCCCGCTCCTTTGATTTGATTGACGGTTTCCTTTAACTGTTGGCATTTTTGATGTTTATGTTGTGATTGTCATTGATGGACACACACTTGTATTGAGATCCCCTTTATATGTATGAGCTCATGCTCAACCGGTATTTGTTCCAACCGGTATGTTGTATTCTAGTCTTTAGACTAGTAGTGATTTTGCAGAATGTGTTTCCCGGTCTGAAGCGGCATGTCGACCCCAAGTGGTTCGCAGATCACAAGCGGTACAAGAAAGCAAAGCAGCACAACACATTCTTACCAGTCTTCATTTTTGTCAAACCGACAACTGGCATTTTGTATAAACCGGTAATACTCTGTGATGAGTTACCAACCGGCATTTTGTGATGAGTTACCAATCCACCGATTGTTTGACGGTGTCGACACATTGACGGTGATTCTTGTGTCGTGTTACTGAGTATGTCTAGATTCACTGAACCTAGGAAATTGTAATGTAATCCTATTGGACCGACATGAAATCAGATTCCTTTAAAAGGACATCATGTCTAGGGTTTTTTGAGTTGTTGAAGAAGTTGCAAATAGGGTTTATGTTGAGCTAGGGTTTAAGGTGGAAGTGGAGAGCGATCTTATCAGAGAAGATCGAGTTGTAACTGAGAGAGAGATAGAGGAGACTGAAGTAATGCTGGAATGCATTAGCTATGAGCGATATTGGATCTAACCAAGCAATTTGTGCTAGTAGATAGATCAAACACTTGTTGATTACTCACATCTTTAACAAGTCAGTAGCCTTAACCGGGTAGGCCTCAAAGCCTTTGTAAAATCCTCTAACAAGGTGATTCACACATGTGAATCTAAAATCCTCTAACAAGGTAGTCTTTAATCGGACTTATCTCCTAACAGAGATTGAGATTCCTAACAGGATCTATTTTGGTGAAGAACATTGTAAGACCTTAACCGATCTGACCTTAACCGGTCTAGTTTCTATTCTGCAGATAGTGACTTGTGAGTTCCATCTCACCATGGTTTTTCCTAGTTGGGTTTCCAAGTCAAATATCGTGTGTTATGGTTGTATTGCTTTTGTGGGTGATGTTTTATTCGCATTTTGGTTTGTATGTGTGATAACCGGTTTGATTGTCAGACTGCTTTACCGGTTTATCTTTAGACTGTGTAAGTGTTTTAGTGCAAAGATTTTTGGCATACTAATTCACCCCCCCCTCTTAGTATTCATCATTAACCTTGTACGATATTGGGTTATGTTCTCACCTTCATTCATTCTCATGGATTCATTTTGACCTCTTAGACTATCCACTTTTGCTCTCTGAACATGTTCATCACCACCATACACAGATATAAGCTTGTTCCACATTGCTTTGGCATCAATGCAACCTTCTAGATCATTAAACTCTGAGTCGGTTAATGCTGATGTTATTTCAATCATGCACAATTGCAATTACTATTTTTTCATCTTTTTCCGGCATTGGTCTCAAGGACAAATAATTGTCCAAATTTTGCACCCACGCTCTAGTAAAACACTTATTACTCCCATCAAAATGTGCTAGAGTTACCTTTCCAAGAGCTTGTGGATAGTCTCTCGGAGCATGAGGGCAGTTATCATATCTTCTACCTCTCTTCATCTTTTGGTTCATGAACTGGTCTAGAGTGAGGATATTCTGAATCTCAGCAGGAAGGGAAGCATACTCCATGTAGCTATTCCTTATTTTATCCACTTTTGGTATCTCAATTTCAACTTGAGGCACTTCCTTGGGTAGGAAGACGGGTTGCAAAGGTCTTGAAACTGACCCTCCAAGTGTTCCTCCATTGTTGCTCCCATGGTTACTCTTGTTCCCATTTCCTCCAGGGTTATTACAAGTGCTAGCTTTAGGTCCATTAGTGGGCTGATTAGGAGTCCCACCATAATTCTAATTAAGTTTGGCCAACAACTGGGACATCATGTCCATCATGGTTTCAAACTTTCTTTCCACTCTAGCATTAGGAGCCTCATTCTATTCTGCAGTTCTCTCGGCCATAGAATCAACGAAATCAACTACTTTCTCTTTGTTTCTCAAAACCTCTGAAAAGATCTCATCAATTGGCACTGCAGGAATCTAACACTAGTGTCTTCTTTGTTCTCTGTTGTAGTAATGGATTTCTCTATCACTCATGGAGAAATCTGATCACTCTGAATTCATAGGTTGGCAGGAAAACCAGCTATGATACCACTGTAATATCCCCCTTAATTTTTTCCCAATTTTTTCCTACAATTACATTCAGCACAACACATGATATGGTTAGGAAATGAAAACCAAATGCTGCTGAAAGTAACCCTCCACTTTCTGGTCACAAAGAGTCCAATCTGGGAGTGTGAGAGCATACAGTGCATAGGGGATCATTAGATGCAAACTGAAAACTGCTTACAATATCTAGGCGGCAAGCCACCCCCTTCCACTTTTCAGCAGGATATGGAGAATATTAAGATCACTTGGCGGTAAACCAACCAAGGATGATACAAGGATCTAAAGAACAATCACTCTACTGCTTATGAAGTGAGATGACTAGAAATGAGAATTATTTTCAACTCCACCGCTTATTCAGCAGGAGGACAACAATACAATTGAATCAATCACTTATTCAGTCGGAGGACAGTTACAAACAAAATTACAATCACTGAGGGTGGCTAGGCCAACCTCTTCCACATGTGCAGTGGGAATTACATAGAGGAAAGCAAACAAAAACAACTAATGGTACTACCATTTAGCTTTACAATAAACAACACAAGAGATAGAAGAGAATAAGAAGATATGAGCAAATACAAATAGTGAACTATGAGAGAAGTACAACACAAAATATAAGAAACCACTATACCAATTTGTTGTTACATAAAACAACTTGCTGCAATTTCACAACAACCACCACAAACCACATCAAACACACTGAAGAACTCTCCAACAAAGCTTCAACAACACTGAACACTTGCATAATGCCAAAGAAACAAGCAAACACTGAACTCACACCACCAATCGCCCACACAAACACACTAAACACACCCAACAACACACACTCCAAGGAAAACGTCCAACAAGAAGATTCAACCTCCTTGGAAAATCATACACCACACCAAAAAACTCTCCCTTTTGAGGTAGAAATTGCCCCAAAAATAGCTTCCACACAAAACAATGCCCACAAGAATTGAACCAAGCATTCCAAGAATCCAACCACATCTAGGAGTGATGTCTCACACTCAAAGTCTGTCAAAAACCCTAGAAGGTATTCACCCTCGAAGATTGTCTGGAGTAAATCCGACAACATAATGGTGTAAAATGTTCTAAGATACCAAATGAGAAGCCCAACACTCTCATTTATAGATTTTGACGGCTCAAATTCAAATTCAAATGGTGCCAAATTCCCCTTATTTCACTTTCATTTCATTTCATGACACCCTCCCCCTTAAATCAAACTTTTGGAGATAATTTAAGGTGTATAAAATAATAATAATACATTTGAATTTTGACACCCCATCTCCATGTCTCCTAGTCGCACTTTTTGAAGGTCACCGAGTTATAAAATAATAACATTATAAAACATAAAATACACTAGTCCTTGGTGCCACTTGACTTAGGAAATAATAAAAAAATAATACTTCTCCCTTCCTAAGTCGTCCAACCAAATATTAAAACCTCATGCTAAGGTATTAATATGTTAAAAATACCTTCTCCTCAAATATTGATTATTGCCAAATTGAGCCAGGGACTGAAATGTTGGAAATCACCAAAACTGAACTGAGTTGGAGCTCTGAACTAGACTGGTAAAAATACTCATCTGAGTGAACACAAGATCCTTCCAAAATGATACTGTCGGAAATAGCCACTGAGTTGAGTTGCAAAACCCTTGCCAAAAATAGTACTTATTATAAATAGCATACTGCCAAAAATAGTAAGTGTTTCCAAAATGATTTTTACCACATTTTGAGTAGTTGCCAAACTTACTAAAAATAGTAAGTCTCGAAAAGGTCCTCAGATTGGTTTGCATGTTATACCAATGCAAATCTCTCAGAAAACCCCAAAAAAACCAAGAGAACTCAACTGCTTCTACCCCCACTTACTAAAAATAGTATGTCGGTCAAACTCCATAACTTGCTATGCATGTACCCTCACTGCGAAGCTTTTTGAAAACCCAATTCAAACTTTAGACGTTTCTCCTTATCAGGCGATTTTCGGCCCAAACAAGGAGTTTGAAATTTTAGAAAGTAGAATGCCCTTTATGCTAGCAATTTTGGGCTAGAAGACCCTTTTGAAAAGGCTGATCTTGAAACCAAATTTGGCCTTTAAAGCGATTTTGCAAACCTCGGGACAACTGACGCCCTTGCCTATCTAGCCAATTCTCAGGCTTGTGTTAAAACTTAGTCTCCCTTGGATTGATTTTAGGCACTCAAATTGCGAGACTCTCTGTGTAGGACTCCTAGGCCATGTGACTTAAAACTAACAGACACCCCATCTATTAATGGTGACATAGCTCAATGCTTCACTACTACTTGTTGGATCCATAACCCAAACTGACAAATTCCAACATGTGTTTTTGAAAACGCGGAAATGTACTCCTAGAGGTAGGAAACCCTAATTTCTTCTTCCGACTAGCCCACGGGTCTCCAGAATAGGCTAACGGTCCCCAAAACAAACTAGAGCCGAAAAGAGGACATTGCACGTACATAGACATTAATTATGTTATACCAAGGACTATAGAAAGAAAGAAAGGAATTTTTTCACATTCACAAGGCTATATATAGCCTATGGGACAGACCCCTTCGCAAACCAACTTTTGCATTCCAACTCTTTTCTTGTATAGCATGATGATGAGTGCCCGTAAGTACTCCACAAACACCTCGCTAAATAAGTTATCCCAAGAGCTGGCTGCCATGGTGTTAACATAATTGTCCTTGCTAGCCTTGAAAGCGTCACATTCTAGAATGAATTGTTTTTTTGTTTGAACTTTACTTGAAATGAAAAAAATGCACTCTCTTTCCTCCCAAGCTTCTTTTGGTCCTTTCCAACATCTGGTTTCATAGTGGAGTTGATGGGAATTAGTTCTTAATTGAGCAATGAGGATTTTGGCTTTCCACAGTATATTGGCCCCTATGTACACTTTTTGATGATGGTTACAAGAGGGGTTAAACTCTTCAATATAGTATATTTTGTCTCCCTTACTCTTTATCCCAAGTACGCTTGGAGAACTTATCTATAACATAAGCCTTTATCTCCTTACTATTTGTGGGGCATGTGTTCAAGTATATATCCCATTTTCTAAACCATTTGCTATTTTGCTGCATCCAGGTCTTCTTTCTTTTGCATAATGTGTCACATCTTTCACCTAGTTAATCCTATTACAAGGAAGGTACATCCTAGAGCATCATGTGATATATGGTTATGCATTGATTGTAGTTATGGAAAATTTCTTGGTTTACAAATCCTTTTGATTCATAAGTTTATGATGTTGACCATTATTCATAATGCCCAACATAGGGAACAAGGCCTACATTTTGCCTTATATTAGGTTTAGCTCTTAAATCATAGTATATTAAATAATCGACATCATCAATTCTTTATTTTAAAGGCACTACTAATGGCCCTCCATTATTTGTTTGAAAGGCACTACTAATGGCCCTCATTATATGGTGGAACAAGCACCATTTGAGTGAATCCCGATCATTCTATAAGTGATAGTTGCATTTGATATGTTGTCATTATGTCAAACAATTGACAACTATTTTATTTCTAGGTATTATAGCAACAAAAACCATGCATCTTATAAAATAGACATCTTGTAAAGTAGATCTCATGCATTCAACAAAACCTTTCTCTCAAGGTTGTTGGGCTTCGTCAATTTCGTAATGTTCTCATTTTTGGTCACTCTACCATCTTAGTTAGCTCCATCTCTCTGTGAATGCCAACCTTGTCAAAATGGAATTCAATTTTTGGCATTGATATTTGGAGATTTGTTGAGTCCGATGATGCTTTTTTGGAGCAATTTTGACATGTTGTTTGCATTCTAAACATATTAGAGGGAAATGTTGTTTTTGGAAAATGTCTATTTTTAGTAAGTCAAATCTTTGGTGAACTCTCGAGTATATTAACGCTTTCAAGTTTCACTTGCAGACTATTTTTGCATTTTTGGTACTTTTAGTTGGTTGTGCAAGAAATAATTAATAATTAAATTATTAATTGTAAGTTGTCAGAAAAGCATAAATTAAAAGGCAACTTAAATTAATTATTTATATGGTTGATTCTAAGTGGCTTGGGTCAAAAAATAAAATAATTAAATAAAGTTACTTTTTTAGAGCAATAAAGATTATTATTTTAAAAGGTGATTTAAAATATTAAATTCTGGAATATTCTTGGGGAGATTATAAAATGGGACTGAGGCATCGCATTTCATTCATTTTAAATATTTGTTATTTTTTGAATACCACAACTATGGAAATTAAGCATGCTTGTTCAAGCACAACCTAGTATGAACCTACAACGAAGGTTAAGTTCGGTGGTGAATGATCCTCCATAGACAATATTGTGGAATCCATTTAGGGTTCTAGTTTGCACGGAAAAGATTGTAGGTATGGTTCAAGATGAATTTGTGTGGTCTTGCTAGACAAGAAAAAATGAGAGTTTGCAGAGGGTTGTTAGAAGATGAAGTTATTTGTTTAGTTAAGCTTTTATATATTGGGTGATTGAGTTCTTTTCTTTCTATAGTGTCGTAAATTGTATTCCCTTACAATTTCACAATCATTTTTGGGCCCTTGCATTAATGTGCTCTCTCATAGCTTACTTCAAGCCTAATCTCATGACTAGATCCTATGTCCTAGGCACCTAGCACCATAGTCCTAGTGATCTACGATGCCCAATTCCATAGTACCTTCAAAGGGGCCCAAAATCAAATGTATGTGACTGTCGGTTCTTGCCATTTTTGCTTTGATCTTGATATTTTAATATGACCCTTGGAAGTCGGCCTAAATTAGGAATATGCACCCTATATAAAGGAATAATTTCTCTTCATAAGACATCTTAGCAAATTCAAAAGTTACATGTTATATCACTGAACAAGCATTCTTTAGATATGAGCATTATAGAGCAACAAGCTACAACAATCTACATGCAATACAACAATCTACATGCAAGTTTGTTTTAATGATTGATATTGTTAGGCATTGTCCTGTCATGTTATTGCATCAACACTTGAACGATTTATCTAAAGAGCAATGTATCACCACCATCATCAAACCTAAGGTAATATCATTTCAACTTAGCATTTCAATTTTGATTTAGTCTCTACCCTATCAAGGGGAAGATCCCTTTTACATTATCATAAATATGGTGGAGGTTGAAACACCAACACATGATTTAGATTAGGTAAGCCCCTATACAACACAACATATTCCTCTTCTATGTGCATGCTACGAATCCGATAGCCAAAAGTTGTTGAATTGTGTAGAGTAGGCTGAGATGCATAGTTCTATCTTTTGAATAGGCAAAAACCCTTGGACGTTCGAGCCTAGCTCCACAGTTCAACACTTTTTTTTTGAATCTCAAAGAGAGAGATCTATAGATGGAACTTTCAGTTGATAAAAAGTATCTTAAGGACTAATTCACTAGCTCCATAGTTTGACACTTTTTGCCTTAGATTTTTATAACAAGTTCTTCTCTATTTCCTAATTTCAGATCTGTTCTTTTGTATTTTCTTTTTGTTATGTAATTGCAAAATCTTTTCAATTTTACATCATTTTACTTAGAGTTTGCATTATTGTATCCAATCCTATCAAACACAAAAAGAGGAAACAATCATATATAATGTCCAACTCTCTTTTTGTGCCGAAGTTGGATCTTATTGATTATTCTCCAACGAAAAGTGAAAAGAGTGAGCTCTTAGTTTATATTTCTAGACTAAGATTCACATTTCTTACATTTTACTTCTACCTACCATTTACCCAAGGTTTTGGTGTTGGATTGTGAGAGAATAGTCATATTTTTTTTGTCAGGCATTGAAGCTGGTTATGGTGTAGCATTGAATTCAGGATATTTTGAAGCAATTGATTTTATTCATCTATTGGGTGTTGGAATTTATTTCTATTGCACACTTTAGTTTTTATTGTTGGTGATGAAGTCTATGTTGTTGGGCATGACCCTTCCCCTTAGTTGGGTGTTTTATCTCCATCTTTTAATAGACACTGGAATCTTCTTGTTGCGGGAGATTTTGAAGCAATTGATTTTATTTATCTGTTGGGTGTTGGAATTTATTTCTATTGCACACTTTACTTTTTATTGTTGGTGATGAAGTCTATGTTGTTGGGCATGACCCTTCCCCTTAGTTGGGCGTTTTATCTCCATCTTTTAATAGACACTGGAATCTTCTTGTTGCGGGAGATTTTGAAGCAATTGATTTTATTCATCTGTTGGGTGTTGGAATTTATTTCTATTGCACACTTTACTTTTTATTGTTGGTAATGAAGTCTATGTTGTTGGGCATGACCCTTCCCCTTAGTTGGGTGTTTTATCTCCATCTTTTAATATACACTCGAATCTTCTTGTTGCTGGGCAAAGGTGTTTACAAATAGAGATAGGTGCATGATTTATCTTCTTCTGGCAACTATTTATAGATATGCTTTGGTGAAGTATGGAGGGCCTTGTCTAGTCACACCTCTTCATGGCGATGATGTGAATGCATTTTTGAGTTTGATAATATATTAGGGGGATGTCATGGGATATATATGCATGGTTGTTGATATCAGGAGATAACATGAGGTTATGGGTTGTCCAAGGGTTAGGCACAACCATTAATGAGTGCATTTGCATGTTAAGGAAAGTAGCTTCAATTCTAAGCAGAGTTTAGTCCTTCCTATGAGGAAGATTCTGAGGTTGGAGCTCAAGCAAACAAATTGTTTACGATAAGAATGTTTTAATAGACCCAGTCCTTTGCTTTGATACAAATTGTTTACGATAAGAATGTCGAGTATGATATGAGTGTCTATGTAATATCAAGGTGATTGCTAGAAACCCTTGAGTTATTTTGACGTTAAACATATACTCTTTAAATAGGCTGCATACAAACTGTTTGACATTAAGTCTATCTAATAAACTTTGGAAAGGTAAAATTTAAATGGTTGCGGTTATTATAATTGTATCAGAATTGGTCTCTCTCACTAGCCTATTTGGGTTGTGGATCATGCCACCCTTGAGTGAAAAAGAGTTGGTCAAAAAGATTTCTGATGCAAGAGATAAACTTAAGAAACTATCTCATCCAAAAGATGTTCTTCTTAGCACCTTGAAAGAAATAGAGGATTGTTTGCCTATGGTGGATTAGTCTCCTTCTTAGGTAATACGCACACCTACGATTCTTAAACCCCATCCTTTGTTTTGATACAAATTATTTACTTTACGAATGTCAAGTATGATATGAGTGTCTATGTAATATCAAGGTGACTACCAAAAACCCTTGAGCTATTTTAGCATTAAACATGAATTCCACAATTAGGTTGGATACAAACTGTTTGACATAAAACTTAGATATCTAGTAAACTTTGGAAAGGTGAATATTTTCATAAAAAATGGTTCTAGTTATTGCAATGATTTTTTATTGCTTAGAAATTGGTTGTGGTAATTACAATGGTATCAAAGTTGGTCTCCCTTGTTAGCTTGTTTGGGTTGTGGGTCATGGCACCATTGAGTGAAAAAGAGTTGGTCAAAATGCTTTTTGATGCAAGAGATGAACAACTATCTCACCCAAAAGATGTTCTTTGTAGGACCTTGAAGGAAATAGAGGATTGTTTGCATATGGTGGCTTAGTCTCCTTCTCAGGTAATACATGCACCTATGATTCTTACATTGACTTCCTTGGGTAATGTTGTGATGTTTCCAAACATCGCCCCATTGCAAATGGGGACCCCTAATTTTTTGCTTTTTTAGGGTAGGTGTTTTGCTTAGGTTGTCTTAGCTTAGCAAGAATTTCCTAGTGTTTGCCTTTGCTTATGAGAGGGTATCATGTCAAAATGAAAAAGGGTGTTGAGATTGCAAGGAAATGATCCTAAGTGCCAAGTCACTTTAATGTGTCAATTTGTCCTTCTAAGGTCAATTTTCCACTTTGCCTTAGAATTTTGAGGAAAAAAGATAAAATTATTGCAAATCGATGTCATTTTCATGAAAGTCTAGATGGACTATGATTCTCCCCTCTTGCAGACTTAAAACAATGCAAAACAAAGTTAAAATCTACTTTGCCCCAATGGGAGGCGTTTTTCCACTAAGATATTAAGGTAAATGCACCTTGTCCCAATGGAAGTCGCTTTTCCACCTTCATTTTGAGCACCAAATTACCTGCTTCGAGTTAGGGACAAGTGTTGAGAGGGTAGGGTAGTTTTCCACTTGGAAAGAAAGTTTACAAGGCAAAAAAACACATTAGTCTCGATGACCCATGTTTTTCCACTCCTAGGACTTAGTTAATAAAATGAAGGTGCCCATATGGAAAGTCTCGATGACCTTGGATTTTCCACTCAGAATAGAGCAATGAGTTCATAAAGACAAAGAGACTCGATAGAGGTCAGATTTCCACTCAAGGACTTAGCTTACAAGGAGGTAAAGTGAGTGGAATGTGGAGACTCCAATGATCAAGAAATTTCCACCTTAAAAGCAAAAGTCCCTATGGACTTCGATTTCCACTTCAAACAATATTTTGTCCCACATGCATGCATCAAAGTGGGTGAATGAACAAAGATAATACAATTATTGATTAGTCCCTATTACCACCGAATCAAGAACAAATCAAGCAAACTTTTACAAGGACTGCAGTGCTCCTATGGAGATTGAATCTCCATTCCATGAGAAAATAATCAAAGCAACACAAAATTTCAAGGACAATCATTCCCTATAAGGTTCGAAACCCCCGTTTGAGTGAAACTACAAGGGAAACACAAAATTCTCTAAGGAAAAGAGTACCTATGGGCTACGATTTTCCACCATTTCATAATGATAAGATTTTGATTGGTGATCCTCTTGATAGACCCTTTGACAGTAAAGGAAGAACTGAGGTTCTAGTTTACAAGGGAACTACTCTATGGAGGGTCATTGGAAAAGATTTCAGATTTGGATTTGATGACCACCTTCCCATTAGCGAACATATGAATTTTGTTACTTGCATTTGATGGATTGGCAAGTGTTTCTAGTCAAGGAGGGGAGTATTTTTTTATGGGATTTAAATGGTGAAGATAATCTCATCATTGGAGAAGCCCTTTCAATCATTTCCATGCTCACATCTCCTATGCAAACATTAATACTTCATCATCACAACTGTTGTCCTAGTATTACAATTCTGATTTTGATAAAATTAACCAATGAGCAGATTGATTATGAGTACTTGTAGGTTTTATGGTAGTCAAATGTGGGAGAATTTTCAAACATGGTTTAGTTAATTATAACTTCCACTTTGGTTAGTATAGTTATTGCAATCATTCCATGTTGCGGGTCTAAGCATTTTAAAATATTGAATTGATGGTTGATTTTGATTGTGTAAATTGGTGTGCTCGGGACTACCTTTTTAACAATTGGAGATTGAATATTTAAGAGATACTATTAGTTTCTAATAGATAAAACATTCAAGATAGCTATAAATCTATTATTGAGATCACATGGCTATCATCATTTGTATTAGCCACTTGACAAGGATTAATCTTCATCTTTTTTGGGGCATCATAATGAGATGTTGAGAACCATGCTTTCTTGTTTAACAAATTAATTTTCCTATTGCCTAGGATCATGTTGACTATATTGGGATGCTTTGGCATGGGATCTTCTATGTTATAGAATCCAATCCTTTTATGTATCTTAGTTTGGGTTTTGAGGGTGATTTCTTTGTTGGATTATGGGAGAGTAGAGTGAAGACTTGGTGGGTTGTAATTCTAGTATTAATCTGAGTGGTGCAAAGATAGCATGGTGGGATATTCTTGAGATTGACTTGGGATCCGAGGATCATGTTGGGCTTCATCCGAGATTCAAAAATGTTTGAGCTAGTTTTGCTTGAGGAAAATAAATCTTTGGTGAGGGAGGATTGTAATCTCCTCATTTTTTGCTACTCTAGCATCGCAATTAGCTCTATTTGTCTCAATGAGCACCAACCTTGTTAGAATGGAATTCAGTTGCTGGTGTTGATCTTTGGAGATTTTGTTGAGTCCATTGATGCTTTTTGGGAGCAATTTCAACATGTTGGGTGTGTTCCAACATATTTGAGGACAATGGTATTTTTGGAAAGTGTTTATTTTTAGTGTCATATCTTCAATGAACTTTTGAGAATATATCTACCTTCAAATTGCACTTCCAAACTATTTTTGCAATCTTTCATAGTTTTAGCTTGTTTTACTAAAAATAATTAATAATTAAATAATTAATTGTAAGTTGTCAAAAAGCATAAATTAAGAGGTGATTTAAATTAATTTTTAATTAGGTTGATTTTAAGTGACTTGGGCCATAAATTATTTTTAAATAAAGTCACCTTTTAGAGCAATAAGGATTATTATTTTAAAACATGATTGCAAATACTAAATTTTGGAAAGTTCTTGAGGAGATTATAAAATGGGATTGAGGCATCTCATTTCAATCATTTTGGATATTTGTTATTTTCTAAATACCACAATTGTGGAGGTTGAACATGATTGTTCAAGCACAATCTAGAATGAAAACTCTACAAAGAAGATTAGGTTTGGTGGTGAAAGATCCTCTTTCACCAATATTGTGAAATCTATTCAAAGTTTCAATTTTCTTGCAAAGGATTTGTAGGTATAGTTGTTGATAATTTTGTGAAGTCTTGTCCAAAAAGACAAATTGATAGAGTTTGTAGAGGGTTACCAAAAGACAATTATTGGTTTCATTAAATTCTCAGATATTAGTGTTGGCCATTTGGTGGAATTGATTATGTGTTGCATTGATGTTTTGTCATTGATGCCAACACTAGCTATTTGGATGCTTTACCGACACCCTTCTGGTCCTCGTAGGTTGAGTGGTTTATGGTTGATTTGGATCCGACATGATCCGTTAGGCTCCGATACATTTTGGTGATGGAATTGGCTTGTTCATGATACTCATGCTCATATTCGGTCAGTTGGTTTTGGTTTGGTGATTGGACGCTATCTTGCTTACCTAGAAGCTTAGTTTCTCGTTCCAGCGAGGGTTTCACTAATAGATATTTTGATGAATATCTTTGATGAATTGCATAAGTGGTGTTAGTGCAGCTTCTCGTGGAGTTTCATGATGCTTTTGGTGATCATGTTCGAGACTTGGTGGATGGAGATCATTGTTTTAGCCTATGGACTTATAC
Source organism: Cryptomeria japonica (assembly GCF_030272615.1). Lineage (NCBI taxonomy): Eukaryota > Viridiplantae > Streptophyta > Pinopsida > Cupressales > Cupressaceae > Cryptomeria > Cryptomeria japonica. Next base: position 483,333,148 of record NC_081405.1, on the reverse strand, counting down.
TGGGTCTCGGTTGATCTAAGTTATGGACCAACTTTAATGTAACATGTGGATTGGACCTCTCGATGTATTTTCGGGATGTCTTATGTGTTGGATATTATTTGTTTGGTCTAAGGCCAACATGGTTTGTAATTATGTAATTGGCTTATTGTCTGGTGGCCAACCTAATTGTTTATGGTCGAGGGTTTGTATATATAGATGTAAGATCTCATTGTAGATCATCATGGTTATGTTAGAGGTCATGGTCAAAGAATGTAATGTGTGAATAATGTAATATCATTCAGGCAGAGGATTTGGTCGATCAATGGAGATCGAATTGGGTGTATGTAAGAGTATTTAGTCCTCCGGTATTGAGCTTAACCGGAACTGTACTCAGGCATAAGAGATTCTATCTTTTGCAAGTTCAACACTTCTCTGGATTGTAGTATGGATTTCTATGTAGTCAGTGAGGCTCCTTTTGTGATGAGCAGTGTGCTCTAGGCTGTTGGCCTTCCTGCAAGTGCAGGCCCCTCAATTGTAATTCACATACTTACTGCAGAAGTATTATCTGACTGTGGGTAGGCTTGCCACCATGGTTTTTCCCTTTACCGGGTTTTCCACGTATAAATCTTGGTGTCATGTGGATGGTTTTTATTTTGTGACTATTGTTTGAGCTTAATTGGTTTAACTGTTATTCCGGTATTAATGTTTTGGGTTCTATTATTATTGTGTTTTAAATTGCTAATAGTTCTGGTAATCCGTGACAACTAATTCACCTACCCCTCTTAGTTGTCTTCCAATTATTTGAACTATTTAACAATTGGTATTAGAGTTTTGGTCCTCTCTGTAGAAAGCCTAACCGCTTGAGGAAGATCCTATGGCGACTAACAGTTCAAGTTCATCCATTTCTTCTGGAGCTATCTTTCGGAGGGATATTCTGAGGCTTGATGGAATGAATTACACAATATAGAATATTCCGATGGAGACTCATCTGAGATGTCTTGGCAAGGAGATTTGGGAGATCACACAGAATGGTGTCACACCTTATAATCCTAGATTTGGCAATCCTCCTCCAGAAAGCTTGGACAAGGAGTTTGAGAATGATTGTAGAGCAAGAGAAGCCCTCTTATGTGCACTTTCTGATCAACAAATAATGAGATTAACCGACAAATCATCTAGAACGACTATATGGGATAAGTTGGAGACTCTTAATGAAGGTGACCCTACAGTGAAGATTGCTAAACTTGATGGTTATCGGGTGAGATATGAAAACCTAAATATGGAAGAAGATGAAAGGATTACTGCATTCATGGAAAGGGTAAATGAGATTGTTATGGGAATTCAATGTTGTTGTGGAACTCTGACCAAAGATGAAATTATTTCTAAAGTCCTGAGAGCCCTACCACTGGCTTACAAAATGAAGGCTACTGCTATTAATGAGTTGATAACAATGGCTAATACATCTGTCAACAGAGATACCTTGGTTGGGAAACTATTTGCTTTTGATCTTGAAGAATTTGGACCTTCTGGAGATGTGAAGTCTGAACCTTCTTTTCATGCATCTACATCTACAACCAGTAAGCAAGACTGGAAAGCTTTATATGCAAAGGAATTAGAAGATATGAAGAGAGAAGATGATGAGTTTGAGAAACTTGGGGGACTATTTGCTAGAAGAGTACCTAAAGGACCGGTAGGAAGTAAGTATGAAGGAAAAGCACCTTTTAAATGTTTTGCATGTAATAAGATTGGTCATTTTGCATCTAGATGTCCTAAAAGGAATTCAAGATTTGAAGAAAGAGTTAGAAGATCATTTAAGCCTAATCCTGGATATCAGAACAAGTATAAGTACACGAAAAACAGAGACAAATCATGATACATAGAGGATGAGGAAGGCATTATTGATTCTGATGATTAACTGATAAAAGATTCTACTAGTGGTTCTGGAAATGGGAAGGAATGGGTGTTCTTGACTATCAAAGAAGATGATCTGGCACTAGAAGATAATGTACCTGAAGAGAAGGCACTTGCTGCTAAAATTGAAGACAAGGATGAATGGGTAATTGACAGTGGTTGTTCACATCATATGCTTGGAGATAAAGGGAAGTTTCTATCTTTGCAATAATTTTATGGCAGTCTAGTTAGATTTGGAGATGACAAAGCATGTATGATCAAAGGAAAAGGAACTATATCATTGGATAGTAAGAGCAATACTAACAATGTTTATTATGCTGAAGGTTTAAGGAATAATCTTTTGAGTGTAGGACAATTGGTAGATAAGGGATTTCAATTATAGTTCAAGGATGGAAAATGCAAAATCATTAACAAAACTGGTTTGGAGATTGCAACCGATACACATACAAAAGGTAATATATTTCATTTGAACTCCAGTGAGAAGACATGTTTGATGGCATAGATTGATGAGAGTTGGCTAAGGCATAAAAGGTTGTGTCATGTGAATTTTGATTGCATTGTGAAGATCAGTTCAACTAAGGCAGTTAGGGATATACCTAAGATTATGAAGCCCTATAATTTGGTATGTAAAGAACTGTGAAATGGGTAAATAGGTCAGAATCTCTTTTAGGAGTATATAAGGTAAATCTAATGATGTTCTTGATCTTATTCATACTGATTTGTGTGGCCTTGTTAGAGTTAAAAGTTTTCAAGGTGATAGATATTTCATGCTAATCATTGATGATTATTCTAGAATGATGTGGGTTACTTTTCTAAAAGAGAAATATGAAGCATTTGAAATGTTTAAAATCTTTAAGGCTAAAGTAGAAACTGAGGCAGGATTGAAGATTAAATGTTTGAGGTCAGATCATGGTGGAGAATTCACATCCATTTAGTTTAATAAATTTTGTGAGAAGCATGGTATAAGAAGACAATTTTCTGCTCCCCGGACACCTCAGCATAATGGATTTTTGGATAGGAAGAACATAACTATCTTGGATGCTACTAGAAAAATGATGATGGAAGCTAGTCTACCTCATATCTACTGAAGAGAAGAAGTGAGCACATCGGTTTATACATTCAACAAAATACATATCAAAGGAGAAATTGGTAAGACACCTTATGAATTATGGTTTGGCAATACACCTATAGTTAAGTATTTCATAATTTTTGGTAGTAAATGTTATATAAGGAGAGATGATATCATTGAGAAATTTGATCCTAGATGTGATGAAGACATATTTCTTGGTTATTCTAATGAAATAAAAACATATAGATGTTATAACAAGAGATTGCAGAGAATTTTGGAGGGTGCTAATGTCAAAGTAGATGAGCTAACATAAGTCAAATCAAAGTTTAGGAGAAGGAGCCGACAATGCAAATGATTATATCTGAACCCATAGCACCTTTACTAGAACAAAGTGTTGAACTAGTTACTCTGACGGTATCAGAGAATTCTATAGTATCTGAAGAACAGGGAAGAGGCACAAAAAGTCAGAAGACTCATAGGTATGTGAGATTGAATCATTCAGAAGATCAGATCATTGAGGATAAGAGCAATGGAGTGATGACAAGAAGAAGACTGGCAACTAATGAGGTATGTTTAATTTCACAAATTGAACCTGTATCAGTAATTGAGGCATGTAAATATGAAGATTGGTTGAAAGCTATGGAAGAAGAATTAGATCAGATTGTGAAAAATAACACATGGACCTTGGTTCCCCGACCTAAAAATAAAAATGTTATTGGAACTAAATGGGTTTTTAGGAAAAAATTGAATGAGGATGGTCAAGTTATAAGGAATAAGGCTAGATTGGTTTGTAAAGAAATTTCTCAGAAGGAAATAATTGATTGTGGAGAGACTTTTGCACCTGTATCTAGGAGAAGCTGTAAGATTATTTCTTGCCTATGTTGCTTATAAAAACTACAAGGTTTATCAGATGGATGTTAAATGTGCATTTTTGAATGGGGATCTTGATGAGGAAGTCTATATTGAGCAACTTGATGGTTTTTCACTATCAGATGATACAAATATGGTTTGTAGGTTAAGGAAAGGTTTATATGGATTGAAACAAGCACCTAGAGCTTGGTATGCAAGATTAGATAAATATCTTTTCAAGCTTCGTTTTACTAAGGGCAGTGCTGACAATAATTTATATTATAAGATCACTGATGATGATATACTGATTATTGAAGTATTTGTTGATGACATTATTTTTGGAGGTGAAGATAAGTTATGCATAGAATTTTTTAAGAATATGGAGAAAGAATTTGAGATGTCTATGATTGGTGAGATTAAATTTTTCTTAGGTTTGCAGATTACTCAGACTGACAAAGGTATTTTCATCTGTCAAACTAAATATGCGAAGGAATTGTTGAAGAAATTTGGTATGGGAGATTCTAAACTGGTAAGTACTCCTATGGTTACAAGTGAGAAATTGACAAGAAAAGATATGTCTGCATCGATAAATCCTACAAGATACAAATCTATGATTGGAGGTCTGCTTTATTTGACTCAGATTAGACCTAACATTATGAATGTTATTTGTATTGTTTCAAGATTTTAGAGTGATCCTAGAGAAAATCATGAGATTGCGGTGAAAAGGAATTTTAGATACTTACAAGGTACATCAGAATATGGCTTGCGGTACCCTAAGGATGATAACTTTACTTTATGTGCATATACAGATGTTGATTGGGTTGGAGACGTTGATGGCTAGAAAAGCACTTCCGGTGGAGCTTTCTTTCTTGGAAAGAAGTTCATTTCATGAATCAACAAAAAATAGTCATGTACTTCTTTATCTACTATTGAAGCTGAGTATGTTGCTGCTTCTACTAACTGTACACAAGTTTTATGGATGAAGCAAATGTTGAAGGATATAAAGGTGGATTTTGATGCACCAGTAGTTATTCACTGTGATAACTCTGTTGCTATTGATATATCAAAGAATCCGGTATTTCATTCTAAAAAAAAGCACATATCTATCAAGTATATCTTTTTGAAGGAAAAAGTGGAAACAAATGAAGTTAGACTGGTTTATGTGAACACTAAAGAGTAGATTGCAGATATTTTTACTAAACCTTTGCCCAAGGAATCATTTGAGTACCTGAGAGACAGATTAGGAGTTTATGCCCCTCTGGTAGAGACTTGATTGATGTGGTTTGGCACCAGTCCGACATGCATTATCAAAGATACTATTTATTCTAGCACTGATGTGGGATGCTACTACTCAAGGGGAGTAGTCAGGTTTGTGATTCAATGTTTATGTTTTGATATTTTTGTCAGATTTCTGGCATTGATGTCAAAGGGGGAGAGTTATTGATGTGAAAAAGACAAAGAAAGAAAAATAAAAAGTCAAAGGGGAAGAGATATTGACATTCAGAGCTATATGTGGGAGATTATTGGATGTCTTCCATTGGGGGAGACTTGTTTGGCATTCCTTGGTACTTAGATATTTTTCACATCTAGTGTTGCCATCAATGTCAAAGGGGGAGATTGTTGGCTATTTGGTGGAATTGATTATGTGTTGCATTGATGTTTTGTCATTGATGCCAACACTAGATGTTTGGATGCTTTACCGACACCCTTCAGGTCCCAGTAGGTTGAGTGGTTTCTAATTGATTTAGATCTAGCATGATCCAGTGGGCTCCGGTATAGTTTGGTGATGGAATTGGCTTGTTCATGATACTCATGCATATATTCGGTCAGTTGGTTTTGGTCTGGTGATCGGATGCTATCTTGCTTACCTAGAAGCTTAGTTTCTGGTTCCGACGAGGGTTTCACTGGTAGATCTTTTGATGAAGATCTTTGATGAATTGCATAAGTGGTGTTGGTGCAGATTTTGGTGGAGTTTCATGTGGACCTATACTGGATCCCGATTGATCTAGGTTATGGACCAACTTTAATGTAATGTGTGGATTGGACCCCTCGATGTATTTCTGTGATGTCTTATATGTTGGATATTATTTGTTTGGTCTAAGGCCGACATGGTTTGTAATTATGTAATTGGTTAATTGTCTAGTGGCCGACCTAATTTTTTATGATCAAGGGTTTGCATATATAGATGTAAGATCTCATTGTAGATCATCATGATTATGTTAGAGGTCATGGTCAAAGAATGTAATGTGCAAATAATGTAGTATATTTCAAGCAAAGGATTTAGTCGATCAGTGGAGATCGAATTGGGTGTATGTAAGAGGATTTGGTCCTCCAGTATTGAGCTTAATTAGAACTGTACTCAGGCATAGGAGATGCTATCTTTTGTAGTTCAACACTTCTCTGGATTGTAGTCTGAATTTCTATGTAGTCAGTGGGGCTCCTTTTGTGATGAGGAGTGCGCTCTAGGTTGTTGGCCTTCCTGCAAGTGCAGGCCCCTCAATTATAATTCTACTTACTATAGAAGTATTATTTGATTGTTTGTAGGCTTCCCACTGTGGTTTTCCTTTACCAGGTTTTCCACGTATAAATCTTGGTATCATGTGGATGGTTTTTATTCTGTGATTATTGTTTGCACTTAATTGGGTTAACTACTATTCCAGTATTAATGTTTTGGGTTTCGGTATTAATGTGTTTTAAATTGCTAACAGTTCTGGTAATCTGTGACAACTGATTCACCCCCCCCCCCTCTCTGTTGTCTTCCGGTTATTTGAACTGTCTAACAATTAGATCCATTGAGTTCCTTCTTTCTAATCACTATTTCAAGGCATTGGCATTGGATTGTGAGGAGATATATGGGTTTTTTTGGTTAAATAATGAAGTTGGTTCTGATGTAGTGTTGAATCTTCAGAGTGTTTGGAGCTATTAGTTTTATTCTTTTGCTAGGCACTGGAATTTATTTCTGTTGGCCAATATAGTTTTTATTTCTAGGAGTGACCCTTCCCTTAGTTGGGCATTTTACCTCCATCTTTTGATAGGCATTGAAATCTTGTTATTGGGTGAAGGTGTTTACAGATAAATCTAGGCGTGTGAAGTTTTCTTTGTAGGTTAATTTTTTATGGGTGTTCTTTGGGAGAACTATGGATACCATTTTTTGGTCACATGAGAGATATATGCATGGTTGCCAATCTTAGGAGGTGACGTGAGGTTGGATATTGTCCAAGGGTTAGGTTCAACCATCAATGAATTCATTTGTAGGTTAAGGAAATATAATTTTATTCTAAGAAGATTTTAGTCCATCCCATGAGAGAGATTCCAAGGTTAGAGATCAATGCAAACAAATTTTTGTAACATGCTATTTCAAACAGTAGACTAATGCGTATGTTTTGATAAACTCAATCCTTTTCTTTGATATAAACCATTTACTATATGAATGTATAGATATGATATGAATGTATATGCAATATCAAGGTGATTAGCAAAATCTTTGAGTTATTTTGGTGTCATATAAAAACTCCTCAAATACATTGTATAAAAATTGTTGGACATAATATCTATTTAGTAAACTTTGGAAAGGTGGGAAAATTTTTGCAATAAAATTTGGTTCTAGTTATTAAAAATTCTATTTTGATATATCAAGACAACTAAGGCCAAAAGGCTTCATGACTTATGTTTTGGGCATTACTCATCACATCTTCATATAAGGTCTAGAAGATTATATACTATAATCAAAGAAAAATCAACATGGATGTTGAATAAGAAAAGTTTCCATCTTTGATACTGTTTTAGGAAGTAATAAAATACCTCGTCCCATTGCCATTTCATGCCACAACATTTTAGAAGGTTGTGGAAAAATATAAAATAGTGATTATTGAAAGCCTATAATTGTTTCCTTGAAGCCTCTTCAGCATAAACTAACAACAAAACTCTTTCCAAACAAAGTTAAACTCAACAATGATGGGAAACTAAAATAATTTACTTGGTTTTACACAATATATGCACATTGATGAATATACATTGAATCTATCATTGATCTTAAAGGGATGTAGAGGTGTAAAAATACACTTTATACGCTAATCTAAGTTAGAAGGTATGTTGCAAATAAATAAACACATAAATAATATACCATAATACAATTATTTGTGGGGGAAATTTTTTAGATAGAAAACCCTCTCAAATACTAATTCAATGTAATATTTTTATAATCAATGGCTGCAATGCACTTGCAGAGTGCAAGCTTTTATATGAGAATCACCAACAAGACATTTGGAGTAATTTTGACAGCAAAATAATACCCATGAAACTCTCTACATAATCTCCATTTCAAGCACCCAACAAATAGGAGAAGTAATACATAAACCATCAAATAATAATTTGGAAAATGAGTTAAAACCCACCCAAATCCTAAGATGTGTCCACATGATAAAACTAGTATATTCCTTATATTTGACAAAAAATGTAATAATATTGTCATCATAACTCACCAATTTGGATGATAAATTTTGGTTCTGTTATCTCCATCCAAAGGTGTTGTATGATGTGTCTAAACATACATCGTAAGTTTTTTGGCGAGCATGACACTCTCTTACAACTCTTATATTCACCGTAGATGCTCTTACATGTTTAATGTGGGACACCCAATTTCTAGAGGCCATAACTTTTGATTTAAAAAGTCAATTACAAGTCCCCTCTTTTTTAAAATTATAGATCTTAGGTCCAAATCATCATAACTTTCTTTTTCTAGTTAAGACTCATTTCGACATTTTTTAAGGGTCCAAATAAAATTTAGAGCTCTTAAAGTTATATTTTTGTGTTGTATAGCTTGATACTATTTTTTCTAGTCTTAATATTAGGATGCGAGGTTGAAATGGATTTCCTAATATTCTCTCACTTGCCAAAAACATTGAAAAAGTAAAGAGAATGTAAACACTATCAATTGTTCATTAGGGGCAAAAAGGCTTATAGACATAATGCATCACTGCTTCTTTGTTCTTGTAGACATGTATAATAATCCTACTATAATTCCATATTAATGTTTCATCATCAACTAATTAAATACATTTACTTAAATTTCACCACACGTGAATACTTAAATTAAATAACTTATTATTTAGTTTACCTATATTCCCTCCACCATCCCAAAATGAATGTATTTTGATTCTAATTATTTAGTTTGATTTTTATGGTTGTAAAAAATTATTATTTTTAGTGAATGCAATCTTAGGCATTCATCTTAAACAAATTAAATCGAGATTCTCCATTTTGTCCTTCATCCTAAGAAACTACTCTTATTGAATCATTATTGTAGATCTCATCCCCAAATCTTCACCATCCATCCTTCCAACCAAAAATCTATAAATTAGCATATCAACTTATTCAAAATAGGTATATTATGTAAAGATTTAGAACCACATCTCATCCATTAAATAAATCCACTTGCAACAATGGAATTCAACAAACTAAACTTATTGTATCATTTGAATTTTCATTATGCTTAATCAAAAGTGAAAATTAGAATAATATTTCAAAGATTTTTTTTGTATTAGTTTCATCATTTATATTCATTTTTTTTATTCCTACATTTCTATATTTTCCATTTTATAGCTTAGTATTGTGCTGAAGTGAATGTAGTGTAATTGAGTAAAGCACACTCTAAATAAGGCTAAACACATTGCAAATTTTGTAGAAGTTAATGATACAACTACAAGAAACAAGAATCATTTGTAAGAACCTGAGTTTTTTATATTATTGCACAAAAGAATATTGGAGATACAATAAAAATGAATGAATGAATCCTTATAAAAGAATGAATGGAACCCTAGATGCAAACCCAACTGGCTAGATTAAATTAACATGCACCAAGTGTCTGTTAGGTCCCGGAGACAACTGAGAGGTGGGGGGGGGGGTGAATCAGTTGTCTAATAAATTCAAACCAAAAACTTATTAACCAACTTAATGCTTAATACCAGTAAACCAGTTAAGTATGCCGGTAGACAGTGTTAACAGTAAATTAGTATACCGGTAAGGATTAATGCATGAAACATAAACATAAAGTCATCCACAACACATGACACCAATATTTGTACGTGGAAACCCTGTAAGGGGAAAAACCATGGTGGGAAACCTTACCCACAATCAGATGATACTACTGCAGATAGTAGGTGTACAAAGAGGGGTCTGCACATGCAGAAAGGCCAATAGCCTAGAGCTCACTGCTTAATCATAAATGGGAGTCACACTGACTACAATTGGATGGTTAAATCCAATAAGAATGTACTGCACAAAGTAGCATCTTCATATGCTGGATTCAGTACTGGTGTAATGCTGATATGCTTCTACAAAAACCTAACTTCACCTTCAAATGATGTCTTCATTTATACCTCTACTTGATCTCGCATATACCTTCACACAATTCTTTTTCGCATTCCACACTTGATCTTACAAATAAGATCTTACATTTATACCATACCCTAAGACCAATTTTAGTAGGTCGGCTCTACAAGATATTACAATAAATTTTTTTACAAACAATATAATATACGATGCAATAACCGATTGAACATTTTGTCTCAATGCATTTACAACAATAATAAATCATCTCCATAGCGTGCCATGCTGATCTAGAAAAGATAAACCTACCGGTGTAACCCTAGATAACCTAGACCTATTTGCCGGTAAAAGCAAATATGCAACTATGAATATACCAATGATTATTTCTTCAAAATAAAGTGTCCACATGATGTCTTCGACATTACCAAGTGTCTTCCATATCATTCCAGGTACCGGTGAACAATATATCTTGCCGGTGAACCATATACCAGTAACTTTTGCATAGTTTACTGCTTGCCGGTGAATGTTGCTGGATCTCCAAAGTAAGTGTATTCAGTAGGTGTTGACATCAATGACAAAACCATACCAAAATACCAACAATCTCCCCCTTTGGCATTGATGGCAACACAAGATGGAAAAACCATCAAAATGCCAAATACAAAAACCAACAATCTCCATTTCTCCCCCTGGGAGTAACAATACCAATCTCTCATACAAATTTCTCCTTAAATGTGTTTTTCAAAAACTCTCCCCTAAAACCTCTCACCAAAAAGATAATGTGTTTTTCCATAGATATCTTTTACATCATTAACCCTTAGAGATCTCTCATCGAATGTTGCACCTGTTAGGTCTATAACTAAGTCATTGGAAACCTTCTTGTTTTTATCAGGTCTCTTATCCGTGGTCGGTAACCCTGTGATAGCTTTCACAGCTTCCTTGGTGATCTTATGAATTGCATATAACTAGAAAAATTCTCCATGAACTTTGCTTAACACTATCCTAATCACATCCTTAGGAAATTCAGGAATGCTAAGGATTTCTGTGAATCCTAGGGTTTCAATAACCTTGTGTTCAGCTTTAACATTGCCGATATTATCACATATCTCGGTTTTATACTTGGTTTTGATTTCCTCATCTCCTAACTCTTCAATATTGTAGTGGATGTACATTCTAGGGTCTTCAACATATACAACACCTTTAGGGATTTGAGAAAATGCACCTAAGGTATTATCCTTCTTTGTTGGCATATGGACACTCCAATGAGACATTGTATGTGATTGAAGGTTTTGTCATTGATGGAAACCTTGCAATCCTATGGCACCGACAAGACATCATACCGGCAAAGCATTACATAGGCAAGACAATGCATCGACATCAATAGATCACTCTACACCAGCACCGGCACAGAAGAAAACATGTATGTTGGCATAGAGGCCGACATGATTTTTGTTATGTAATATTTTGTTTATTATTGTAAGCCGACTTGGCAAATTGTAAAATGACTCTTGTATATAAAGGAGATCATTGTAGACATTTAAAGAGGTAATGTAGCAAGCATAAAGAAAATTATTAGGCAGACCTAATGTGTGAATTATTGGTCAAGGGTATATGTAAAGAACAAAGCAAGAACCAGTACTGAATCTAGCATTGGAGATGCTATTGTAAAGCAGTACATGATATTGGATTAGTATAATCCATATTGTAAGTCAGTGTGATTTCTCTTTGAGTAGTGAGCTCTAGGTAGTTGGCCTTCCTACATGTGCAAGCCCCTATTGTAAGTAATATTCTCTTATTGGCCAGTGAGTGAAAATTGTGGGTCACAAATCCCACTGAGGTTTTTCCCACACCGGGTTTCCTTGTTAAACATCTTGTGTTATGGTGTGCTTTTCATGTGGATATTTCTGATTCTGTTTATTGCATTAATTCTTGCATACCGGTAAACTGTTATTTTATGTTTTGCATGTTTTAACTTAAGAAATTCTTACTACCAGTTAGATATTGATTCACCCCCCCCTCTCAGTATCTGTGGGAATCCTAAAAATTGGTATCAAAGCTTGGTCCTCTATTTTCAGAAGCCTAACAGCTTGAGAAAGATCTTGACACCGGTAAAGATGGAAAATCTGATGAAGCAACTTGAAGGAGCTCTTACAGACTATGATGCAGAGAAGTTGAAAAACATCAAATTAGAAGATGATTTAAGAGCAGCTCAGGATATCATTTAGGCACTTCAAGATAATCTTATTGTTGCAAGAAATAAGAGAAGAGAACTTTGTGAAAAATTGCAAAATGAGAATGATGAAAAGGAATCACTTAATGATTAGATAAACAAGCTGAAACAAGAGAACATGACAACAAAAAATGAAATGCAAGATATGACTATGAGATTTTGCAAAGAGATTGAGGATAGGAAGAAGAATGAAGAAGAATTGACTAGAAGACTAAGTGATGCAACAAATGAGAACACAAGACTTAGCTATGAAAATGACATGTTGAAGACAAATCTAATGCATACTCAGAATGACTCAAATGAACTGATGAGACAAAAAGAAATCTTGGAAAGAGAACTGGAAACTACAAATCAACATAAAGAAAAATTCAAGAAAAGCTCAGAGGAACTTGGTACCTTGTTGAAGAATAAAAAACCTAAAGGTGACACTTCTGGAATTGGCTTTGAAGTTGGTGAAAGCTCTGGTACTGCAAATACTCAGGATCACAGCAAACCGGTAAGACAACCTAATACTTATAAATTCAATGGAAGATGCTTTAACTATAATAAGTATGGTCATAGAGAAAATGAATGTAGATCTAGGAATTATCAGAATATCAATACACCCACCGGTCAATGTTGAAAATGCAACAAAGTTGGTCATAACTCTGAAAACTGCAGAATGAATGTGAGATGTTATGTTTGTGGAAGATTTGGACATTTATCAAATCAATGCAGAACACAAATTGGCATAGGTTATGGGAAAGCTATTTAGAAAAATAATGTAACTTGTTATGCATGTAACAAGATTGGGCATATTGGTAAATTTTGTAGAAGTAAAAGTACACCGGTAGACAACCAAAGTGCTAGCTTGAAAGGTAAAGAAAAAGTTGAAGAGGTCAAGCAAGAATTCTCAAAGCAATGGATTAGAAAAGCTGATCTAAATATTGGGAATACTCCTCCACCGGTAGAACCAACAAATGCTTCACCGGTAGGACAAAGTGATGCTTCACCGGTAGGACAGAGTGATGTTTCACTAGTAGGACAGAGTAATGCTCCACTGGCAGGAAGTTCTTCATCTAATTGAAGAAAATTTCCTTGAGGGTTTGGCAATCTAATGACACATGTGCTATTATTCCCTCGGTTAGAGATAAGAAGTTGAAAATTACTTATTATCGATAGACAATGTTAAGTGAATACTTAACCGGCATGCAATTAATATGGTAGATGGCGAAAAGACATTATAAAAGTAAGGTTTTGGCTCCATTTCATTTCACCATGATTTCAAACTTTCAGAGAGCGCAAAGATTCCGAGCTAAGGCATTTTGAGTAAGAAGCAAGCACACTCCAAGCAATCATCCATCCAAGACAGAAAAAGGTATTTAATCATGGCATCCACCTCTGCAATTGAATACATAGTGAACCCTACTGTTGTTGAAGTAAATAAAAAACCTAAGCCTATTAAGGTATATCATAAGGATAGGGAAACGGGGAAAGGCAAAGTTGGTGGACCACCAAGCATAAAAGTTAAAGACAACCTACCCCCACCTATGAAAATTACAACCATTGAAGACCAACTGGCAGTAGAAAGTATGGATGTAGAGGATAGCAATCCTAATTCTGAAGTCCTATACACTGTAAATGTTGATACCCAAAAGATCAACATAATAGTTGATAAAGATACAACTGACAAGTCCTATATGGGTAATGAATCTCCAGTAATAGGAGAAATAGAGAAACTGATAGAGGATATAGAGAAAAACGTAGAATCTGAGGCACATACAAAGAAACCAATAGAGCTAAAGGCTCCAGAACAGGTTCACAAGGAAACAGTGCCATCGGTAAGTAGTGAAGCAGGAAAACCAGTGCTAAAAGAAATGCAGACACAAACTGACCTGCCAGAGGTCAATACAAGCATGGTTACTTCCACCGGTACTCAGATTGTTGGGTCATCATCAACATTCAAGGCAACAAATGTGACTGAGGTATTATTAGATTCTATAAAGAAAATAAATAACCAACTACAGTTCACAGGCTTATAAAGCAATAGATGATTCAATACCAATTTTGAAGATAATTGCTCCAAACTGTAACATAGATAATAAAGATTCTTTAGGACAATTAGACACATTGTGTAAATATATTTATGAAAACATTGAGAAAATAAAGGAAGAATCAGTAGAAAAAGAGAAACATAAATTCTTTGATGAATAAATAAAGAAGTGTAACAGAGATTTTGACACACTTCTACCAGAACTATGTAGTTTGTTGAAAGAATACAAAAATCTATATAAAGATACATGTAAAACAAACTTTTTGACTGTAGATATTGACAAGAAAATAAGCAAGACACATGATGAGATAAATAAGCTTGCAGACAATTTTGTCAACTCACCGGATTCATTATCAGTTTTTGAAGAGAAGGTAGCAAATTTTGAGGAAGAATTGCTCAAACTGGAAAGAGAAAAAGAAAGAATAATAAACAAGGCTAATCTCTTGAGATCTAACTGAGTCCAAGATTGGACTATTTAGCATCTCTGCGAAAGGAAATCTTAGAGGCATTAGCACAAGGAAGCAAAACACCGGTACAGTGAAGAGGACTGAAACAACAATAAAGGATAGTAAAAAGTTTATGGATAGTATAAACTTAATTTTGGGAGATCTTTTTCAGATAATAACTAACCAGCTATAGGGTTGGATATGGATAGATATAACTACAAACTCTACTAACATCTTGACAACCTTTGTCATTGATGCCAAAGGGGGAGTAGTAGGATGAGAAAGTTCAAAGACAGGAATCATATGCTCAGGGGGAGCCCTCATAGTTTTGGTAACATTTTTTGGACTACACATTTTTGGACACTTTTGAACTTTCTCATGAGTGTTGCCATCAATGCCAAAGGGGGAGATTGTTGGCATATGGACACTCCAATGAGACATTGTATGTGATTGAAGGTTTTGTCATTGATGGCAACCTTGCAATCCTATGGCACTGACAAGACATCATACCGGCAAAGCATTACATAGGCAAGACAGTGCATTGGCATCAATAGATCACTCTACACCGGCACTGGCACAGAAGAAAACATGTATACTGGCATAGAGGCCGACAGGATTTTTGTTTTGTAATATTTTGTTTATTATTGTAAGCCAACTTGGCAAATTGTAAAATGACTCTTGTATATAAGGAGATCGTTGTTGACATTTAAAGAGGTAATGTAGCGAGCATAAAGAAAATTATTAGGTAGACCTAATGTACGAATTATTGGTCAAGGGTATATGTAAAGAACAGAGCATGATCCAGTACTAAATCTGGCATTAGAGATGCTATTCTAAAGCAGTACATGATATTGGATTAGTATAATCCTTATTGTAAGTCAGTGTGACTTCTCTTTGAGCAGTGAGCTCTAGGCAGTTGGCCTTCCTACATGTGCAGGCCCCTATTGTAAGTGATATTCTCTTATTGGCCAGTGAGTGAAAATTGTGGGTCACAAATCCCACCGAGGTTTTTCCCACACCGGGTTTCCTCGTTAAACATCTTGTGTTATGGTGTGCTTTTCATGTGGATATTTCTGATTCTGTTTATTGCATTAATTCTTGCATACCAGTACACTGTTATTTTATGTTCTACATGTTTTAACTTAAGAAATTCTTACTACCGGTTAGATACCGATTCACCCCCCCCTCTCAGTATCTGTGGGAATCCTAACAATGTCACAATCAGAATGAATGAGACAACTTAAGCTATTATAAGCCGAATTTAATATTAGGAAAAAACACCTAAGTTTAGCTTAAGTGAAAAAGTAATTAAAGGACCCAATTAATAAATAAATAGATAAAGTTTCCTAATTACTCCAACAAATTTTTGTCATAGAAAATGTAGCTTTATCATTTTTGGTGAATCCACAACACTTTTTCACTATGATCACCTCTTTCCTTCCAAATTCCTATTTTTATTTTATGTGGTAGAATTCTCTATCATTGTACATGAACAATTAACTACTTCAAAGATGATTCTCTCTCAAGAGTTAACTTTATTTTTAAAACTAGAGTAAATGGATGGCTTAATATTCACTTAAGTCTAATTTGATAATATTTTAATGAAGATTTCATGCTAAACATAAATTATAAATTACTATAAAAAATGTCTAATTATAATGAACTGGTGAAAATATCTTATAATAGATGATTTATTACTTTTATTAATTGAAATAGAAAATATTGTTCAATGAAAACTTGGACTTCTTTTCTTGAAGTCTTTGCCATAGACACCATTGTATCACATGAATTTCTTTAGGTCACATTGTCATCATGATCACACCTAAAATAAAAAGTACTATTAACCACATACATATCTCATGTACTCAAAATATGAAAAAAATTTAAAATAAAATAGAAAAATATTTAGATTGACAAGAACAACAATGAAATAAATATCTAAATATTTAAATGAAGAGAAACTAAAATGAAAAAGAAAAAGGTTAAAAATAAAGTCACTAGATGACACTTCCTCTCCAAATAGTGAACTTGCAAATAACATAAAAAAAAGGAAAATAATTTGTAACTATTAAGGGGCTTGATTTAGTGAAATCCCTATTTTGGTATTTCAACCTCTACAACAACTCTAGTGATATCTACTCTTCAAATATATCTTCTTGAAGTAATAAAATCCACTTAAACAATCCATAATGTCATGCATCCTTGGTAAGGAAAATCTATACTTAATGGTAATCTTGTGGATGGTTTTGTACACATTCTCCATTCTCCATCCTTTTTTTGTTCTAAAACTATAGAAATTGCAAATGATCTCAAACTCTCTCAAATAAATCCCTTTTGCAATAATTCTTGCACTTTGTTATTCATCTCTTCATTCTCCTCTAGAATCATTCTATGGGCTGCCTTATTCGACAAATCAAATCCATTTGGTGAATGGAATATTTCTTACTAGAGATAAACCATCAGGTATATTATCAAAAACAATATCCTCAAAATCATTCAACAAATTTGAAACCTACATGCATCTCTTCATCATCATCTCTATCTACTCTAGAAATCAAATCATAACACATATATTTATGCTTCATACCTTCCAAAAATTTTCTTCCATAAACTAAACACATTCTGGCATTACTACATACCTTTTCCTCTACCTCTTTTAGTGGCTTCAATTTATGATGAAATCCATCCTTTTTCAAGGAATAGGTTTTGCAATTTCCATCATGTACTACACATTGATAAATTGCTATGGTCTCTGTAACAATACATGGCAAACATCAATAGGTTTAATATCACATAATACTTCATCATGATAATTTCCAATCTTGAGATTTACCATCCATGATTCATTGACCAAAGCTTCATGGTACTTCTACAACTAAGAAATCTGGTATTGATTTGGATGCCTTCTTATTTCTAACTTCAACTTACCATTTCTTTTGAAAAAAGGTTATTAGTACTACCTCTATGAAAAATTTACCTACACACTTACATCTTATGGGAAACAAATTCTTCTTTTGAGTTGGTTCTTTTTCTTCATTAAGCAAGGCTCTTCTGGTAAAATGAACCTCTCCACTTTTAGTATTTTCAAAATGTGAAGACTCAATATCCTCATTTACATGTGAAACTTGTGCATTTCCCTCCAGTCTTCTATTTGTCCTCTCTCGATGTTGTGGCCATTCATATGCTCCATGTCCTTCTCCACACTGGAAATAGGTTCCACATAAGCCTCTTCTTCTAGATCCTCATCCAAATCTTCTTCCTCTTTGATATCAATTATTTCGATGATGAGGATGGTAGATATTATTCCCCTTTTGGTTTTGACTACCAAGTGATTCTCATTCTTCTTCTGGTCTTCATTTTGGCCTCCATAAAATGACCCACTAGTATTTCCACCCTGACCTACTTTCTCTCGAGTCTTCTGTTCAACTTCACTTATACCTTCAAAGAAAAATGATATGCATATTCAATGGTAGTCATTCTTACTAAAATCAACACTTCTTGAATACTTAGGTTCAATCCATTTATGAAATGGGCAACTTTCTCTTTGTTGGCCTTAAAATGACCTATTTTGATGAATACTTGATAGAACTCTTTTGTATGCTCTTTAATAGATTCGTTGGATTTCTTCAACCCTTGGATCTTCTTTAGAAAATCAAGTTCGTAGTCAACATCAATGAATTGTCTCTTCAATTTGTCCACCATTCAAACTCATCTTGTTATTTTCTCTTTTCCCCTTCAATTTCTTTCTAACTAAACTTCTTTCCACCAAATACGAGCATGCCCTTTTAGCTTCATTTTTACAAACTTGACCCTCTCAGGATCTTCTACTTCTTCATACCTGAAATACTTCATTTCATTGATCTAGTCAGTCAACACCTTCAGATTTAAATTTCTAGAAAGTGTAGATACTTAGATGTTTTCTCCAATATCTCTTGCTACTTGTTTTTCTTCAAACCATGCTCCTTCAAATTCATCCTCACTTTCATCTCTTCCTCTAGCATCAACTCTTCTATACATGTCCTCTTACAGTGCTTGAGCTTGTCTTTGAAGGGCTCTAAAATCCTATTCTATCACAACAAGATTTCTTCCACTATGGTTCCTTTGTGGAGACATTTTCCTCACTTTCTCATAGACTCACAACCATAGTCCTAGTGCAAATCACCTCACATCCAGGGATCTATTTACACACTCAAGAACTTTTGCTTAGATAACACTTGATGAAAGGGAATCCCCTTACAAGTCCAAACACACAATAACAATAGAGAAATAAATAGAAAATACAAAAGAAATACATTCTTTCTATTATCTTAATAAAATAAAATTACAACATTAAGAAGAATTACAAGCTACAACAACATGGGATTTCTAATTATAAAAAATTGTAAGTTGAAACTACAATCTGCAGTTTGAATTGTCCTTCGTATCCCTTGTTTTCCTTCTTTATTATGGAAAGTGTAACCACCCTACAATTTTCTAGAAAGTGCATCTCCCATTTTGGGTGCCAAAATATTAACCATCCATTTTCCCACTCAAGAAGATATTTTATTGGAAATTAGAAATTTATATTTCAATAGTAAAACTCTAGAAGCCTAATTTTTATTCTGACTGTTGGATTTTCAATCATTATATCATTGGAAGAATTGTGAAGATATCTGCAATGTTGATTTGCACTAAAGAACAATTTGTCCAACTTTTGAATCCATTTGAGGCTTCTAAGGACCTAAAAATTGCATTTGAAGGTATATTGGAGAAATTTCTTGTAACAAAAACTTTAATATCTCTCGAATGCCATATGATATTGAAGTGATTCATTCTCCATTCAATTTATATTTGAATTTAACTCCATGGGGCAATTTTTCAAGTTCATATGTGCACAAATTTAAACTTTTAAAAATAGTAATCCTACCATTTTTAGCCCTTATTGAAAAATTAAACAATACTTTTGGGTGATTCAATATTTCTCTTACATGTTGGATGCTCTTGCATCATAAAGATATTTATATGTCACTTTCATATATGTGATTTTATCAAAGGCTCAAAGGAAATTGTTGAACAATTGAAATATTGAGAGGGGGGGGGGGTCGTGAATCAGTATTCAGACCTTTTTAAACTTTAACATCAACCCAATTTTCACTTTGTAGATTCACATTAATTAGCATGTAACCGACAGAAATGAATGATCAAATAAGAAACAAAAGTAGAGATACCATTTACAACAACATACACAAGAGAACACCAAATTTTTTGTGTGGAAACTCATTAGGGAAAAACCATGTTGAGTAACTCTGAATATAATATAAATAGTGATAAAATATTATAAAATGCTCATTGGAAGGCTCATTGCCTGAGGCTCACTACCAAAGGGCTTATTGCCCAAAAGATAAAGTCCATGCTGGCCATTTGGAGAAATTGATTATGTGTTGCATTGATGTCAACACTAGTTGTTTTGGCTGCTTTATCGGTATCCTTCTGGTCACGGTAGGATGTTTGGTTTCTAGTTGGATTGGATCACCATGATCTGACATGATCTAGTATGTTTGGGTTATGGAATTGGCTTATTCATACTACTTAGATTCATGTTTAGTTAGTTGGTTTTGATCTGGTGATCGGATGCTATCCTGTATGCTGGAAAGCTTGGTTTGTTATTTCGGCAAGGGTTTCACCAACAAAGCTTTGTTGAAGATCTTTGATGATATGAATAAGTGGTGTTGGTGTGGCTTCTAGTAGAGATTTAGGATGTTGATGGTGATCATGTTAGATACTTGGTTGATTGGGATAATTTATTTAGCGTCTGTGGACCTAAATTAGGTCCCAGTTTATCTAGGTTATGAACCAGCTTAGTGTAACGTGTGGATTGTTCTTCTCGATTTGTTTCTGGGATGTCTTATGGGTTGGATATTATTTGTCTGGTCTCAGGCTGACATGTTTTGCAATTATGTTTGCAATTATGTAATTGGTTTATTGTCTGGTGGCCGACTTGATTGTTTATGGTTAAGGGTTTGTATATATATGATGTAAGATCTTAGTGTAGATCATGTGTGAGGATGTATAAGAGTGAATAATGTAATAATCATTCAGGTAGAGGATTCAGTTGATCATTGGTGATCGAGTTGGGTTTATGTAAGAGGATTTAGCCCTCCGGTATTGATCTTAACTAGAACTATACTCATGCATAGGAGATGCTATCTTTGTAGTTCATTTCTTTCTTCTGGATTGTAGTTTGGATTTCTATCTAGGCAGTGAGACTCCTTTTGTGATGAGCAGTGTAATCTAGGCTATTGGCCTTCCTACAAGTGCACACCCCTCAATTGTAATCACATACTTAATGCAAAAGTATTATCTGACTGTGGGTAGGCTTCCTACCATGGTTTTTCCCTTTACCGGGTTTTATACGTACATATCTTGGTGTCACGTGGATGGTATTTATTCTCTGATTGTTGTTTATGATTAATTGATATATCTACTATCTCGATAATTGGTTTATGCATTTCGATATTGATCTTTTGGGTTCTAGTATTAAAGTTTTAATTGCTTAAGTTTCTGGTAATCTGAGATAACTAATTCACCCCCCTGTCTCAATTGTCTTCCGGTTATTTGAACTGTCTAAGAATTGGTATCAGAGCTCTAGTTCTCTCTGTAGAAGCTTAACCACTTGAGGAAGATCCTATGGAAACTAATAGTTCAAGTTCATTTGCGGCTATCTTTCAGAGAGATATTCCTAGGATTGATGGAACAAATTATAGAGTATGGAAGATTCAGATGGAGACTCATTTGAGATGTCTTGGCAAGGAGATTTGGGACATCACAGAGAATGGGGTAACCCCTTATAATTTGGCATCTCATAATCCTCCTCTGACAAACTTGGATAAGGAGATTGAGAATGCTTGTAGAGAAAGAGAAGCCCTCTGGTGTGCACTTTTTGATCAACAAATAATGGGATTAACTGACAAATCATCTACAAAGGCTATATGGGATAAGTTGGAGGCTCTTAATGAAGGCAACCCTACTATTAAGATTGCTAAACTTGATGGTTAAAGGGTGAGATACAAAATCTTGAAGATGGAAGAAGATGAAAGGATTACTGCATTCATGGAAAGGGCAAATGAGATTGTTATGGGAGTTCAATGTTGTGGTGGAACTCTGAGTGAAAATGAAATAGTTTCTAAAGTTCTGAGAGCTTTACCAATGGCTTAGAATATGAAGGCTGCTGTAATTAATGAATTGAGAACAATGGCTAATACTTCCGTCAATAGAGATAACTTGGTTGGGAAATTATCTACTTTTGAGCTTGAAGAATTTGGACCTTTTGGAGCTGAGAAGACTGAACCTTCTTTTCATGCATTTGCATCAGCAACCGGTAAGCAAGATTGGAAAGCTTTGTATGCAAAGGAATTGGATGATATGAAGAGATAAGATGATGAGTTTGAGAAACTTGAAGCACTATTTGCTAGAAGAGTACCTAAAGGACCGGTAGGAAGTAAGTATGAAGAAAAAGAACCTTTTAAATATTTTGCATGTAATAAGATTGGTCATTTTGCATCTAGATATCCTAAAAGGAATTCAAGATTTGAAGAAAGAATTAGATTTTTTAAGCCTAACCCTGGATATTATAACATGTATAAGTACAAGAAAAACAGAGACAAATCATGCTACATAGTGGATGAGGAAGGCATTACTAATTTTGATGATGAACCGACATAAGACTCTGCTAGTGGTTCTAACATTGGGAAGGAATGGGTGTTCCTAGCTATCAAGGAAGATGTGCCGATACTAGAAGAGAATGTACCTAAAGAGAAGGCACTTGATATTAAAATTGAACACAAGGATGAATGGGTAATTGATAGTGGTTGTTCACATCATATGACTAGAGATAAAGGGAAATTTCTATCTTTGCAAGAGTTTGATGGTGGGATGGTTAGATTTGGAGATGACAAAGCATGTATGATCAAAGAAAAAGGAACTATATCAGTGGATGGTAAGAACAATACTGAAAATGTTTATTATGTTGAAGGTTTAAGGCATAATCTTTTGAGTATAGGACAATTGGTGGATAAGGGATTTCAATTATAATTCAAGGATGGGAAATGTAAAATCATTAATAGATCTGGCTTGGAGATTGCAACGAGTACATAGATAAAAGGTAATATATTTCATTTGAATTTCGGTGAGATGTGTTTTATTACACAAATTGATGAGAGTTGGCTATGGCATAAAAGGCTGTGTCATGTGAATTTTGATTGCATTGTGAAGATTAGTTCAAGTAAGGTAGTTAGAGATATACCTAAGATTATGAATGCCTATAATCTAGTATGTAAAGAATGTCAAATGGGGAAACTTGTCAAAACCTCTTTTAGGAGTATACAATACAAATCTAATGATGTTCTTGATCTTATTCATACTGATTTGTGTGGCCCTACTAGACTTAAAAAAATTCAAGGTGATAGATATTTCATGCTAATTATTGATGATTATTCTAGAATGATTTGGGTTACTTTTCTAAGGGAAAAATGTGAGGCATTTGAAAAGTTTAAAATATTTAAAGCTAAAGTGGAAACTGAGACATGATTGAAGATTAAATGCTTGAGGTTAGATCATGGTGGAGAATTCACATCCGGTGAGTTTAATAACTTTTGTGAGAAGCATGGCTTTTGTGAGGAGAATGCTTTTGAGCTTGAAGAATTTGGACCTTCTGGAGCTATGAAGTTTGAACTTTCTTTTCATGCATCTACATCATCAACCGACAAGCAAGATTGGAAAGCTTTATATGCAAAGGAATTGGATGATATGAAGAGAGAAGATGATGAATTTGAGCAACTTGAAGCCCTATTTGCTAGAAGAGTACCTAAAGGACTGATAGGAAGTAAGTATGAAGGAAAAACACCTTTTAAATGTTTTGCATGTAATAAGATAGGCCATTTTGCATCTAGATGTCCTGAAAGGAATTCGAGATTTGAAGAGAGAGAGCTATAAGATATTTTAAGCCTAACCCTAGATATCATAACAAGTATAAGTACAAGAAAAATAGAGATAAATCATGCTACATAGAGGATGAGGAAGGTGTGACTGATTCTAATGATGAGCCAACACAAGACTCTGCTAGTGGTTCTGACAATGGGAAGGAATGGGTGTTCCTGGCTATCAAGGAAGATGTTCTAGCATTGGAAGAGAATCTACTTGAAGAGAAGGCACTTGCTGCTAAAATTGAAGATAAGGATGAATGGGTAATTGATAGTGGATGTTCACATCATATGACTAGAGATAAAAGGAAGTTTCTATCTTTGCAAGAATTTGATGGCGGTCTGGTTAGATTTAGAGATGACAAAGTATGTACGTTCAAAGGAAAATGAACTATATCATTAGATGGTAAGCACAATAATGATAATGTTTATTATGTTGAAGGTTTAAGGCATAATATTTTGAGTGTAGGACAATTGGTGGATAAGGGATTTCAATTACAGTTTAGTGAAGGAAAATGCAAAATCATTAATAAATCTGGTTTGGAGATTGCAACCGGTACTCAGACAAAAGGTAATATATTTCATTTGAATTTTGGTGAGAAGACATGTTTGATTGCACAAATTGATGAGAGTTGGCTATGGAATAAAAGGCTATGTCATTTGAGTTCTGATTGCATGGTAAAGATCAGTTCAACTAAGGCAGGTAGAGATATACCTAAGATTATGAAGCCCTATAATCTGGTATGTAAAGAATGTCAAATGGGAAAATAGGTTAGAACCTCTTTTCAAAGTCTACAAGAAAAATCTAATGATGTTCTTGATCTTATTCATACTGATTTGTGTGGCCCTGCTAGAGTTAAATTTTTTCAAGGTGATAGATATTTTATGCTAATCATTGATGATTATTCTAGAATGATGTGGGTTACTTTTCTAAGGGATAAATCTGAGGCTTTTGAAAAGTTTAAAATATTTAAAGCTAAAGTTGAGATAGAGACAAGATTGAAGATTAAATGTTTAAGGTCAGATCATGGTGGAGAATTCACATCCGGTGAGTTTAATAACTTTTCTGAGAAGCATGGTATAAGGAGACAATTTTTTGCTCCTTGGACACTTCAGCAGAATGGAATTGTGGAAATGAAGACCATAACTATCTTGGATGCTACTAGAACAATGATTATGGAAGCTAATCTACCTCATATCTACTAGAGAGAAGCAACGAGCACAACAATCTTTACATTCAACAAAGTACATATCAAAGGAGAAACTGGTAAGACACCTTATGAAGTATGGTTTGGCAATACACCTACAGTCAAGTATTTCAGAATCTTTGGTAGTAAATGTTATATCAGGAGAGATGATATCATTGGAAAATTTTATCCTAGATGTGATGAAGGGATATTTCTTGGTTGCTCTAATGAAAGCAAATCATATAAATGTTGTAACAAGAGATAGCAGAGAATTGTGGAGAGTGCTAATGTCAAGGTGGATGATCTTAACAGAAGTCAAATCAGAGTTTATGAGCAAGAACCGATAGTGGAAATGATCATAACTGAACTGGTAACACCTTTACCAGAACAAAATGTTGAACCAGTTACTTCGGAAGTATAAAAAAATTCAATAGTAACTGAAGAACTGGGAAGAGGAACAAAGAATCAGAAGACTCCTAGGTATGTGAGATTGAATCATTCAAAAGATCAGATCATCGGGGATAAGAACAATGGAGTGATGACAGGAAGAATACTATCAACTAATGAAGTATGTTTAATTTCTCAAGTTGAACCGGTATCAGTAATTGAAGCATGCAAAGATGAATATTGGTTGAAAGCTATGGAAGAAGAATTAGATCAGATAGAGAAGAATAACACATAGACTTTAGCTCCCTGACTTAAAAATAAGAATGTTATAGGAACTAAATGGGTTTTTAGGAATAAATTGAATGAAGATCAACAATTTGTAAGGAATAAAGCTAGATTGGTTTGTAAAGGATATTCTCAGAAGGAAGGAATTGATTATGATGAAACTTTTGCACCTGTAGTTAGGATTAAAGCTGTAAGATTATTTCTTGCCTATGATGCACATAAAAACTACAAGGTTTATTAGATGGATGTTAAGTGTGCCTTTCTGAATGAGGATCTTGATGAGGAAGTTTATATTGAGCAACCTGATGGTTTTCACTTTCAGAAGATTAAAACATGGTTTGCAGGTTAAGGAAAGCCTTATATGGATTGAAACAGGCACCTAGAGCTTGGTATGCAAGGTTAGATAAATATCTTTTGAAGCTTGGTTTCACTAAAGGTAATGCTAAGATTAATGTTTATTATAAGGTCACTAATGATGATATATTGATTATTGAAGTTTTTGTTGATGACATTATTTTTGGAGGTGAAGATAGGTTGTGCATGGAATTTTCTAAAAATATGGAGAAAGAATTTGAAATGTCTATGATTGGGGAAATGAATTTTTTCTTAGGTTTGAAAATTAATTAGATTGACAAAGGTATTTTCATCTATCAAACTAAGTATGCTAGGGAATTGTTGAAGAAATTTGGTATGGTAGACTCTACACCGATAAGTACTCCTATGGTTACAAGTGAGAAATTGACAAAGAAAGATGAATCTGCACCAGTAAATCCTACAAGATACAAGTCTATGATTGGAGGTCTGCTATATTTGACTCAGACTAGGCCTGACATAATGAATGTTGTTTGCATTACAACAAGATATCAGAGTGATCCTAGAGAAAATCATGAGTGCGGTGAAAACAATTTTTAGATACTAGCAAGGTACATCTGAATATGGTTTGTGGTACCCTAAGGATGATGAATTTACTTTATGTGCATATACAAATGTAGATTGGGAAGGTGATGTTGATGAAAAGAAAAGTACTTCCAGTGTAGCTTTCTTTCTTGGAAAGAAGTTGGTTTCATGGATCAACAAGAAACAATCATGTAATTCTTTATCTACTGTTGAAGCTGAGTATGTTGCTGCTGCTACTAACTGTAAACAAGTTCTATGGATGAAGCAAATGTTGAAGAACATTAAAGTACATTGCATTGGACTGGTAGTTATTCATTGTGATAAATTTGCTACTATTGACATATCAAAGAATCAAGTATTTCACTCTAAGACAAAGCACATATCTATCAAGTATAACTTTTTGAAGGAGAAGGTGGAAGAAAATGAGATTATACTGGTTTATGTGAACATTAAAGAGCAGATTGCAGATATTTTCACTATACCTTTTCCTAAAGAATCATTTGAGTACCACATAGATAGGTTAGGGGTTTCTACCCCTCTGACAAAGAACTGATTGATTCTATTTGGCATTAGTTCGGTATGCATTATCAGAGATATTATTCATTCTGGATTGATGTGGGGATGCTACTGCTTAGGGGGTGTAGTTAGCCTTGTGATTCAATAGTTTTTGTTTTTTCTTTGATATTTATGTCAAATTTTTGGCATTGATGTCAAAGGGGGAGAGATATATGTGAAAAATAGATCTTTATAGAGATATCATTCACAGGGGGAGTTTGTTTTTGTTTTAAAACTTCATTGCTATATTCTTGGATGGGAGATTTGTTTGGCATTTCTTGGTACTTGGATATTTTTCACATCTAGTGTTGCCATCAATACCAAAGGGGTAGATTGTTGGCCATTTGGAGGAATTGATTATGTGTTGCATTGATGTTTTGTCATTGATGTCAACACTAGCTGTTTTGGCTGCTTTACCAGTATCCTTTTGGTCCCGGTAGGATGTTTGGTTTCTGGTTGGATTGGATCATCATGATTCGGCATGATCGGGTATGCTTTGGTATGTTTGGGTTATGGAATTGGCTTATTCATGCTACTCAGATTCATGTTCAGTCAATTAGTTTTTATCTGGTGATCGAATGCTATCCTATATGTTGGCAATCTTGGTTTGTTGTTCTGGCAAGGGTTTCACCGATAGAGCTTTGTTGAAGATCTTTGATGATATGCATAAGTGGTGTTGGTGCGGCTCCTAGTAGAGATTTAGGATGCTGATGGTGATCATGTTCAAGACTTGGTTGATTGGGATCATTACTTTGTTGGCTTGATGATGATTGTAATGGATGAATTCACGTGTTGTCATTGATGGCACATAAATACACACACATATGTTCACATTGTCTTAGTCATCTTAGTTAAGACAAACCAGTATTACTCCTAAGTCTTTTTATTGCAAAACTGGTATTATATGTATAGTAAAGTCCAAATAGTTTTAAGGGTGTCTAACTAGTATTTGTAGACAACCAGTATATTCAGGAATGACATGACACCAACATGGAGATTCAATGGAGACCATCAAAGAAGCAAATGGAGGACAATTGGTCTATGAGTTGGAAGAGGTTAACTCTTAACCAGTATCGATGTTCCAACCAGTTTCACTGATTGTGTGATGAGTTATCACCGATCATAATGAGGTATCCCTAACTGACAGATTTGGTGGCAATCTGTGATGAGTTATGTTAGATTGTCCAGATACACTACACCTAGGAAATTATGATATGATTCTTGAGCTGAAATAAAATCTAATGTCTATATAATGACATTATGATGAACTATTTTTATGATGCAAGATATAAGTGTTAAGTTGTTGTGATTTACTGAAGGCTTAGCAGAGTATGTTAGTGATGTAGTTTTGAGTGAGTAGAAGAGGATCTATTCAAGCAAGTTGTGCTACTTCTAGATCACACCACATGTTGTTTTCTAATCACTACAATAGTCAAATCCCCTAACTAGGTAAGCTCTAACAAGGTGATCCATTTGTTTGGATTTGAAATCCTTTATCGAGGTTACTCCTTATAGGGTACTACCTTTAACAGGGTATAGCTCCTAACAGGGCTTTGGGATTTTTAACAGGATTCGCTCCTAGCAAAGCACTTTTGTAGACCTTAACCGATTAGTTACCTATTACTGCAGATAGTTAACTTGTGAGTTCCATCTCACCATGGTTTTTCCCAATTGGGATTTCCATGCATAAACACTTGTGTTATGGTGGATGTTTTACTTGTTGTGGATGCTTTAATATCATTTTGGATTGCATGCATAGTATTAAGTAAATTGGTTAAGTATCTTTACCGATCTATGTTTCAAGTGGTATTGTTTTTGTTGTCACTGATTCACCTCCCCCTTTCAGTGCTTTATAAGTCTATCAATTGGTATTAGAGCCAAACTTCCTTAAGGCTTAATTGCTTGGAAGGAAACCCTAAAGCCACCATGGGGGATATGAGTTACCTAGAGATGGCTAGAGTGCTTGAAGCTACCAAGGAAGAGATTGAAACCCTAAGGGTTAGATTTAAAGCTTCACAAGTCAAAAGGAGAGAGCCAACTGAACAAATATTGGAGATATCTGATAATAGTTCTTTAGATGAAGCTAACATTGATGTATTGGCTAAAGAAGTTGAAAAACTGAATGATGAAAAGCTAAATCTGAGAAGAGAGTTATAAGCCCTAACCATCCGCATGAGCCAAGAGCTTGAAGCAAGAAGGACAACCAAAGACCTAATCAAAGAAAGAGATCATGAGCTTGCTAAGATCAAACAAGAGAATGCAGCTTTGCATGAGAATTGGCATGAAGAAAAAGAAGAGAAGGAGGCTTTGTAGCTAGATCTTGAAATAGCAACATCTCTAAGAGAGACTGACAAAACACAATGAAGATCTTACCAGAGAGCTCACTGAGGCTAATGGAAAGTTGGAAAAGTTCAATAAGAGTTCTTCTATGGTCGATGAGTAGATCCAATCTTAGAGGATGAAAGGTGACACATATGGACTAGGTTTTAATACATTTGAGAAAGGAGAATCTTCTAGTACAAAGAGCAATAATCACAAAGTTAAAACTGCTCCTAAGGCTAACAAGCTTATCGGTAAAAAATCATTTAAACCTATTTGCTTTGTTTGTCATAAACCAGGACATACAACAAATGTGTGTAGAAGAAAACCTAATGAGAATATAGGCTATAATGCAAATGCTAGGTATGTATCTAGGAGATTTGAAGGTCATTATTTTACATGCAACATGTATGGACATAGATCAGTTGAATGCAGATATGGAGTGAACAATCCAACACCACACATGAATCCAAGACCTAATGGTGACTGGAGGAGAACCTATGACAACCGGGGAAACATGAATTGGCAAAAACCCTACGTCAACCAATTTAGTCCATTTGAAATGGAAAAGGTAACTAATGTGATTTGAACCATTTGTAACAATTATGGTCATGTGGATATGAAATAGAGAAGGAGAACTGGAAGAGGTAATGCAGGACCTTGGAGATCATGTGGAATGGCTTGCTATCATTTCCACAAACTAGGACACATGAAAAAGTTCTGTAGAACCAGAAAGAACAAACCGATTAACCACTCTGAAGATTAGGAAGGTAAGAAGAAGGTCAATGTTGAGGAAACCAGAGAGGAGATGAAGAAAATATGGAAAAAGAAGAGTGAGGAAAAGCCTGTAGAAGAATCTATCCCTTCACCTAGTGTGGATAATCTTGCATCAGAGAACTAAGCCTTTCAATAGGCCTAGTGGGAGAATAGCAGTAAATCTACTTTCAGACCCCATGAAGAATGCGTGGTAAGAGAATTTGCATTTTGAGTTGTTTTGTGAGAATTCTTGATATCTTTGTCTATCGGATTTTTCAAAAGATTGTCAACCGGTTATATACCTGTAAGTATTGGGAAACTTTGTTAAGCAATATATTAGGGTTTGTTACCCTATTGGTTGAACAATTAATGCAGTGGGTAAAGTTTATAAAAGCAATTTTTACTATGTTATTTTTACCCTAATTGCATTCGAAAGAGAGTTCTTGAGTACTTGTAGAGCGAAAAAGAGATTTGCTAGTTGATTGTAGATGGATTTGTGTTACAGATTGAAAGATTCAATCGGATTCGAATATTAGCAAAGGTGAAACTGGTGTACATTCAAGAGATCAACCGGAAACCTTGCAAGTGCGAAGGAATTAAGGTATTCTTTTGTTAATCTCTCTCAAATCGAGTTTATCCAGAATGGAATCATTGTCTAAGAAAGTAGAGGGACTTATGATCACTGCTGAACCTATGGAGTCTATGGAAACAAACACAATAGTATCATATAATGATCTATCTCAAGTTCCTGATGGTGTTATGATAAAAGGTGATTTATCTAGTTACATTGATTGTAAAATTGAGGATTTAGGATCATTATCAATTTACTCTCAATTGAAATCCTTGTGTGATAAAAGCGGCAAAATCAAACCCAAGTACATTAGGGTTTATGAAAAGGGTTTTCACAATGCGATGTATTTTCTTGAAGATTTTGAAGAACATGTTAGGATAATTCTTAATCGTGTGCATGGTGAAAATATGTATCTTGAAAGGTTGCACACAATCACAAAGGAAGCAATCCATGCAGTGACTGGTTTTTGGCAAACCAATGAAGTTCCTAAGTTGAGGAAAATTTCAAAAGAGACTGTGGTCATTTTTAGTTAACAACATTAAGGACCCAACAATTAGACTGGCTACTATGGTCATTGGGTACAGGATATTTTATTCCAGCAGAATGAACAATGTGCCATTTGCAGCTGTGCATGCAACTTACAGAATGATTGCCGAGAATGCAGATTATGACTTATGTGAGGCTATAAAGAGTCAATTGATGTTGAACCTACAATCAATCAAGAAAGATAGTAGTGAAAAGTTCAAATTTGGTCAATTATTGATTGGTCTATTCTTTTATTTTCAGAATTTCCTACCGGGAATAGGTGACATTCAATGGTCAAAGGACCTATCGGTAACTGCTCAAATCAAGAACAACATTAAGGCTGTAAAGAACACATTCTCTACTGTAATGAATAGATATTTTAATGAATTCCAAAAGAAGATGAGTAGGAGGGTGAGGCTACCTGAAGATGTGGTGAAAAATTGTGGAAAAGACATCTGTTTTACAGTCACCACAGACTTTTGTCTTATGGAGGTCATAGAACCCAAGGAGGATGAAATGAGTTATAAAGTCAATTATGACTTATTAATCGGATATGCCAACAAACTTTTGGCATCTCCCAAGGATAAGAAGAAGAAAATATTGGGAACATACGAGGAAAGAAATGCAACTGTTGAACCTAGTTCTGCCAAAGAGAAGAAGAAGAAAGCTGAACAAGCACCTCTAGTGACCACCGGTACAAGGGTGAAAAGAAGTGTCCAAGTCAAAAAGGAACCTGCACTCAAAGTATATGCTAAAAATCAAACTGCAATGAAGAAGAGAGGCAGACAACTTATTCTTCAAGCAAAATCTGATGATACAGACACTAAAGAGGAACCAAAGAAGATGAAAGCAACTAGTAAGAAAGCCAAACTAGTAGAAGACACCTCACAGTAGGGTATTCCTATTAATGCTTTATCTTACAAACCTATGACTAATTTTGAGAGAATTGTAAAAACATTAGGGAGGAATAGGTTTGATAATGTGAAAGAATGTTTTGATTCATTTGATGATGATCAGAAGGAACAAATTGTTCAAAAGGTAATCAACTACTTATGTCAATACAATTGATTGCCTTAGGATCTTAAAGATGATATTTCTGTTTCTTTGTATTCTATTCTTGTAAATAAGTGGGAAGTGACTTTTGAACAAGATCAAGAAATAATTGATAGTATTCTCATTCAATGTTTTCTTGAATTGTCTAGAGATGAATTATTAGCATTGCTTAATAATTTCAAAGGACAGTTTCATTTTAAGGCAAGAAGATTGATGTTAATGAATGGAAAGGTGAAATCTGTTGAAGTTGAAACTCATCAGATAGCTAGAAATATTCAAAGGATGCATGAGAAGATGAAGTCTCATGAAACTGATCAAAAAGAGACTGGAGCACAATCGGAGTTAGATGAAGAAGATATTATTGCACCAGATATTGTCTATCCTATTAAGCATAAGGATGATACTACTTCTCTATTGGTTATCTTTGTAGATGATATTCAGGACACCATTGATTTATCTGGTAATAACATTGAACCAGATATGCAACCATTACAACCACCGGTCATTACTACAATACAGGAAAAAGTAGTTGAAGCACCGGTAATTCAACCTAGTGTGGATATTCAACCTCCACCAGAAAAAGAACACCTAGTGGAAAATCACTTGCCACCAGTTACAACAGTTACTTAGGAGACACAAACAAAGAAAAAAAAAGAGAAAGAGAAACCTGAGAAATAGGTTGAAGTAAAGGCATCTGAACAAAAAAAGGAGGAAGAGAAAAAGAAAACAGAGGAAAAGATACCATTTGAAAAGGAAAAAGCGATAGTTAAGCAACACATTGATGCTGAGGATGACTCAATAGGCATCAAAGGGCCTATAGATGTAGAAAATATGAGTGCATTTGAACTCATGGAGATTGCAACAATGATGCAATCTAGAGCTCAGAAGAAAATATTAAAAGAGAAGAGGAAGGAAGCAGAAACAATTCAAACTACCATTGAGATTCTGTCCAGTCTTCTATTGGAGACTAACATTGGAAACTTGTCAAGTCATATTGTCAAGCTTGGCTAGTTGGTTGGTGATGCTTCTAACCAACTGAAGTCCCTTGAAGAAGCTGCTCAGACTTTAGCTGAGAAGAATTAGAAAAAGAAAAGAGGAAAGTAAATAGTGAAAGATATTGATACAGGGAAGATTGCTTTATCCCTAAATAAAGATCTTTTGAGGACTTCTATTGAAATAGAAGGTAGGATACTATCCCATACATCTAATGTTTCATTTTTCTATATTGATTTGATTAAGAGGCAAGAAGAGACAAAACAAGAACTGGAAAGGATATGTACTGCCTACATACCTTTAAAGGATTCGACCTTAACTTTTGGAAAATCCATTAGATGTCTATGATTATGAACATGCTAAGA
The DNA here is from genome assembly GCF_030272615.1 of Cryptomeria japonica. Classification (NCBI taxonomy): domain Eukaryota; kingdom Viridiplantae; phylum Streptophyta; class Pinopsida; order Cupressales; family Cupressaceae; genus Cryptomeria; species Cryptomeria japonica. The sequence continues at coordinate 483,299,461 of NC_081405.1, read as the reverse complement.
GACTTCAATCCTTAAAAGAGATAAAGAACCAGTTATGACCCAAAGTGGACATCTTACAACAGGCATACAAAGATGCAGAAGTGGTTTTGGCTACTTCAGAGATGAGCATAGTGGATGAGATGGAAGAATTAGCTGCACAGGTTATGACAACCATTGAGATCACTGAAACCTTATTGGAAACATGGGAAAATGATTTTTCTCAGATGAAGATCACTTTCAGTAACATTTTCTTGAAATTTTCAGTAAACACTCCTTGATAAAGATTCTTACATTTTTTGAATATTTAACTTTTTTATGCAAATTTTGATATAATATATATGTATTTTACTTTTCAATTTGGCATTGTTGTCAAAGGGAGAGTAGAAATATGTATGAGTTGTGAAAATTCTGTATGTATTGTTAAGGGGGAGTAGAAATATGTTTTTAAATTTTTGTAAGCACACTTAGTTATAAAGTTATTTTTTTTTAAAGTGTTGTCATCAATGCCAGAGGGGAAGATTGTTGGCTTGATGATGATTGTAATGGATGACTTCATGTGTTGTCATTGATGGAACATGTATACACACACATATGTTCACATTGTCTTAGTCATCTTAGTTAAGACAAACCAATATTACTCCTAAGTCTTTGTATTGCAAAATTGGTATTATATGTATAGTAAAGTCCAAACGGTTTTGAGGGTGTCTAACCGGTATATTCAGGAATGGCATGACACTAGCATGGAGATTCAGTGGAGACCATCAAAGAAGCAAATGGAGGACAATCGGTCTATGAGTTGGAAGAAATTAACTCTTAACCAGTATCGATGTTCCAATCGGTTTTATTGATTGTGTGATGAGTTATCACCGATCAAATCCCCTAACTGGGTAAGCTCTAACAAGCTTCATTGTACAAATCCTCTAACAAGGTGATCCATTAGTTTGGATTTGAAATCCTCTACTGAGGTTAATACTTACAGGGTATAGCTCCTAACAGGTCTTTGGGATCTTTAATAGGATTCGCTCGTAGAAGAGCACTTTTGTAGACCTTAACTGATCAGTTACCTATTACTGTTGATAGTTAGCTTGTGAGTCCCATCTCACTGTGGTTTTTCCTAGTTGGGTTTTCCACATATAAACACTTGTGTTATGGTGGATGTTTTACCTGTTGTGGATGCTTTAATAGCATTTTTTATTGCATACATAGTATTAAGTAAATTGGTTAAGTATCTTTACCGGTTTGTGTTTCAAGTGGTATTGTTTTTGCTGTCATTGATTCACCCCCTCCTCTCAGTGCTTTATAAGTCTATCATGCTTAAGTGTGTGTGGACCTAAATTGGGTCCCAGTTTATCTAGGTTATGGACTGACTTAATGTAACATGTGGATTGGACCTCTCGATGTATTTTTGGGATGTCATATGGGTTGGATATTATTTGTCTGGTCTTAGGCCGACATGTTTTGTAATTATGTAATTGGTTTATTGTTTGGTGGTCGACCTGATTGTTTATGGTCGAGGGTTTTTATATATATGATTTGAGATCTCATTGTAGATCATGTGTGAGGATGTATAGGAGCGAATAATGTAATAATCATTCAGGTAGAGGATTTGGTCAATCCTTGGTGATCGAGTTGGGTTTATGTAAGAGGATTTAGTCTTCTGATATTGAGCTTAACTGGAACTATACTCAAGCATAGGAGATTCTATCTTTGCAGTTAATTTCTTTCTTCTAGATTGTAGTATGGATTTCTATGTATTCAGTGAGACTCCTTTAGTGATGAGTGATGTGCTCTAGGCTATTGGCCTTCCTTTAAGTGTAGGTCCCTCAATTGTAATCAAATACTTACAGCATAAGTATTATCTGACTGTGGGTAGGCTTCCCACCATGGTTTTTCCCTTTACGAGGTTTTCCACGTTTGGTGTCATGTGGATGGTATTTATTCTCTGATTGTTGTTTATGCTTAATTGATATATCTGTTATCTCCATAATTGGTTTATGCATTTCGGTATTGATCTTTTGGGTTTTGGTATTAAAGTTTTAATTGCTTAAGGTTCTGATAATATGAGACAACTGATTCACCCCCCCTCTCAATTGTCTTCTAGTTATTTGAACTGTCTAAGAGGCCCACTATTGAAGGGCTTATTGCTCAAAAGAAAATAGGTAGACAAAATGAACTGCTATAGTTGCATCTTAGATATGCATGGAATACGGTTCCAATTAAGCTCAGTAGACATACTTCGCACACTTCATTAGCTCTTCAATCATTTGCATCTTCTTCAATCACATATCACATCTGATCACTATGTCACACATCTATATCTGCATCTCTCTCTATATGTGTGTCTTTCATCAACAAAGAGTACATCATATATATATACTAATCCATATCTCAAGTCGGCTACACATAGCTTATAAAGAAAATCCTTTACACTCTACCACAATATACCTCATACGTTTCACTCACATAGGTCAGCCAAGATATAACAAAAATTAATGCCAATTGGAATAAAAATGTTATCCACAATGGTTAATCATGTCCCAAAACCACATGGCCAAAAATAATCAACTAAGGAAATGTGGATGTCTAGACAAACCGTTTTGTTCCAAAGGAATAGAGCAACTGATAGGCCAAATTGTTGAACCATGTACCTCACCTTTTGAAGATCCATAACACATACAAACTAGAATATAGGTACATTTAATGTTCATGAATATACTATCCAAACCGTAAACCCATATCTATAACTATGAAGCAAGACATGATGAACAAAATCACATAATTACTGGAGCAACATTAGTATAAGTCAATGGAAGTGTGTTGAAATCAATGACAACCAATATAGCCTATAGAGCATTGTCCTTTAGTAAAATACATCGATGAAAAAACTCCAAAAATCTCCCCCTTTGTCATGTTGTCATTGATTTCAACTAGCTTGAAATGTGGGATGACCCCTACAAAACTTGTTTGTTTCATAGCTCACATCCTCCAAGGTCAGTCGACTTACCTCGTAAGTCATGTCATTTTTCGTCCTTGCTTTGCATTTTTTTATGTTTTAGACTTATCCTTTCAAAAACTCTTTAAATTGCACTTCAGGTTTTAAAACCCGAAAAGTAGTGGTTTTGAAACCCGAAGTGTAGTTTTATCTACCTTTCATGATTGGTCGGGTTTTAAAACCTGACCTACAAATCTTTTTTCAACCCATGCAAATTAGGTTTTAAAACCTGACAAATACAGATTTGGGTTTAAAACTTGATCTGCATTTTGCCATACAATGTTAAGTGCATTTAATGCATTTTAAAATTAACCTATAAATTCATTTTTAATGCTTTAATTGACATTTTAAAACTCAACATATCATCATTTTAGACACTTGCATCTAGTTTTAAAGCCCGATGCACCACCTAGACCTACCCCAAGGGCATGTAAGGTTTTATAACTCGATGTGCATTGGTTTCTTTCAATGGTCATCATGCCATGTTTTAAAGCTCAACATTCTCGTTTGTTATGATCTTATTGTAGGTAGGGTTATAAAACTTGACCTACGAGTCAACCTACCCATTCAACATGTCGTGATTTAAAACCCGACATGTCTTCAAATTTTGCTAAGGTACAGGTCGGGTTTTAAAACCCAACATGTCGGTCCATCCATTGAGAGGTGCAGATCAAGTTTTAAAATCCAACCTGAAACTTATGTTTGTTTCAACTGCAGATCGCATTTTAAAATCGGACCTACAGTCTTTTGGCCTGCTTATTTGCAGATTGGGTTTTCAAGCCCGATCTGCCAATTTTTCTGCATTCATGCCTAAGTCATTTTTGGTTCCTCAAACTTCATTTTTGTCAATAAAGATGATAATATGATGATGATATTGGTTCATGAATTGATCCATGATGTAAAATTGCAGATGTCTGATCCTTCTCCAATCCGAAGGAAAAAAGATGAAGTACAAGTATCAAAAATACTTGAATATGTTCCCCAAGAGTTCTGTAAAGTCTAATGTGAAACATATTAGGGATACTAAGATCAGACACATCAACATGGATGAATTTCTAGAGCATGTTGAGAAAGCTCCTGCCAAAATGACAAACCTCATTTCTAGTAGTTTGCACAAGTATGCATCCTTCCTAGTGGAAACCCACGATCTTGATTTTGTTCTAGCAATTGCCGACAAATTTGATGGCAACACTAGATAGGTTAAGGATGCTGATGGCAATGTAGTCATCCTCTTAGATAGTGAATTATGCAATAGTAGTTTCAAAGGACCAGTTTTTGATGAAGTTGTGGATATTACACCTACATCCACTCAAGATCACTATGAAAAGAATATGAACAAGTGTAAGAAAATAGTTAACACAATTTTCTTGCAAACTACCAGAGCCTCCACAACATCCAGATGGCCCAAGTTTTTCTAGAGGAGTGATTTCAATGAGGAGTACAATGACATGGTTACGCTATTGGCAAGGATCAAAGGCATTCCTAACTCGCATCACTTTCAGACCTGGATGTTCCTATACATAAATATCATTAAGAAAGGGACTGACAAGATAGATTGGGGAGAACACATTAGTGATGCAATTTGTTCTTAGTTAAAGGAGGTTATAACTACTCTCAAATTCGACATGACCTCTTAACTAGTGTATGCAGCTGCCTCCATGAGGCACTTTCCAGGATTGTCTACAAGGGGAGATAGGAGGTAGACTCTAGTATGGGACTATTACTACCAATCGACTATTCATAACTGGAGAAGCCATTTCAGAAGAATCAATGATGTATTCTTCAATACATGGAAGTTCTTATTTGACAAAGAACTTTAGAAGAAGAGGCTTTCTCAAGAAGCCTATGACAAAGTCAGTGAGTATGGTTGTGTCTTTCTTCAATTTCCAACCTTCACTTACATATGTTTTGGTTGTTATTCTGGTGCTCCTTTCATTTTGCCAAGATATCCATTGGACAAATCATTGTGATGTAACTCTATAGACAGTTGATACATGTTCATAAGAGATAGTCTGCATCACATAAGGCTGGTCTTAAATTTCCTCAAGCAATAGGTAGGTATTTAGTGTTAACATCTCCTAAGGCTAAAAATATGGAGGATGAAATGCAGTGGATTACAATGAGAAGATTCGAGGCCCATGATAACTTTGATTTTCACAGAATGAAGAATAAAATCCAAAGGAGCTATGTTCATGTACATAGGTTGGAGGATGTATAGGAAAATTGCAAGGATGAAGAGGATGTAGGAAGATTGGATTTTAGTCATCTTACATTGGAAAAAATAGAGGACCTAGATTTGGCTAGGATACTGGACACAATGGAAGATACAAATGATATTGTTGATCCTAGGTATTATGATAATAATATATATTTTTTAAGCAAAAGTGGCAAGCCACTAATATATTAATTTTAAACAAGTTTAAAAAAACTAATTCAAAGGGTGACCTGAGAGGAAAGAGCCAGTAAGAAAACCTTTGATTAAAGGCCCAAAATACAACATATCAACCTTGTTAGACAGTTCAAAAAACCGAAAGACAACTGAGAGGGGGGGGGGGGGGTGAATCAGTTGTCACGGATTACCAGTATCTTAAGAGCAATTAAAACTTTAATACTAGAACCCAAAACATTAATACTGAAATGTTTAAACCAAATACCAAAATAGTAGTTAAATCAATTGAGGATGAACAATAATTACAAAATAAATACCATCCACATGACAACAAGATTTATATATGGAAAACCCGATAAAGGGAAAACCCATGGTGGGAAGCCTACCCATAGTCAGATAATACTTCTATAGTAAGTATGTGAATTAAAATTGAGGGCCCTGCACTTGCAGGAAGGCCAACAGCCTAAAGCGTACTGCTCATCACAAAAGGAGTCTCACTAACTACATAGAAATCTAGACTACAATCCGAAAGAAGTGTTGAATTGCAAAGATATCAACTCCTATGTCCGAGTATAGTTTTGATTAAGCTCAATATTGGAGGACTAAATCCTCTTACATAAACCCAATTCAATCTCCAATGATCAACCAAATCCTCTACTTGAATGATATTACATTATTCACACATTACATATCCTCACACATGATCTACAATGAGATCTTACATCATATATATACAAACCCTTGATCATAAACAATCAGGTCGGCCACCAGGCAATAAACCAATTACATAATTATAAAACATGTTGGCCTTAGACCAAAAAAATAATATCCAACACATAAGACATCCTAGAAACACATCGAGAGGTCCAATCCACACATTACATTAAATCAGTCCATAACCTAGATTAACCAGGACCCAATATAGGTCCACACGCTAAAGCAATGATCTCCATCTGCCAAGTCTTGAACATGATCACAAACAACATCCTAAATCTTCACCAGAAACTACACCAACATCACTTATGTATATCATCAAAGATCTTCATCAAAAGCTCTATTAGTGAAACCCTCACCGGAACCACAAGCCAAGATTCCAAGCAAGCAGGATAACATCCAATCACCAAACCAAACCAAATTACTGAATATGAACATGAGTATCATGAATAAGCCAATTCCATAACCAAACCATACCGAAGCCTACCGGATCATATCGGATCCAAACCAACTAGAAACTACTCAACCTACTGGGACTAGAAGGGTGCTGGTAAAGAATCCAAACAACTAGTGTTGACATCAATGACAAAACATCAATGCATCACATAATCAATTTATGCAAATGGCCAACAATCTCCCCCTTTGGCATTGATGGCAATACTAGATGTGAAAAAAATCGAAGTACCAAGAAATACCAAACAAGTCTCCCCCAATGGAAGACAACCAACAATCTCCTGTTCAAAGATATAGCAATGAAGTTATGAAACAAAGACCAAACTCCCCCTGTGAATGATATCTCTGTAAAACTCTGAATTATACATATATCTCTCCCCCTAATGTATACAACTCCTTAATTTTTTCTTTTTTCACATCAATATCTCTCTCCCTTTGACATGAATGAAATCTGACAAAAATATCAAAGCAAAAACATAAACCACTGAATCACAAAGATAACTACTCTCCCCGAGTAGTAGCATCCCCACATCAGTGCCAGATTGAAAACATCTCTGATAATGCATACTAGACTGATGCCAAACCACATCAATCAAGTCTCTATCGGAGGGGTAGAAACTCCCAATCTATCTCTGAAGTATTGAAATGAGTCTTTAGGAAAAGTTTTAGTGAAAATATCTGCAATCTTCTCTTTAGTGTTCACATAAAAGAATCTAACTTCATTTGCTTCCACCTTTTCCTTCAAAAAGTTGTACTTGATAGATATGTACTTTGTCTTAGAATGAAATACAGGATTCTTTGATATATTAATAGAAGCAGCGTTATCACAGTGAATAACTACCGATCCATTACAATCCACATTTATATCCTTCAAGATTTTCTCCATCCATAAAACTTGTGTACAGTTAGTAGCAGCAACAACATACTCAACTTCAACAGTAGATAAAGAAGTACATGATTGTTTCTTGCTGATCCATGAAACCAGCTTCTTTCCAAGAAAGAAAGCTCCACCGGAAGTACTTTTCCAATCATCAACATCTCCAACCCAATCAACATCTGTATATGCACATAAAGTAAAGTCATCATCCTTAGGGTACCATAAACCATATTCAGTTGTACCTTGTAAGTATCTAAAAATCCTTTTCACCGCACTCTCATGATTTTCTCTAGGATCACTGTGAAATCTTGATACAATAAACACAACATTCATTATGTTAGGCCTAGTCTGAGTCAAATAAAGAAGACCTCCAATCATATATTTATATCTTGTAGGATTTATCGATGCAGAAACATCTTTTCTTGTCAATTTCTCACTTGTAACCATAGGAGTACTTACCGGTTTAGAATCTCCCATACCAAATTTCTTCAACAATTCACTCACATACTTAGTTTGATAGATGAAAATACCTTTATCAATTTGAGTAATTTGCAAACCTAAGAAATTTTTCATTTCCCCAATCATAGACATTTCAAATTCCTTCTCCATATTCTTAGAAAATTCCATGCATAAGTTATCTTCACCTCCAAAAATAATGTCATCAACAAATACTTCAATAATTAGTATATCATCATCAGTGATATTATAATATAGATTACCATCAACATTACCCTTAGTAAAACCAAGCTTCAAAAGATATTTATCTAGCCTTGCATACCAAGCTCTAGGTGCTTGTTTCAATCCATATAAAGCTTTCCTTAACTTGCAAACCATGTTTGTATCATCTAATAGTGAAAAACCACCAGGTTGCTCAATATAAACTTCCTCATCAAGATCCCCATTAAAAAATGCACACTTAACATCCATTTGATAAACCTTGTAGTTTTTGTGGGCAACATAGGCAAGAAACAATCTTACAACTTCAATCCTAGCTATAGGTGCAAAAGTCTCTCCATAATCAATTCCTTCCTTCTGAGAATATCCTTTACAAACCAATCTAGCCTTATTCCTTACAACTTGACCATCCTCATTCAATTTATTCCTAAGGACCCATTTAGTTCCAATAACATTCTTATTTTTAGGTCGGGGAACCAAAGTCGATGTGTTATTTTTCTCAATCTGATCTAATTCTTCTTCCATCGCTTTTAACCAATATTAATGTTTACATGCCTCAATTACTGATACCGGTTCAACTTGAGAAATTAAACATACCTCATTAGTTGTCAATATTCTTCTCATCATTACTCCATTGTTCTTATCCCTAATGATGTGATCTTTGGAATGATTCAATCTCACATACCTAGGAGCCTTCTGACTCTCTATTCCTCTTCCCAGTTCTTCAGTTATTATAAAATTTTTTGATACTGCCGGAGTAACTGGCTCAACACTTTGTTCTGGTAAAGGTGCTACTGGCTCAAATATAATCATTTCCACCCCTGGTTCTTTCTCATAAACTTTAATTTGACCTCTATTTAGCTCATCCACTTTGACATTAGCACTTTCCATAATTCTCTGCAATCTCTTATTATAACATCTATATGCGTTGCTTTCATCAAAGTAACCAAGAAATATGCCTTCATCACATCTAGGATCAAATTTGCCAATGATATCATTTTTCTTGATATAACATTTACTACCAAAGATTTTGAAATACTTAACTGTACATGTATTGCCAAACCATAATTCACAAGGTGTCTTATCGGTTTCTCCTTTGATATGTACTCTGTTGAATGTATAAATTTCTATGCTCAATGCTTCTCTCTAGTAGATATGAGGTAGATTAGCTTCCATAATCATTGTTCTAGCAGCATCCAAGATAGTTATGGTCTTCATTTCCACAATTCTATTCCACTGAGGTGTCCGAGGAGCAAAAAATTGTCTTCTTATACCATGCTTCTCACAAAAGTTATTAAACTCACCAGATGTGAATTCTCCACCATGATCTAACCTCAAGAATTTAATCTTCAATTCTGTCTCAGTTTCCACTTTAGCTTTAAAGATTTTAAACTTTTCAAAAGCCTCAGATTTATCCCTTAGAAAAGTAACCCAAATCATTCTAGAATAATCATCAATGGTTAGCATGAAATATCTATCACCTTGATTTTTTTTTAACTCTAGCAGAGCCACACAAATCAATATGAATAAGATCAAGAACATCATTAGATTTGTCTTGTATACTCCTTAAAGAGGTTCTGACCAGTTTCCCCATTTGATATTCTTTACATACCGGATTATAGGCATTCATAATCTTAGATATATCTCTAACTACCTTACTTGAATTGATCTTCACAATGCAATCAAAATTCACATGACACAACCTTTAATGCCATAGCCAACTCTCATCAATTTGTGTAATAAAACACATCTTCTGACTGAAATTCAAATGAAATATATTAACTTTTGTCTATGTACCGGTTGCAATCTCCAAGCCAGATTTGTTAATGATTTTGCATTTCCCATCCTTGAACTGTAATTGAAATCCCTTATCCACCAATTGTCCTACACTCAAAAGATTATGCCTTAAACCTTCAACATAATAAATGTTGTCAGTATTGTTCTTACCATCCAATGATATAGTTCCTTTTTCTTTGATCATACATGCTTTGTCATCTCCAAATCTAACCATACCGCCATCAAACTCTTGCAAAGATAGAAATTTCCCTTTATCTCTAGTCATATGATGTGAACAACCACTGTCAATTACCCATTCATCCTTGTCTTCAATTTTAATAGCAAGTACCTTCTCTTCAGGTAAATTCTCTTCTAGTGTTGGCACATCTTCCTTGATAGCCAGGAACACCCATTCCTTCCCAATGCTGGAACCAATAGCAGAGTCTTCTGCCGGTTCATCATCAAAATCAGTAATGCCTTCCTCATCCACTATGTAGCATGTTTTGTCTCTGTTTTTCTCATACTTATACTTGTTCTAATATCTAGGGTTAGGCTTAAAAGATCTTCTAGCTCTTTCTTCAAATCTTGAATTCCTTTCAGGACATCTAGATGCAAAATGACCAATCTTATTACATGCAAAACATTTAAAAGGTGTGTTTCCTTCATACTTACTTCCTACCGATTCTTTAGGTACTCTTATAGCAAATAGTTCTTCAAGTTTCTCAAACTCATCATCTTATCTCTTCATATCATCCAATTCCTTTGCATACAAAGATTTCCAATCTTGCTTACCAGTTGCTGATGCAAATGCATGAAAAGAAGGTTAAGTCTTCTCAGCTCCAAAAGGTCCAAATTCTTCAAGCTCAAAAGAATATAATTTCCCAACCAAGGTATCTCTGTTAATAGATGTCTTAGCCATTGTTCTCAACTCATTAATAGTAGTAGCCTTCATCTTGTAAGCCGGTGGTAGGACTCTCAAAACTTTAGAAACAATTTCATCTTCACTCAGAGTTCCACCACAACATTGAATTCCTATAACAATCTCATTTACCCTTTCCATGAATACAGTAATCCTTTCATATTCTTCCATATTTAGGTTTTCATATCTCACCCGGTAACCATCAAGTTTAGCAATCTTCACTATAGGGTCACCTTCATTAAGAGTCTCCAACTTATCCCATATAGACTTTCTAGACGATTTGTCAGTCAATCCCATTATTTGTTGATCAGAAAGTGCACACAAGAGGGATTCTCTTTCTCTACAATCATTGTCAAGCTCCTTATCCAAGTTTTCTGGAAGAGGATTGCCAGATGTTGGATTATAAGGTGTGACACCATTCTGTGTGATCTCCCAAATCTCCTTGCTAAGACATCTCAGACGAGTCTCCATCCAAATCTTCCATACTATGTAATTTGTTCCATCAAGCCTAGGGATATCCCTCTAAAAGATAGCTCCAGATGAATTGGATGAACTTGAACTATTAGTCACCATAGGATCTTTCTCAAGTGGTTAAGCTTTCTATAGAGAGGACCAATGCTCTAATACCAATTGTTAGACAGTTCAAATAACTGGAAGACAACTGAGAGTGGGGGGGTGGGGTGAATCAGCTGTCACAGATTACTAGAACCTTAAGCAATAAAAACTTTAATACTAGAACCCAAAAAATTAATACCGAAATAGAAATTAAATCAATTAAGCATGAACAATAATTACAAAATAAATACCATCCACATGACAACAAGATTTATACGTGGAAAACCCAATAAAGGGAAAAACCACGGTGGGAAGCCTACCCACAGTCAGATAAGACTTTTGCAGTAAGTATGTGAATTACTTACAATTGAGGGGCCTACACTTGGTGGAAGGCCAAAAGCCTAGAGCACATTGCTCATCACAAAAGGAGTCTCACTGACTACATAGAAATATAGACTACAATATAGAAGTGTTGAACTGCAAAGATAACATCTCCTATGCCCAAGTACAGTTTTGGTTAAGCTCAATACCAGAGGACTAAATCCTCTTACATAAAACCAATTCAATCTCCAATGATCGACCAAATCCTCTACCTGAATGATATTAAATTATTCACACATTACATTTCTTCACACATGATCTACAATGAGATCTTACATCATATATATACAAACCCTTGACCATAAACAATCAGGTCAGCCACCAAAAAATAAACTAATTACATAATTACAAAACATATCGGCCTTAGACCAAACAAATAATATCCAATACATAAGACATCCTGAAAACACATCAAGAGGTCCAATCCACATGTTACATTAAACCGGTCCATAACCTAGATCAGCTAGGACCCAATATAGGTCCACACACTAAAGCAATGATCTCCATCTGCCAAGTCTTGAACATGATCACCAACAATATCCTGAATCTTCACCGAAAAATACACCAACATCACGTATGCATGTTGTAGTACCCCTACTCATTTGAACTCATTAGACTCAGATTTTATTATTGTTTGTTTTCAGTGGATACATTACCATGATATGTTATTCAGATTTTTATGACATTATGCTTTATCTGGATATGAGATGCATAACTTATTTGCAGTATTTATGTACTTGTAATGTATGGCATTTTTATGGATTATTGTTGTGTATTGACACTTTACTTTATTTATGCAATGTAGAATTATATGTTGTGTGTCTGTGAGTGTATTGGATGCAAGGGGACAATTATCCTTCACTCATTTCGATGAGATAGGGAATGTCATTCTCCTTCATCGGTGTGTATGTCATGTCTTCTATATAGTATATATGCATGTGTGGTTTGGTGATGCAGGATATTGTAGGTACAAGTACCCGGTAGGTACGGGGTATCGTCTCCACCTGGCTTCACAGGTCTGAGCGTGCCTTATATTTTCGGATTGAAGTGGAGGAGATAGTAGCTGACCCTATTTTATTCAGTTACACTCATGTGAGTGTCGTCAGTTGGTCGTCCTATCAGTTTGTTCGGCCTTCGTATTTTTGTCATTTTGATCTTCTTATGAGTCTTTGCTTTGATTTTCTCAGTTGTGTGTTTAGTGGTTTTAATTAATTAATTAAATTTATGGTATTATCTCATAGTGGAATTGTTTATGCATTGAGATTATAAATTTAGTTAATTAAAAGAAATTATTAAATTAAGTTGCAAGTTGCATGATATTAGAAATATATTTTTATTAAAGTTTTTGTGGAAAAATAAATTAAATCAATGGTATTTATTATTTCCTAGAATTATAAATAAATAAAAGAATAAAAGAATAAATAAAATAATTAATTAGAATTAAAGTATTGCTTTAATTTCTTTATTTAGAAAATTAATTAATTTGCATGAGAAAAGAAAAGAAAGAAAAATGATTTTTAAGTATTGCATGTTAACTTATCCCTTTGTTAGAAAATTGGAAAAGAAAATAAAATTGTTTTTATTCTTAATTTAGGTTTTTGAGAAAGAAGTTATTCAACCTAGAATTTTAGTTTAAAAAGAGGAATAGGTCATTATTTTAAGGGACACAAGAAATAGGTCAGGAAATTTAGGTGAAGAAATTTATTGGAAGCTTATTGAAAAAATTAGGGCTCTTCTACAGATTTCTTCCAGGAAAGCTATACCAGGTTGGATGACTTCTTTGATTGTGGGTATTTAGAAAATATTTCTATTTTTCTCTGAATGATGTGTTTGTGAATTATTTGTCAGTTTCAAAACCCTCTTCTGGTTAATTCAGGTTTTGAATTAAAATTCTTGCCTGATGTTAATTTTCGAGTATGTGGGAGTAATTTAATTTTGAGAACATTGGGAAAATTATTATGGAAAAATTATTCTCTCTGGTTTGATTTGTTCTGATAGTCCTTTAAATAAATCTTTGTGATTTCTTTAGAACTAAAATTAATTGTGAATTAAATTTATTGGATTATCTAATGTTAAAAAAAAAAATGTAATTGAAATAAAATTCTGGGAATGAATTTTATTGAATAGGAAAAATTTAATTCTATGTAAATTCTGTTAAATGGTTTTTGTGGATTTGGAAATTATTTTCATGTTTTAAAAAAAAAAATATAATATATATATAATATGTAACTTTGGGTAGCGGCTACCTACGGTAGCATCCGCTACTGGCGGTAGCAGTGCTACCGGTGGTAGCATAGGCTACCGTGTGGTAGCATGGGTTACCATGCCAGGGCTAGCGTGTTAACGCTTTTTCTTATATTATTATTTTTTACCCTGTGCGTATTGTGATGTACTATTTCGGGTTTCGAGCCCAGGGGTTGGGTAAACAAAATAATTTATGTGTTGTATTATGTGATATGTATATAAATAGATATATGTATATATATATATATATATATATATATATATATATATATATATATATATATATATATATATATATATTAGATGTGTTTTCTTTATGGTGGTTATTATAATATTTTAACTATTATTAAAATATTGGTGAGGAGTTGATATATATATATTTGTAATATATATATATATATATATATATATATATATATATATATATATATATATATATATATATATATATATACGATGCATATATAGGTATGCATACAATTGTATTATAGTTGTAAAATCAGTTTATAGTTTGAATGTTTCAGAAAAGCTTATAATTTTTAGAATTGTTAATTTTGAAAATACATTAGGAGAATTATTTCTATTTAACTTTATTGGACAAATGACAAGATGGATTTATCTGTATTAATATAGTTGTATTTCCTTATTTTCTGGAAAATCTTTATTTTCAAGTAATTTATGCTTTTGCCTGTTTTAAGAAAAGATTGCCTGTATTAGGATCTTGTGTAAATGGTGGTTGTAGTCAAGCTTAATTTCATTGCAATTTTGGTTGAGTTGTCATTATGTTCTATGTTATTTCTCCTTGATCAAGTGTTGTTGTATAACCTTGTTGATATGAACCATTGTGTGTTTTGTCCAAATGGTCAATCTTGGGTTAGTGATTATGTATCCTTCACGTGTGCTTTGTCAGAATTGTTTATGGTTGTCTGTTTCACCATAGAGTTCTCGTAGAGAGAGACTTTTCCTGTTAGTGTCCTATGAGAGAGAGTGGCTTTCAAGCGGGGGCCGTGCTCGAAGTGGATGACAAGATAACCCGTCGAAAGTCAGTTAAAAAGTGATAACCTAATAATTGATTAGGGGGTGGGTGGAATGAATATTAATTAAGATATTGTATCTCGTGCATAGGTGAGTGCTTGTACAGGGCTCATAATGTTACAAGAAGGCATGGAATGGCGAACTTACCACCTTGTCTTCATGAAAGGATTGGTAGGGTCCGCATGAGACTTAGATGGAACCAGAGGCTTGAGAGAGGTTACTAGGAGAAACCCAAGATGGGGGCTATGACCTATGGAGGCTGTACAATGGTATCTACCATAAGACATGCGATGACACTCTCTCCTTAGAGTCACTAGTGTTTTGTGAGTTGAGTTACATGGATGTTTGTGGAGTCTTGTAGTCCTTTCTTACTTGTCTTACTTTTCTTACTTGAGGGTTTTCTACTATCTCCTAGCATGGTGGGGTGGTGCCATTTCAGGATCACATGGCAGGGTGGTAGTGCCACTTCCCATTGGATGTTCTGGATTGTAGCTTCAGGCGAGGAAAGGCTTCACTAGTGTTCTTGGTTTGTGGTTCATGTACCAACTCTTTTTCGAAATCATTGTTCAGTTGAGACCATGTGGTCATTGTATCAAACTTTTATGTAACCTTGATATTTTAACTTTGTAATCTGTGGCATCATTGTATTTGTGGATATTGTAATGGTATGTCAATGGAATGTATGTTATTTCAGTTGTGTTAATCTTATGTTAAAATGTTGTATAGAAATTGGATACGTTGGATTACTTTCATTTCTTCATTATGTAATTTAGATGTATGTGTAGTTTTAAACTTGAGCATTTAATTTATCTAATTAAATTGACAATTGGATTAACTATGGTGTTAATATAATCTATGAATTAATCTTTGTTGGTAACCCTTAAGAAATCATATGTTAGACTTCCATTGTGTTATTAAATGTGAAATGGTTATGGTTAATGCACTTAGTCTTTTAAATTTTTTTTTATTTCACCCTTTAGTTGTCTAGTTGTGTTGTTTTCCTTTAGGGTTCCTGGTGAGGCATTACACATATCATTAGAGATCTTCATCAAAAGCTCTGCTGGTGAAACCCTCACTGAAATCACAATCCAAGCTTCCAAGCAAGCAGGATAGCATCCAATCACCAGACCAAAACCAAAACCAACTTACATGAGTATCATGAATAAGCCAATTCCATAACCAAACCATACTAGAGCCTACCGGATCATGCTAGATCCAAACCAACTAAAAACTACTCAACCTACTGGGACTAGAAGGGTACCGGTAAAACATCCAAACAACTAGTGTTGACATCAATGATAAAAAAATCAATGCATCACATAATCAATTCATCCAAATGGCCAACAAACCTAACTAAAGTAGAGAAGGAAATATTACATAGTCGATGCACTTTATTTTTGCAAAACTAAAAACTAGAGGGGAGTAAGAGATTTATGAAATTATCTCTAATAGCCCTCTAACATAGAGCATATTATGGAGCCAAAATTGACTTCGTATGGCCAAAAGTAGGAATCCAAAAAATATATAGAAAATATACATAACTTGTAAGGGCCCACATGAAGAACATGGCCAAGAAGAAAATATGGTGAGTGAGGTGAACTTCACACCAAAAAAACAAGAGGAGTTGGCATTTTGTGATGAAACCATCCATTATGTTGAAATTTCCAAAAAAGACTTCATAGAATCGACATTGAGAGAAGGGTTTCCATCATCAGATTGTAGAGTAGAATTCTGGCATCGTAAACCCAAAATTGTCATTCCTAATTTTTTTTTGAGTTTTGTTGTAAATTATTCTTCCATGGGGATTTCGCCCTCCTTAGGGTCATCAAGGGACACAAGAACTTTAATGTGTTGTGTGGATCTATCGTCCTCTACAAGAAAAGGGGAGTCTTCCAAAACAAAACCATCAAGAGGATCCCCCAAAATTGGTGGTATGTTGAGGTTGGGCACCAAAGAAGAAGGAATAGATGAATCTGCAACTTGAGGATGAGCATTTGAGAAAAAATCATTTTTATTGAGAAGGAGAAGTAGGGTATTGAATTTCCTTTTTGTTCTATGTACCAATTCCTTCCCAAAGACCTTGAAAAATATGTCTAAAGTGAATTGAAGAAACCTAAAATTACGCAGTTCCAAAGTGTGTTTGATGTTATCATATAAGGAGACATATGCATGTCCATTTAACAAGAGCTGCCTTGGAAACAAACTCCCAATCTCTGCATGACCATTCCAGAAGTCATAGATTTGAACTTCCTTTACAAGTTTGTTCCTTGGAAGATAAAATTCTTGGACAACATTACTTGCAATTACCTCTAGCATATCAAGTGACTACAACAAATCTAGTGCATTGGAGAGAAAAATGGACACCAATTGTGAAGGAAACAAAATATGGTTTGCTTGTGGGAACAAAATTTCTTCCCTTATTACTCGCTTCACATTTTTTCTCACTTGAGAATTGTTGACGATGAATATCTATCCGAGAATATCATCCGTGATTTGCTCAGAATGTGGCCTCTCCCAACTTGCAACCACAATGTGGACCCTGCAATTTCGGGGTCTGTAGTCCATTCTACAAGAAATTGATGCTAGCCAAGAGCTTGCATGGAGAAATTACTATGGATTGTGTTCACCTAGATGATTTCTAATGCAAACTCCCACTCCAGAGACACCCGGGTTACCTCAAGATGAGCCATGAAAATTGAGATTGATAAAGTCTTGAACTGAGGGATGTCAAATAGTGAGACATCTATCCCTTTTAGGATTGCAAGGGTGAGGGGGCATGTTACCATTGGGAGGAAGAAAAATGAGTTTTCACTCTTTTATTAAAGTCCCATCCCAAGAGGTAAAGGGCGAGTTACATTTATGATGGCTTTGCACATAGACATTAACCAGCTTAGAGACTAATTTCTCAATTTCCAAACAAATATTCTCTGCGGAGGAAGAAACTTTCCTAAATATTCTCTTGTTGCGTTCCCACTAGATAGACCACAAAACTAAAGTTGGGATGATTTTCCAAATGCATGAAAAAAGGGAGGACTTAAAGAGGATAGGCTAGGATTGAAAGAAATCCCATATTGTATTTGATAGAGGAAATTGTAGATGCAATTTATTCATAACAAACTTCCAACATTGTTGTGCAAAGGGGCATTGAATGAGTAAGTGATCAACAGTTTTAGGTTCTTGGTCACATAAGATACAATTGAACTATTGAGATATTTGAAGTTTGACTAATTTATCAGTGGTTAAGATTCTTTTTCTCAAAGCTAACCAAGAGAAGGTACCTACTTTTGGCATGATTGCAGTATTCTAACAAAAGAGGAAGGCTCTCTGCTCCTATTGTTGATTTACCATGTGTTGTAAAACCATGTAACCATTTTTGACTGAGAAATTTCCATCTTTGGAGGGAGCCCATATGCTTTTATCCTCTTTGTTTGTCAAAAAAACCATTCTTTGTGAAATAAGTTGTTGAATAAGTCTAGTGACTATATCTTCAATCCCATCATTAGCAAATTCCTTCCAAATGATTGACCTTGAGTATATGTTGATTCCACTCACATAGTCTATTAGCTTTGAACACCATTTTTATGTAAAAATTGGTATTGATGGCTGTAATTGAGGTGTTTAGGCTAATGGTGGATAGCCATTCCATGAATCAAGCCAAAATTTGATAGACTCCCCATTATGCACTTGCCAAGAAATGTATTGAGTTACCACATTTATAGAGGACATCATGAAATTCCACATAACAGAGCCTTCTAGAGGATTAGAAATAGTGAGAATCCTAGTATGGTCACTTGAATCAAGGTACTTAGCTTGCATTATTTGGCACCATTTTGAATCTGATTTTGAATACATTTTCCAAACAAGTTTTCCTCCAAAAGCTATATTATAGTTGGTTAGATCAAGAAAGCCTACTCCTGTTCTTTTCTCGTTTGACATCGAGCTCAAGGAGACTAAGGGGATCATATTCTCTTCTGATAGGTTGCCTTTCCACAAGAAAGTCTTAATAATTTTATCGATTTGAAGTAGAAAAGACTTGGGAGCTTTGAGCAATGAAATATAGTAATTGGGGATAGTAGCTAAGATAGATTTGATGAGGAGAATACGGCCAAACAGAGACAACCATGTAACTTTCCATGTTGATATCCTATTATTAATTTTGTCAATAACATTTTTCTAATAAGAAATCTTGTTTAAACCCATGAAAAGTGGTATTCCCAAGTATGCACGTGGTAGGTCATCTACTTAAAAACCCAGAGTTTTAATGATTTTTTTCTTGATGATAGCCTTAGTGTTGAGAATGATTTTTTTTTATTTGAGTGGGTTGATATGCTAGCCTGAGAATGAAGTGTATAATGACAACACTTTCTTTATTTGAATGGCTTCCTGATAAGATGATTTTCCATATAACAATGTGTCATCTGCAAAAAGAGTGTGTAACAAAAATAAGAGTATTTGGGATGTGAATACCTTGCCAGACACCTTTAGCATAATTAAGGCTGATCAACCTACTCAAAGCTTCTGCCATAATAATAAAAAGAAAATGAGATAGAGGATCTCCTTTCTTGACTCCTTGAGTAGCAAGAAAAAACCCTATTGGAAACTTATTTATGATTATTAAAAAAGTGCTCTTGATATACATGCCTTGATCCATTTGCACCATTTATCTAAAAAGACAAATCTATGAAGGACTTTGAGTAGGAAACTCCAGTTTATTTTATCATAAGCCTTCATCATATCAAGTTTAAAAATGAAGGAAGGTAAGTGTGAGGTATGTACTGAATGGAGTACCTCATGAGAAATTAAAGAACCTTCCCTAGTCTCTCTACCTATAACAAAGCCCCCTTGTTATAGGGAGACAATTCGTGTTATCAAATACTGCAGTCTCAAGTAGATAGCCTTAGTAAGAATCTTATAGAAAGTATTACATAACAAGATGGGTCAAAAGTCTGCAAAGGTTTTTGGATCTTTAACTTTTGGAAGGATTTCAATGTTGGTGGCATTAAAGTTTTGAGGACTGAATAACTCTTTTTGGACTCCTCAAGCACTGCCAACAAGTCAAAACTTACAACATCCCAAATTTTTTGAAAGAATAAGGGTGTAAAACCATCAGGTCCTAGTGCTTTGTCTACTCCAAGTGAAAACACCACTCTTTTAATTTCATCAATGGTAAATGGTTGCATTAAGGCCTCATTATCTTGTTGGGTAATAAGGTGTGGAATGTTATTCAGGACATCTTTCTCATCTTGAATTGGGATTTGGTTCGGAGCAATATCAGGAGGTAGCTATTTTTTGAAATACCTAACCCCTTCTTCTTGAATCTGAATGACATTTGTGAGTTTATTTCCTAAGTTTTCTTCAATAATGGAGAAGATAGATGAGGCTTCTCACTTGGCTTTTGTAGTAGCATGCTTTTTTTAGTATTTTTATCTCCTTATTTTAACCATATCTTCCTAGACTTGCAATGCCAATAAACTTCCTCTCTTTCGCACAACTCTTCCCATGTCTTTTGCAACTATTTTTGTTGATCATGTGTACTTGGATCCAAACCATGAAGAATTATGTGATCCTAAATCTCTTCTAGTTTCTTGGCTACTATGTCTTTCTCTACAAAAATGTTTTTAAAGACTAACATTCCATTCTTTAATCTGGGACTTGATATGTTGCATTTTCCTATCAAACTAGAACATATTTGTGCCATGATGAAAAGGAGCACTAACCCACCATTGGCGCAAAAGGGGCAAGAAATTTGGATGCCTAAACCATATTTTTTCAAACTTGAAGGAGGATCGGTGTATTGAACATTTCTTAGCACTAGTAATGTGAAGTGAAATAGCATAGTGGTCTAAACAAATGAGGGGTAAAATGTCACATTCCAAATTGTAATTATGCAAAGACCAGTTTTATGAGATGAGAAATATGTCTATCCTTTCTGCAATTTGGGTGAAATTCTTTCTTTTGTTTGTCCAAGTAAATTGCCCCTTCTTGGGAATTACATCTTTAAAATCATTATCGGAAATGAAGAAAACAAAATCCACAATGGTTTTAGAGCGAGGGCATATATGACCCTTTTTTTCATGATTTGATGTAATTGCATTAAAATCCCCTCCTAGGATAACATTCTATCCTAGGAACTACTGAATGGTGTTTGTTAAGCTATTCAATAATCTCTTTTTCTCATGTGTAGATGTCAGACCATAAATGTTTAAGAGCATAAATGAGAGATCAAAACATTGTATATTGAGAAGTTGTCAATTGTTGCCTTCATTAACTATAACTACGACTAAATTCTTTGGATTCCAAAGGGTAATTAATCCTCCTGATGCATCTAATGCTAGAATATGAGAAGACTTCCAATTAGACCACTTGTGAACTGTTGCCTGAAAAGTATCTTGAGTGGTTTTGGTTTCTTTTACCATAATTATGTATGCCCCTAAAGAATCAAGTTGTTTCTTGATCCTATTTCTTTTGTTAGAGGCATTGATGCCTCTGACATTCCAAGAAATGATTTTCATGGTTGTTGAGGAGAGAAGAATTCCCTCCTTGACATTTTAGTTGTAGAGAATTTATCATCGAGAGTTGTTTAGATACCTGACTCAATTTCTTCCTTGGTTTTTTCTTTGTTTGATTTCGTACCTCTTAGTTTCTTAGAAATATGAGTTTGAATTTGTGTACGATATTGAATAATTGATAGAGACTGAGAAAAATCAAGGAATGGTTTAGACTATGTATTAGCACCTTGTTCAATATTCTCTATATGAACTTCCTTAAAGAGAAAAAGGATCGGATGCTAGTTCCGTATCCCTTGTTTGGAGGTCATTTATCTCAACTTTCATTAACAACAAACAAGGTAATTGATGGGACTTGGGAATGGTGACTAAAGGAGGGATGTTGAAAAGAATTAACCTTGCATCCTCCACCATACTATTGTAAACACTCCTATTTATGATAATAATATTTTTAACACTCCTTTACCTGCTATTCAATGGCTATAGAAGGAAAACAAGTCAATTTTTGCAAGGTTTTCTCTCATTATGACAAAAGAAAAATGTTTGGCTATTAAAGAAGGGGATAAGGATGAAACAATTTCCAGAGAGTTCTAGTGATGAAGAAGATGATGAAGGTCCTATGGGGAAGAGATCAGAATCAAGAACAAATAACAAACAAGATACACAGGAATCAATACCAATCTCATCTATTAAGTCCAAAGGAAAAGCTCCAAGATACAAGTTCACTGTGAAGGGCCCTAAGGGAGGAGAATCTTCCTTTGCATCTCAAGAAGCACAACATCATGTCACTGAAGAGAATGCATTAGAGGAACTAGAAAGAGAGAAAGAGGAAGGAGAAATCCAACAAGAAAAAGAGATGCATGATGTGGAGGATTCAATACCACCAATAGTTGGTGCTTCTCTGACAATACCATAGGTTACTGTTCCTAGTTCCCAGGATCCCACCCCGTCAACAAATGTGATCATTAATTATATTGATTATGATTCAGATAATGATGATGATGATGATGAAAAAGATGATGAGGAGTTGACGTATGCTATTTCTTAAGGGAAAGGTGACATTGAATTTGTTTCTTTGTCAAGCCTTCCAATTTTTGATGCAGTTCCAGAATCAATAATTGAGTCTTCCATTTTGGATTTCAAAGAGGCAATGGCACAAATGTCTCAAGGTGAACAATCAATTTCTATTCCTACCACCAGTTGCATTACCACAAAGATCCCACCTCTTGTTACTAGTGCTATTGTGATAACTACTCTTGTTCAGATATCTTAGGTTGACCTGCTTGCATCAACTAGTCAAAGTATATCATAGGTGCTTGCCTCTACTCAAGCGGAAATCAAAACTCCACCACCATGATCAAATATTCCACCATGGCTAGATATTGAGGCTCCAAAGAGAAAGAAACAAGTAATTTCTCTTGATGAGTTTGATTTTGGTTAGTTGGCACATGTTAAACCTAAGACGTCCAAGAAAGCCAAGACTGTTTCCAGAATATTGGTTGATCTGACCAGTAAAAGAAAGTATGCTGAGGTTCTAGTACTGCCTCTAGATAAAAATAAGGATGAAGTTCATCCTTTAGATTATGTGATGCAAACTCTAGAGTTGGGAATAGAGACACATGAGAGTTTCAAGTAGGATACTTAGGGTTCTTTGAATTCTCTCATGCGTAGGTTTGACAAAGAGAGGGCTAAGAAAATAGCATGAAAAAAAAAGTGTGAGGAGCTAACCAATGTTCTCCTTAAAGTCACCCAATCATCAAAATAATTAGAACCCTTGACTACTTCTATGAATGAAGAAGCTCTCAAGAAGGAAAAAGATGTAGGTATGAAGGCTAAAGTGGTTGACTAACAGATTGATCATTTAAGGTCAAAAGGTTCACATCTTTTGAATTTTGTAGTCAAACTCATGCTTGATTTTGACCTTACATGGACTCGGGTACATGATGCACAATCATTATTATCCCAAGAAGTGGAAGAACTTAAAAAAGATTTAGCATTATAGGATAAGATGAGGGAATATAGGGTGGACATTCTTGTGGAAAAAAATGTTGTTCTAAATCGAGGTGAATACATCCAAACTCAATTAATATTTAAGCACAAGGAAGAATTGATGAAACTAATAGTTAAGGATCTAGATCAAGACAAAGAAGCATGTGATGATGAAATCTAATATTTTATCAAGGATAGCTGAAAGGCCTTGGCAGTTGTATGATGAAGATAATTTTTTTTTACCCCTTAATACTATTACACAAGAATTCTTTTTAGTGGTAGATCAGATAGTGGATGATAAGTTCTCTTTGAAATTATTTGATAAGTTGATTGAAATTAAAGTCAACTTGGATGATCTTGCATTTGTGTTGAAGATGCCAAAGAAAGGATATGTGAAGGTTGGAGACTCAATTTCCTGCGTTCACGCAATTGCCAGGTCAGCATCAATATCAAATAAGTCTGAGATGCAAGCAATACTAGCCAGATTTGAAGAATTCCAGAAAACAAATGAGGAGGGGAATGAAGAATAAAGTGTGCTCTTGACACTAAGTAGTTTAGATTCATGTAGTTGCATTTTCTTTCACTACAAGTTTTTATGTAGTTGTGCTTTTATTTTATGCACAAGTTGTAAACATTTTGGACTCTGCAGTTGAATTAGTCAACTGTGCCCACATTTTTCTCCACTCCTTTCCTATAAAAGGAGGAGCCTCATTTGTAATAGGAGATCTTTTACAATCTTAGCAAAAACTCTGCCAAACTTTTTCCTCAAGTGAAACTTTGTGTTCTCTTGTGTTAAATTTGATCAAGCAAATAAAAGAAGCAATTTTGTGATTCCAAACTTTGTGTTGGACAATAATTGTTGCTTATAAGTGGATGTTCTTATGTCATTTATTTATATGCATTCTTAATTTACTTGATGATATTTGCATATGTTATGTGAGTGAAGGACCTTTCTAGATGTTGATGTAAAATTTGAGTTATATTGCACATTTGGAGTTTTATTATAATACACTGATTACATGGGAGACTTTGTGCTACTGTTGGTTGCTTTCTGTGGTTTGAGATTATTTACCTTGAAGACTTTGGGCTGAAAGATAGATTTAGTTGTTATATTGTAAAATGTATCTTTATTCAAATAAGACTTTGTTCTTATGTTAACATAGAGTAAAGTGAGCTATTGTATGCAAGTGTCTAGTTGATTATTGTAAGAAGATTGTATCGAGAAAAGGGATTAATGTTAATTATTAATAAAGAGAATTATACACCCTAAGCTCACCCCCCAAGATTTAATTTTTAGTTGTTGACATATCAAGTTCTATTAAGGAACCTCCCCTTGATAAGAGTGTTAGGAACCGGAAGGGAAACTGAGAGGGGGGGCTGAATCAGTTGTCAATGAATTTCAACCCAATCATAAATTAATTCAACTTAATACTTAATACCAGTAAACCAATCTTAATGCCGGTTAAACATATTAACAATGTATATTAATATCAGTGAAACTTAATGCATGAAATAGAAAGAGAAACAATATCCACAACACATTACACAAAGATTTTTGACGTGGAAACCCTGTAAGGGGAAAAACCATAGTGGGAAACCTTACCCACAATTAGATGATACTACTACAGATAGTATGTGTATACAAATGGGGTATGCACATGTAGAAAGGCCAATCGCCTAGAGCACACTGCTCAATAATGGGAGTCGCACTGACTACAGTAGGATGGTTAAATCCTAGAATAATGTACTGCTTCAAAGTGCATCTGCAATGCTAGATTCAGTACCGGTTTAAGCTCTGATAAACACCTTTTAACCTTCAAATGATGTCTGCTTGATTCGATCTATGATCTACTCATATGATCTTCAATATTCCCACAAACCAAGTTACAATACCATACCATGACCATATATTCATCTCACAAATGAGATCTTACATTTATACAAAACCTAAGACCATATACTAAGGTTGGCTCACTAAGAATATTACATTCAAATAAATTACAAAATAAGTCTTGATGCGATACAAGATGTTGACCTCAATTCAATAACCAATTATAAATCAGCTCCATAACGTGTCGTGCTGATCTGGAATAGATAACGTATACCGGTCCATAACCTAGACCTATCTGCCTGTAACAACAAATATGTCAACCTGATTAGACCAATAACCAGAACACCAAAACCAAGTATCCAAACCATGTCTTCAATATAATCAAGTGATCTCCAGATGATAACAAGTCATCATCAGTATCGGTGAGCATATACCGGTGACTGTGCATAAGTCACTAACCTTGCCGATGAACATAATGTGTCGGTTCAATGGTAAATGAATATAACCATAGTGCCAAATCAACAATATAGATCTCAATAAGGATAAGTGTTGACATCAATGACAAAACCAATGCAACACATCCATAATACCAACAATCTCTCCCTTTGGCATTGATGGCAACACTAGATGGAAAAATATCTAAGTGCCAAAGAAAAATGCCAAAACCAAAAAACTAACAATCTCCCAAAATAGATCAAAACCAAAATACAAAGAGTATATATCTCTCCCCCAATGACTAATGTTTTTCCATAGATATCTCTCCCCCTTTGACATCAAATGCCAAAGCAGTTAAGAAGAAATACTAGAACATACAACCAACCACTCTCCCTGAGAAGTAGCTCTCCTCCATCAAAGCCAAAAAAATATTTCTCTGTTAGTTTCTACTGGTTTGATTCCAATCTTTGATCATCTAAGTCTCTACCGGTGAGGGTATTACCCCAAGATGCTCTCTGAGATATTCAAAAGTTTCCTTAGGCAAAGGATTTGTAAACATATCTACAATCTGCTCTTTAGTATTCACATAAACCAATCTTACTTCTTTTGCTTCAACATTCTCTTTCAAAAAATTATACTTGATAGAAACATGCTTTGGCTGCTGAATTATCACAATAAATGATTATCAATTCTTTTCTTTTTAACTTTATGTCCTTCAACATTTGCTTAATCCATAATACCTGAGTACAATTAGTTGCTGCTACAACATATTTGGATTCTGCTATTGATAATGATGTACAACTCTGCTTCTTGCTTATCCAAGAAATCAATCTGCTACCAAGAAAGAATGCACCGCCAGTGGTACTCTTTCTATCATCTATATCTCCTTCCCAATTTGCATTGGTGTATGCACATAAATTAAAATTTTCATCTTTAGGATACCATAAACCAAGATTTGTTGTGCCTTGTAGATACCGAAAAATCCTTTTTACTGCTTATTCATGATTTTCTTTAGGATTACTCTGAAACATTGAAACAACACATACCGCATTCATTATATCAGGTTTGGTTTGTGTTAAATACAGTAAACCTCCAATCATAGATTTTTATCTTGTCAAATTAATAGGAGTTGAATCATCCTTCAATGTCAGTTTATCAGTTGTAGTCATAGGTGTACTTACCAGTAAAGAGTTTTCCATACCAAATTTCTTTAGTAGTTCCTTCAAGTATTTTGTTTGACATATGAATATACCTTTATCAATTTGTGAAATCTGCAATCCTAAGAAGAATTTTATCTCCCCAATCATAGACATTTCAAATTCTTCCTGCATCTTGTTAGCAAAGTCCTTACACAATCCATCTTCTCCTCCAAAAATGATATCATCAACAAAAACTTCAATAACCAAGATGTCATCATTAGTCACTTTGTAATATAAGTTGTTTTCAGCATTACCTTTAGTGTAACCAAGATTCAAAAGATATTTGTCCAATCTAGCATACCAAGCTCTAGGAGCTTGCTTCAATCCATACAAAGCTTTCCTTAGTATGCAAACCATATCTTTATCATTTGTCAATGAAAATACATCAAGCTATTCAATGTAAACTTCCTCTTCAAGATCACCATTCAGAAATGCACATTTTACATCCATTTGATATACTTTATAGTTCTTATGAGCTACAAATGCAAGAAATAATCTAACTGCCTCAATTCTAGTTATTGGTGCAAAGGTTTCATTATAATCAATTCCCTCTTTCTGTGAATATCCTTTACAAACTAATCTTGCTTTGTTCCTAATTACCTTACCATCTTCATTAAGTTTATTTCTAAATACCCATTTAGTTCCAATTACATTTTTGTCTTTAGGCCGGGGAACTAATGTCCATGTATTGTTATTTTCAATTTGTTCTAATTCATCTTCCATTGCTTTTATCCAATGTTCATCTTGACATGCTTCAATAATAGATGCTGGTTCAACTTGACAAATTAAGCATACCTCTTCATTCGCCAGTCTTCCTCTTGTCATAATACCTTGATACTTATTCCCAATTATTTGATTTTCTGAGTGATTCAGTCTTACATACCTGGGTTTGTTCACATGCT
This sequence comes from Cryptomeria japonica, assembly GCF_030272615.1. Taxonomy (NCBI): domain Eukaryota; kingdom Viridiplantae; phylum Streptophyta; class Pinopsida; order Cupressales; family Cupressaceae; genus Cryptomeria; species Cryptomeria japonica. The sequence goes on along the minus strand of NC_081405.1, from coordinate 483,271,610 downwards.
ACTATTCTTCAGTCACCGTGGAATTCTCTAATGATGCTAGTGTGACTGGATCCACATTCTGTACTGGTGCAATTTGTATTGGTTCATTTATGATCATCTCAACTACTGATTCAGAATCTACAGACCTTAAATTTTCTCTAAAGTGTTCATATATCTTCACATTAGCACTTTCAATGATCTTCTGCAATCTTTTATTAAAACATCTATATGTCTTGCTCTTAGATAAATAACCAAGAAGTATTCCTTCATCACTTCTCGGATCAAATTTACCAACATACTCATCTCTCCTAATATAGCATTTGCTTCCAAATATTCTGAAGTATTTAAGAGTAGGAGTATTACCAAACCACAATTCATAAGGGGTCTTACCGGTTTCACCTTTGATGTGAACTCTGTTGAAAGTGTAAACCGCTGTATTTACTGCTTCTCTCCAGTACACATAAGGTAGATTTGCATCCAATATCATGCTTCTAGCTGCTTCCAGAATAGTTCTGTTCTTCCTTTCCACAATTCCATTCTGCTAAGGTGTCTGGGGTGCTGATAGTTGTCTTTTGATTCCATTCACTTCACAGGAAGTATTAAATTCCTTAGATATATAATTCTCCTCCTTGATCAGATCTCAAACATTTGATTTTCTTACCAGTTTCATTCTCTACCATTGCCTTGAATAACTTGAATTTTCCAAAAGCCTCTGATTTCTCCTTGAGAAAAGTAACCCAACACATTCTAGAATAATAATCAATAATTAACATAAAATATCTATCTCCCTATAGACTTCTTGTTCTTGCCAGACCACACAAGTCAGTATGAATTAATTCAAGAACATTATTGGATTTCTCAGAAATACTCTTAAAAGTTATTCTAACTTGCTTTCCCATTTGACATTCCTTGCATACCGGATTATGAGGTTTCACAATCTTAGGTGAATCCCTTACTGCCTTAGTTGTACTAATCTTTATAATGTAATCAAAAAATACATGATAGATTCTCCTATGCCATAACCAACTTTCATCAATATGTATAATCAAACATATCTTATCACAGTTATTCAAAAAAAAAATATAACCTTTAGTCTGATTACCAGTTTCAATCTCCAATCCAGTTTTGTTTCTGATTTTACATTTTCCATTCTTGAATTGTAACTGAAATCCCTTTTCAACTAATTGACCAACACTCAAAAGATCATGCTTCAAACCTTTAACATAATAAACATTGTTAGTATTGTGCTTACCATTTAAAGATATAGTGCCTTTTCCTTTGATTAAACAAGCTTTATCATCGCCAAATCTTACTAGACCTCCATTACATTCCTGAAAAGATAAGAATTTACTTTTATCTCCAGTCATATGATGTGAACATCCACTATCAATGATCCATTCATCTTTTTCCTCAATTTTAGCTGCTAGGGCCTGCTATACCGGTGGGATAGTAGGTGCCAATTGATCTTCTTTTATTGCAACAAATTCTCATCCATTGTCTGCTGGTTCTTCATCAAAATCATTTATAACTCCTTCATCAACATAGTAACATTATTTATCTCTATTCTTCTTAAATTTGTATCTTTGATATTCAGGGTTAGGCTTATATGTTCTTTTAGCTTCCTCTCTCAATCTTGCATGTCTATTAGGACATCTAGATGCTATGTGACCAATTTTATTGCAATTAAAACATTTAAATGGTACTTTATCTTCATACTTACTTCCAACTGGACCTTTGGGCATATTTCTTGCAAATAGTGCTTCAAGCTCTTCCAGTTCTTCATTTTCCCTCCTCATATGTTCAAGTTCTTTAGCATAAAGTGCTTTCCAATCAAATGATGATGATGATGATGCTTTGAAGGCTAAATTAGTCTTAACTATAGGAACATGACCAAATTCCTCAAGCTCAAATGCTGAAAGTTTTCCAACCAAGGTATCTCTAGATACTGATGTATTAGGCATTATTCTCAACTCATTAATAGTAGTTACTTTCATTTTGTAAGCCAGTGGCAAAGCTCTTAAAACTTTAGAAACAATTTCATCTTCACTTAAGGATCCTCCACAACATTGTATTCCCAAAACAATTTCATTAACTCTTTCCATAAAAGTAGAAATTCTTTCATCTTCTTTCATTTTCAAATTTTCATACCTAACTCGGTAACATTCCAGTTTTGCAATTTTGACAGTGGTATCTCCTTCATTCAATGTTTCCAATTTATCCCAAATAGCTTTAGCAGTAGATCGGTCTGATAATCCCATGATTTACTGATCTGATAATGCACTTAGAAGTGCTTCTCTTTCTTTGCAATCATTCTCCAAGTCCTTAGCCAATGTCGGTGGATTAGGTTGATTCAAAGTAGGACCAACATAGCCATTCTTACCAACTTCCCATACATCTCTTCCAATGCAATTCAGATGTGTTTCCATTCTGATCTTCCATATACCATAGTTAGTTCCATCAAGTTTTAGACTGTCCTTCCTGAAAATATTCATTGCCATAGGATCTCCTCAAGCTATTAGACTTCTGCAAAAAGAGAACTTGGCTCTGATACCAATTGTTAGGAACCAAAAGGAAAACTAAGAGGGGAGGGGGGGGAGTGGATCAGTTGTCAATGAATCTCAACCCAATCATAAATTAATTCAACTTAATACTTAATGCTGGTAAACCAATCTTAATTCTGGTTAAACATATTAACAGTGTATATCAATACCGGTGAAACTTAATGCATGAAATAGAAAGATAAACAATATCCACAACACATAACACAAATATTTTTGACGTGGAAACCCAGTAAGGGGAAAAACCATGGTGGGAAACCTTACCCATAATCAGATGATACTACCACAGATAGTATGTGTATATAAATGGGGTCTGCACATGCAGAAAGGCCAACTGCCTAGAGCACACTTCTCAATAATGGGATTCGCACTAACTACAGTAGGATGGTTAAATCCTAGAATAATGTACTGCTTCAAAGTGCATCTGCAATGCTAGATTTAGTACTAGTGTAAGCTCTGATAAACACCTTTAAACCTTCCTTTAACCTTCAAATGATGTCCTCTTGATTCTCTCTATGATCTGCTCTTATGATCTTCAATATTTGCACATACCAAGTTACAATACCATACCGTGACCATATATTCATCTCACAAATGAGATCTTACATTTATACAAAACCTAATACCAAATACTAAGGTCGTTTCACTAAGAATATTACATTCAAATCAATTACAAAATAAGTCTTGATGCGATACAAGATGTTGGCCTAAATTCAATAACCAAAAATAAATCATCTCCATAACATGTCGTGCTGATCTGGAATAGATAATGTATATCGGTCCATAACCTAGACCTATCCATTGGTAACAACAAATATGTCAATTTGATTAGACCAAGTATCCAAACCATGTCTTTGACATATTCAAGTGATCTCCAGATGATAACAAGTCATCATCAGTACCGGTGAGCCATATAACCTACCGGTGAGCATATACTAGTGACTATGCATAAGTCACTGACCTTTCCGGTGAGCACAATGTGTCGATTCAATAGTAAAGCAATATAGCCATACTGCCAAATCAAAAATATAGATCTCAAGAAGGATAACTATTGACATCAATGACAAAACCAATGCAACACATCCATAATACCAATAGAGAGGAGAGACTTTGTCTCATCATAGTTGTGTGTGAAACATGTATTTTGGCTTCAGTACATTGGTGACAAAATATTCACCCAACATGTCATTGATGGCAACATGAAAAAAAAAGAGTTACTTGCTTCAAATTACTTTTCAAAATTATTTTTTAAAACATTACTTTTCTACCATTCTCCCCTTATGCCATACAATCATTTATCATTATGTACATTCCCTATTGTCACCATCTCTTCCCCTTTCTTCTTACTCTCCAATATTCTCCAAACTTCTCATTCTCTCCCCCTTTGCCATCAAGGACAGAGGGTATCAAAAAAGAGATACCTTCACATAACTTCCCCTTAATGACAACAATACTATTGACATTTTAGATGTCGCCCTGAGAGCCAATTTAAACAATCAATCTGAGATTACCTAATGACTAAAAACCCTAAACCCTTGAGGTTTCCTTCCTTAGTCATTTTTTATCCTTGTTCTTTTCCTCCATTAACCAACTCATGTGGTCATATCACTTAAGCACCACAACTTGGAGTATCCCTTATTCATCCTATAACCGACCTCATTCTACCTGTTGTCGGCAAGCAGAAAGCTCTTCTTCGAGGAGACATATTTCCTGTCTCCTCGAAGTGAAATGTCCCTTTGATAGGCTTGGGAGGTGGGACTGACAGGTGGATTTTTATTGGTTGGAGAGACGTTTTTCATGTCTCTTCAAGGATGGATGTATCCTCGATGAATTCACTTGGGGGGATCAACAAGCGAAGTTTCTCTTTCAGAGAGCCATTATTTTTGTCTCTCTAAAAGGCGATGTCTCTTTGAGGACTCATGCGAATTATAGTGGGAGCAACAGATGTTGGTTGATTGGACATACATTTTTCATGTCTCTTAAAATGGATTTATCTATTCGATGGGTTCGACCTACATGGTGGGGCCGACAGAACTTCACATGCAAGTGATAACCATCTGATTTTACTTATGGGCAAGATTGAAAGTTGTGTTTTATTTGATCATTGAGGGTCCTTCTGAGGGTTTCTAGGTGCATCTCATCCATTCATCCATGCGTGATAGGAAGGATATAGCAGAGGAGATTCAAACTTGGGTATGAACATTAGAATTAAAATAGTTGTCATGGTGGTTGCCGACCGATCAAGTTAGAATTGAATGCAAGTCCTATCAACATGTCAATTCTGATCAGATTGTGTTCCAACCAACTCCAGTCAGTGTAGAGCGATGGCCATTATTCCTTCTAGGCTCTGTAGACATTTGCCAAGGTATCCCATACACATTTATGGCAAACAAAAGACATTTGTCATGATCCAAATGAAAAACTCTCCCGATTTTCAAGAGATTGTGTTCTTTCCTAGGTACAGTTGGATCTCAGGGCTTCTCCCCAATTTTGTGGGACACTTTTAGACACATAACAATTAGATCCAATTTGATTTTTTTCATCTATAACCTAACCCTAATTGCTTAGGGTTTCCAAACCCAATGTTCTATCTGAGTTGTGCCTAACGTATAAAGGTAATCTTGTGACATATTTTTAGGGTTCTTCTCCCTTCATTTTGACATAGAACTTTTTTTTCTATATTTGTAATGATACCTTGCCTTTGCATCAATAAAGTTAGCTATTTTACCTCTTTTTAAGTTCATTTACCTTGTGCAAATTATCTTGCCTTTGTTATGATTGTGTTCTTAATTTGTTTTGTTTGATCTATGTAGTACCCCTCCTTGATTCATTCTGTATTTTTGTACATCAAAAGAATATATTGATCTAGCTTAGTCTATTTTATGATGATTTGGTGGTATCATGTTATGTACTAACCTTATTTCATGATTTAATTGGATATGATGATGGATCTATATTTGATAATTTACATGTGTTCATTATTCATGATGGATCATATTGCTTATGGGATTTTGATGACATTATGATTATGCTAACCCTACTCTATGATTATGGTGACTGAGTTGATGCTATGATATTTGTGAGTTGTCTTCTAGTGTCATTGTGATTAGAGATGATGCCATACCACTCATTGTGAGCACGATATGATGTTGTGATTCTCTATCACTTGCCTTAACATTTATGATGTATATGTGTTGTATATATGTTGCATTGTGTTTAGTGGTAGATACAGGATTACAGGTACCAGATATCGACTCCACCTAGTCTCACAGGTCTGAGTGTGTCTTTATCCCAATGGCAAGTTGTTGGAGACGACATGTGTTTCCCTCTCATACTCTAGCCTTAAGTTGATACCCTTGTCAATTAGTGTCTTGGCTGGAGTCGTTGGTCTACATCATGCGGTATGTTGTTCAACCTTATGTCAGGTTGCCTTTTGAGTTTGTGATTACTTATTAATTAATAATTAATCAGTTTATATAGTTCATTTAGTATTAAATTAAATTAATGGATGACATAAATATTTGATATTAATGTGTGAATTATTATTATTGGAGAATTATTATTCATTAATGTTTATTTTATGGATTTATATTTTATTGGTTATTTGGAATTGTGGAAATTAATTAATCAACTACTACATATACCCCATTGGTGTAAATTATTAAATAATGGTTAATACGAATACAATATATATATATATATATATATATATATATATATATATATATATACTGAGAATTATTTAATAATTAATTGGTGAAATTATATTAGTTGAGTATTTATGCTTATTGGTACATCCATTTATTTATTTTGATTATTTTATATGTATGTGGGAGATATTTATAGTATCGAGTTTAAATTATATTAGCTAGATCATTAATATGTATCTGTACATTTAATTATTTGATTGTTGTTTATCTATTTATTTATTTTTTACTCATCTATTTATTGGTTATTTATTTATTTATTTATATTGGTTTTGATTTATTATTTGAGCTTTTGATTTATTGGATTATTATTTATTTATTATTTAATTACTGGATGGGTATTTACGCTTGTCCGTACATTTATTTATTTATCTTCTTTATTATTTATTTATTTATTGTTGGGTTATTTATTGTTTATCTATTTTTTTTTTTTTTTCAATAAAAGTGGATTATTCCACTAAACTTTTTTATTAATATTTTTTTATTTGATTTTTTACATAGGATTCAAAGAGCATACCAGAGGAAAGAACCCTAGGAAGAAAACCTCTGGTCATAGCTCATAAAATAAACCTATAGTATCCAACAGATCAATTTATACACCCCATGCAAAACCACATACAAAATGCGGTCACAACACATATAATATCAGTTTTACATAGAGCCCATATAATTTTCAAATGTAGGCTCCACAGTTTCTTTCAATGGAAGAAGACAGAATTTTCCAAAGCCCTGTGCCAAATCCTATGAGCCAAAAACCTTCCTGCCAAAAAAGAAAGTATCAAAAAATCTTTGGAAAAACACTATTGTATCAAATACCATGAGCTCGAACACTCCTCCAGACAATGAACATGAATACTTGAAGTGAAAGGGGAAAGCGGGAATAATTATCATCATAAAATTTTACATCAACATTACTCAAGAAAATCACATAACTATTGCTGCAAACCTTCCCATACCCTAGAAGGAATTTCCTCAAAACCCACCTCTCGCTGATTAGCATTGCTATCAATGGCTAAATTTGCCAAATAATTTGCAATCTTATTAACTTCTCTATAACAATGGGATAACAAAAAAGATTCAAACAATTCTAATTTTTGTAAAATTAGATCAAGTATATATTGCAAATTCCAACAATTTGATTTCTTTTTCATAACACATTGAATAATCACCATAGAATCACCTTCAATTATTAAGTCCTTAATTCCCAAAGAGATTGCCATATCTAATCCAAAAGACAAAGCATGAAATTCCGCATAATTGTTAGTTTTAAAACCAATAGCATGACACTTAGCTCGAATAAAATTTGCATTGTGATCATAAATTACCATGCCTACCCCAGCCGGCCTAGGGTTACCACAAGAGGCCCCATCAAAATTTAGTTTAAAGTGCCCCTTCGGAGGAGGTTTCCATCTAGCAGAGAATCTCTTACCTATTGCATCATTCTTTTTTAAAATTAAACCATGAGAGGGTAAAATCGACAACATCTTCCAAGCTCTAGTAACTCTACTATCCCAGTGCGAAAAAGAAGTAAGATTGTCCAGATTCTTATAAATAAATGACAAAGCAACCTTAGAGATTGAAGACTCAATTTTTAATAGAACCTCAGACATAGGAGAACTTGTTTTTTTAAATATCCTATTGTTTCACTCTAGCCAAATATTCCAAATCACAATAGATGGAGATATGATCCAAAGACATGCATAAAAAGATGAGGCAAACATAAAGGACCAAGATCTAAAATGGGAAATGAGATCCTTACCAATAACAAAGGATATATTTAACTTCTCAAACAACCACTGCTAACATTCATAAGCATAATCACAATGTAGGAACAAGTGTGAAGAAGATTCCAAATTTTTGTTACAAAGGACACAAGGGAAAACAACACTAATACCAAGCCTATCAAGTCTCATAACTGTAAGGACTCTATCCTGAACTACCAACCAAGCAAAGGCTCCAGCTTTAGGAAGACAAGCCGAATTCCAAAACAACTTATAAGGCCAAGATGACAAATCTTTAGCAACCATAAGAGAGTTGTAACCATCTTTAACAGTGTACTTACCAGAAATATTCTCTGTCCAAATAAGTTCATCCTCAAAATCAGAAAGAAATACAATTCTATCTCCCAAAATCTTCTCAAAATCTAATTTCATACTTTGATGAACATCTAAGAATTCAATTGACTTCCATCTAGCTAGCTTAAGGGGTCCACTAGTCACAATTTCAAAATAATTTGCTACAAAAATACCCCAAAGGGAGGAAAGAATAGTGATCAGAGGAGACCAATCCCCAATATTCACCAAAGGTGTGTATCCATTCCATACTTCATCCCAAAATCTGACCTTTCTACCATTGTGAACAATCCATGAGAGATGAGGCAAAATAACTAATCTACATTTACAAAGGAAATTCCAAATGGTAGAACCCAAAGGAAAATTTGAGACTTTAAAAATGTACTCTCTCGGTCCATTATTTAAATATTTGGAAAACATAATCTGTGCCCATAAGGAGTTAGGCTTGTCATATAAATTCCAAACCAACTTAGCACCGAAGGCCAAATTCTGATTCTCTAGACTCTGAATTCCCATTCCCCCAAGTTCCTTAGGCAAACATACCTTATCCCACGCAACTAAAGGGAATTTTTTCTTGCCATCTTTATTATTGTTCCAAAGAAAATCTCTAAGGGTATCTTGTAAACTAACAATAACTACTTTTGGAGACTTCAAAATAGACATGAGATATATGGGAACAACATTCAAAACAGACTTGATGAGAACAATTTTACCCGCCAAAGTTAACCATCTATGGTTCCATGAGATAATTCTTTTAGAAATGACCGAAATAATCTTATCCCAAAAACCAATCTTATCCTGTTTAACAAAGAAGGGAATCCCAAGGTAAGTACATGGAATATTTCTAGTCTCAAATCCCCAAAAGGATTGCAACCTATGCTGAACTAGTTGTGATGTATTAAGGAAGAAAATCTTTGATTTATCACCATTCACTTTCTGACCAGAAAATGATGGATAATTTAGTATTATTCCTTTAATCACTTTTGCCTCAACTAACAAAGCATGTCCAAATAACAGAGTATCATCTGCAAAGAGAAAATGAGAAATACTTTGGGGAATATTATGAATCCTTATACCTTTGCAAAGCCCCCCCACTTTAGCAGCCCTAATAGCCCAACTAAAGGTTTCAGCTAGGAGAATAAACAAAAAGGGAGAAAGGGGATCTCCCTATCTCAAACCCCTGGTGGAAGAGAAAAAACCACAAGGAGAACCATTAAATAAAACTGAGAATCTTGTAGAAGAAATACATGCACGAATCCATTTGACCTAGGCTTTGGAAAAACCTAACTACTCAAGAACAACACATAAAGCCCCCCACTCTACTCTATCATAAGCCTTCATAATGTCTAGTTTAAGTATCATGGCAGGTGTTCTTTGGGTGTAAATAGAATGAAGCACCTCATGTGCTACAATTGTACCCTTTGTTGTCTCCCTTCCAGGAACAAAACCACCTTGCTCCAATGAAATGATCCTAGGTAGAATTTTTGCCAACCTAAGGGAAATTACCTTCGTAAATATCTTGTACAAAGTGTTACATAAAGCAATGGGGCGGAAGTCAGCAAAAGTCTTAGTATCCTCTTTTTTAGGAATAATTGCAATCATTGTAGTATTAAGTTCTTTTAAAATAGACCTATTTCTCCTAGCTTCCTGGAGAGCCAATAAAACATCATTTCCCACAAAATCCCAACATTTCTAAAAAAATAAAGGAGTAAAACCATCTGGTCCCGGAGCTTTATTCAGATTTATGGCAAAGGCAGCAGTCTTAACTTCTTCTAAGGAAAAGGGAGACATCAACATCTTATTGTCTTCCAAAGATACTAAAGGAGGAATATTAGATATAATATCATTGCTGAGATTTCCATTTTCCAAAGATAATAATGACTTAAAAAACATAACTGCCTCTGAAGCAATATCCTCTGGCTCTGTCAATAAATTCCCATTCTGACACTGAATACAAGATATCCTATTCTTACATCTTTTAATCTTAGTTGAAGAATGAATTTTTTTTGTGTTCTTATCACCATCTGAAAGCCATAACTCTCTAGATTTCTACCTCCAATAGATTTTCTCTCTAGCTAACACCTCCTCAAGCTATAAGTTTAGTGACTTCAATTCATCAAAAACTTTTGGCACCATACCATGTTGAAGTACATAAGTATTAAGACACTCAATCATATCTTGAATCCTTTGTTTCTCCTGAAAAATGTTCTTAAAATGCGAGATATTCCATTCCCTAATATTCAATTTCAAATAACTTAACTTCTTAGAAATTTGAAAAATACGGGACCCAAAACAGAAAGGAGCAGAATTCCACCATTTCATAAGTAGAGGCAAAAAGGAAGAATCCCTAAACCACATGGGCTCAAATTTAAATGGAGACTTAAAAGAAGCCCTATCCTCAATAATTGATAGGGAAATTGGAAAGTAATCAGAACCCAAGACTGGTAGAATAGAGGAAAAGAATTCAAAATCTGAATCAATCCAATTCTTAGATAACAAAAACCGATCTAATCTCTTAGAAATCTGAGAAAAATCCCTTCTCATGTTTGTCCATGTGAAAACCCCATTCTGAGACTTATAATAAAAAAGGCTCATATCAGAAATGAAATCCCCAAAGTCATCCATAATCTTTTTATTGGGGAAAACACCTCCTCTTTTCTCATCTAAATCAATGATAGCATTAAAATCACCCCCAAAGATAATAAAGGAACCATGTCTTAAGGGAGAAGAAATCCTCTTTAATTCACCCCATGACTTACTCTTCCCTTGAATTCCTGATGGGGCATAAATATTAAAAACCTAGAATTTAACCTTCGAAATCTTGCTTATAACTAAAGTCAACATCCAAATTGTAGCAGATGCCACTAATTGTACCTCAATATTATAATTATCCCAAAGCAGTGCCAAACCTCCTGAAGCACCACAAGAAGGAGAAGAAAGAAAATTCCACCTTCTCCAAGATGAAAAAACCAAATCAGCAGACTCCTTTGACAACTTTGTTTCTTGCAACATAAAAATATCACACTTAAATAAGTCCATCTGGGACTTATTTAAGCGTCTCTTGTTAGGGGCATTTAAGCCCCTAACATTCCAAGAAATAATTCTCATTTTCCTCGAGGGGAGGCTGAAGCTCCCCTCTTCCCATTGGTCAGAGAATTTTTGCTTTCTTGGTTATTTATTTGCTTTATTGTTTTATTTATTTGTTATTATTTATGTACCTACCCCTTGTTATGATTGGTCCTCTTGGGAGTTGTGATTATGAGGATAATATTACATAATTGTTTGTTTATTTATTTATATTATTTAGGGTTCTATATTTAATTGGAACATTTATTTATATTGCCTTTAATTTATTTTATTGGGCTTTAATTTATTATTATCATTTATTATATTATTAGAATATATTCTCTTGTTACATGGTAAATAGGTTTTATTATATTTCATACCTATCATTAATTGTTATTAGTTAAATGTGTATTGGAGAAATAAAATATTATATAAGGTGGGGTAGGTAAGATTTATTGGTTTTTGGATTATTTTTATTGGCTGGCATTGAGGCTATGTTTTGAATGATTTTCTATTTAAATGGCAGCTTGTGCATTTTGCCGGGTTACCATTTGGAGAATTTACTTGGCTTGCTGATAATTTTGGTTGAAGGCTTGGAGCTTGGATTTTGGCTCTGGATTGTTGCACTTCTTTAGATTTCTCTTTCCATCGCTTCAATTTCTAGGTTGGAGGATCTTATTTTTGAATTTTATTTTTATTTCTTATCTTCTCCGTGTCTGCAGAGAAAAGATTGTTTTCCTTGAAAATGGGAAAAATATTTGTATAGTTTATATAGTTAAAGAATGAAATATTTCATAGGTAAATTTATATTATAAAGTTTTGACTATAGTAATGGGAATTAATATTTGGGAATTTTTCCATTGCCATGAATGGCCAGCAATGGGATTTCTAGTTCTATGATTTGGCTTCTTGTGTGTGTGATATTTCATTTGGAATTTGGGTTTTATCTTTGTCTGGTAAATTTTTTGTGACATTGGAGGTTTTGGGAGTGTTATCGGGGTTTATTGTATTCTATGTGAAGCTTTGCTGCGAAGTCATGGAGTTTTATTTTGTGAAATCTTTCATGTTAGTTTGTGGTTTTCTATGTTGTTTATTTCATCTTTTTCCTTATGTCTGGGAGTTTCCTTTAAGTTTGATTTTGAGACTTAGAACTTTTCCTATGACTTTTATTCTGGCTTCATATTTCTGGTATTTCTATGTAAATTTTCTGAGGATATTATATGCGCTAAAGTTTATATCAAGTGCGCTACTTTATATTTCATATGCATTGTTTCATTGGTTAAATGAGCATTTATGTTCATTGTATGCGCTACTTTATGTTTCATATTGATTGAATGATGTTTCCTATGCACTTCAAGAATTATTGAATGCACTGTTAGAGTTTGTATACACACTATAGAGTTAGTCATATGCGCTACTCTGTGTAGTTTTGGTGTTTTTATGAGTTTGCTTATCTGTGATGAATTTTTTGGACCCTTTCTTGTACCAAAGGCTTGTATTGATGCTTTTTGATGTTTTCCTATATTGTGCACTTTCAGATTTGATGTTTTATTGGTATATTATGCTTCGACAAGTTGATATGCCTTATCATAGAGGTTTTATATTTTCTCCAACATGTTGATGTGCCATGTTGTGACGTCTATTATATCAATTTTCTCTAGCAAGTTGATGAGCCTTGGTGTAGAGGATTGGTTCATGTTTATGGTAGATTTGGATATTTTATGCTTATGGTTATTGATTCATTATTATGATGTGAGGCTCTTGTTTTGACATTGTTGGCATTGGTTGCTTATGTATGTTTATAGATTCTTTGGATGTTGCTTTGAGCCTCCTTGTAGTTATTATTGTTCTGGAACATGTTAGGGAGAGTGAGCTTTCATGTGATGATTAAGGTCATGAGAGATAGGCTGCTAGGAGGTTCCATGTAATGGTTCTTAGAGTCTAGATCACTAGGGCACATTGAAAGATTTCCTTATGGTAAACAAGTGATAACATTAATAATTAATTAGACGGGTTGGGTAATTAGGATTCACCTAATCAAGATAATTAATGGATGTGAGCCCCAAGACTTAGTCCTAGGGAGGATGTTTTAGGATAAGATTTGGAAGGCCATTGCGATGGCAAATCGAACTCCCTTGATCTCTCATAGGTTGAGTTGGTTTCATATGTGTGTCACTTACCAAGAGGCTCCTTTAAAGGATGCTTGGAGGTATAATCTATCAAGAGGTTCCTTGAAAGGATGCTTGTAACATGTGATGACACTCCACCCCTACATGTGTCCTTTGTTTGATTTATGCTTATATCTTGGTTGGTTGGTACGCCTTTGGGATTTTATATTTGTGATTGCCTTATGATTGATGTATGATTATATACTATTGTAGTGCTTGATTTGTTGAGTCTTTTTGGTTGTTAGGTGTCATCTTAGGTCTAGAGTGTGTGTTGGGACCTTATGTCATCTCCTAGCACGGGGGGTGGTTTCTTTGGTTCCACATGGTCGGGTGGTTGATGCCCTCTTCCATTGAGATGTCTTCATTGGATCCTTGCGTGGATGTGGATTCTTCTATCATGATGGCTTATGGATGTAGTAGATAGATGTATTTGATCTTATGGCACTTGTTATATATATCATGTAAATGTTGTAAAGAGTAATGCTCTTGATATATTGGATATACGTATTTAATGGTAGATGTTCACTTATGACTTGATTATGATTGGTGAAAGAAAATATTGAGATGCATTGTAATGTATCCTGTAGCTTGTGAACTACTAGTGGATTGAAGTCATTGTAATACTTTTGTTGTAAGTGAATATTCGATATGAATGAAGTATTTATGATGGCATTAAATGAATTTTCTTAATGTAAAATTTGTTATACTTGGTAAGTGGATATCTCTAGAATATGAATGTGAATGGGTGGTTGTTAGGATAAATGGTTAACCTTAAGGAAATGAACTAGATTACATTAGATGAAGTGGGATGTAGTTATGACTCTAGTAGGAGGATAAGTATGGATGTTGATGAATAAATGATGAATAGTTAGTACCAAACCGGTACTGAGAGGGGGGGGTGAATCAATACAGGCAAAAATACTTACCCTAAACCAGTTTGACTGCACACACTGAACTTTGACCGGCAAGTAATAACACTGGTCTAAATCAGTAAAACACAGTGAGAATGCGAAAGACATAAACTAGTAACCCTTAGCTTTCCATACAATATAATACCTCATTTCCACTTCAGCCTTATGCAAAAACAGGTAATCTATCATAAAAAATATAATGACTGCTGGTTCAACATATTTTACTAGTTTGACATAAAGCACTAAACCATCACATGAAAGGAATCACACATGACACACTGGTTTTTCACGTGGAAACCCAACTGGGAAAAACCACGGTGGGGATGAATCCCTACAAGCTATTCTTGAACTCTTTTGAAGTCCGCTCTGTTAGGAGCCTAGTCCGGTTAGAGACTTTTATAATAGGTTTTGCTAGGAACCGATCCTGCTAGGGATCACCTGGTTAAGGGATGACTAAATACTCGGTTAAAGGTTAGAAGCCTGTTAAAGGTTACCTCGCAAGAGGATTTGAAGAACTCATTGAATTGAGTCAGCCTGTTAAAGCTACCCGATTAAGGGATTTTCCAACTGTTGAAATGGTTAGAAGTTAATAGGTAATACACTGATCTGATAACAACACTCAATGCCAAGGCAGATCCACTTTAGCTCCTCCCCTTCTGGAATCACACTCTGCAGGTATTTACACACCTCTCTGGTCTAGAAAGAATCAAGTATCACTCACTGGGATACACACATAACATTTTCCAACAATTTCAAAATGAAAAACATCATCGACCTTATAGGAAACGGATAGGTCGGTAGCATAAACCCTAAACCTTAAACATTTAGGTTTTACATTTCAATTGGTTCAATCCTGACTATTAATCATACTGCATTGAATACAATAGTCTTGAACAGATCTCAAGACATTCTCCAACGTTCATTCTTTGCCGCTTCAGGAAGATGATAACCCATCACACGTTCTCCACTGTTTATAGAGACTTCGTACATTCCCGAGGTAGATAGGATCAATCTCCATGCAAGAACCTCAAGGAAATCCTTCACATGCACAAGGCTGACGTGGAAACACTATCAGGTCTTCATTACAATGATAACTCATCACAAGATGTCATTGGTTGAATCACACAATATTGGAATGCATCAACCGGAAACCCTGAAGCTGAGACTACCAACCGATAGTCATGCCAAATGAAACCCCGATAAAAAACTTCCATTTACCAGTTCTCATTCCAACATACCGGTTCACCTTGAACAAACATACCACTTCACTTTTTCACAAATACCGGTTTACATCATCATACCCGTTCTCTTGCTAGTTTTCTTACTAGAACATACCAGTTCATTCTTCAACATATTGACATCAATGACAACATACAATATCATCATGTCATCATGCTCCGCACATATGCCAACATATGTATCTTAGTGTATTTTGTAATAGAATTTTAAAATGGAAAATAATGTTAATGGAATTTTGGTTGTGCATTTGTTATTATGTGTATGCTATTAAGGAATTAGAAATGTGAATAGAACATATTGCTATTAAGTAAATGATGATGGGGGAAGTATATGATCATGTTGGAATTTGAATGTAAAAAGGGAATTAAGAATATTTGGTATTGGTGCTCTAAAATGAACCTAATTGGAATGGATTAGTTAACATTGTAATGGATTGCATTTCATGATACGTAGTTAGTAGATGATCTTTCTTTTGTTGCATGGAAGGAATAAGTGGTAATGGATATCTTTTGTGTTGAATTAGTAAATGATTATACATAGATGTATGAAAGGAAATAATCAGTGATGGTATTAGGTTGCATTAGATAGTAGTAATGATCATGATAATATTTGCTTGTGGTGTGTTGTTCACCAAAAGTGATAACCCAAGGACACCTGCAATTGATCTATGAAGTAGCCAATTCAATCTATGAAGAATCTCAGGGCTTGGACAACATGACAAGGATATGAATCCTTCTACTCTTCAGGCTCTGCAAAACCTAGGTAGGTATACCTTTGATGCTTAGAATTAAACCTATTACACACCTATGACAACATCAACATAAACAGATAGATCTCACTAGGGCTCTAAAATGAGTAGTTTATTGCAGATGGGCTAGATGTACACATAAAACTCAATTATGCTTGAGCATGAGATAGATGAAACATTTCAAAAACATAACATAAACTAAGGATATTTTGATTTTTTATTTTAAGTCTCTGAGAAAACCCCAATTATTTGCAAGATCAATGCCTTATCTAAGGGAAACAGAGTCATACATCAAACTAAAAATGAACACCTCTATTGCATATCCAATTTACTAAGAAAGATATCCCTATATTAATGCCTGACATTAATACATTCTAATTTTAGATAGAGGATCATACATATCTAGACATTATCTTGAATCCAAAATGATTGCTCATAGAATTTAAACTCTTCCTTGAAGAGTACCTGAAAACAACCCTTACACTCCCACTTTGAGAGGACAAACCCAAACTCCCTTGAAGACTAGATTTATTGAAAATAGAGAATTCTTAGAGACAATCCAATAAATTCTGTATATGCCTTACACATACATGACTTGCAACAAAACATCTACAACAAGAAGATACTCTATTACTGAAAGAAAAGCCCTGCCCTATACAATCTTGAAGAAAACTCAGAATTGGAAGCCATGAAAATATGGAGCCATTCTCCAAATTTCTGGAACCCTTACAAAATCTCAAGAATTGAGAATAAGGAGAGGGAAGAAAATCAAATCTGCAACTGAAATTTCCAAGTGTCTTCTCTCTAACTGAATTTCATTCCTATCAAAATTGCTCCAAAAACATCAGATCTTTGTCAAAATTGACTACATAATTGGATTCCTCACTCTAAGAGCTTTCTAGAAACATATAATACTTCATATTTTGGCCAAAAATACAGCCCTGGGCGTATTAATCCTTCCAATGTGCACAATCATTTAAATTTTTGAATTTTCTCTATAGTTGAAACTATATCATTAACATGATTTTAATTTTAATTTTTGCCTCCCCTTTGGTCCTGACGCTTTGCCACATGGTGGAACTTGATTGGCTGATGGGGTTGACTGGATGCCACCTGGGATGACACCTCATCACCGCCATGTCATCTGCTTTGTCACTGTCACTTGACCACCACGTGAACGCCACCTAGGCACCACGTCATCACCACCTAGGCACCACCTCTGCGCCACCGGGACAGGACCTACTTGCTGGATATCTGACTATACCTGCCACCTATCTTTCACCATTTCATGATGGCTAATGATCTTGCATCTTCAAGCTCTGAAATCACATAGACTGTCGGATCAACCCAAACTTGCTCGATCTTTACCACTGCTGCTTTTTTGCAAAACCATTTTGCCATTTCGCAGGGCTTAACTCGCGTGCATCTCACCTTCATCAGGTCACACCGACCGTCAATCCATCTCGGACATGTTCGCTGGTTAAGTTGGCCTTTCTTTGCAAAATTTTGCCCATCTGCCTTGAGAAGCGTGCCTATGTGGGGTCCACCTGGTCACCTTGGGATCCACGCTCGCACGTGGACACACCTTGGGCACCCAACTATTGGCATTTTTGTTGTTTATGTTGTGATTGTCATTGATGGACACACTTTTGTATTGAGATCCCCTTTATGTGTATGAGCTTGTGCTCAACCGGTATTTGTTCCAATCTGTATGTTGTATACTAGTCTTTAGACTAGTGATGATTTTGTAGAATGTGTTTCCCGGTCTGAAGTGGCATGTCGACCCCAAGCGGTTCATAGATCCCAAGCAGCACAAGGGAGAAAAGTGGCACAACACATTCTTACCACTCTTCATTTTTGTCAAACTGGCAATCGGTATTTTGTATGAACCGGTAATACTCTGTGATGAGTTACCAATCCACCATTTGTTTGACGGTGCCGACACATTGATGGTGCTTTTTGTGTCGTGTTACTGAGTATGTCTAGATTCATTGAACCTAGGAAATTGTAATGTAATCCTATTGGACTGACATGAAATCAGATTCCTTTAAAAGGACATCATGTCTAGGGTTTTAGGTGGTTGCTAAAAGGGTTAATGTCGAGCTAGGGTTTAAGGTGGAAGTTGAGAATGATCTTATCTGAGAAGATCAATTGTAACTGTGAGAGAGATAGAGAAGACTGAAGTAATGCTGAAATGCATTAACTATGAGCAATACTAGATCTAACCAAGTAGTTTGTGCTATTCGATAGATCAAACACTTGTTGATTACTCACATCTTTGACAAGTCTATAGCCCTTAACTAGGTAGGCCTTAAAGCCTTTGTAAAATCATCTAACAAGGTGGTTCACACATGTGAATCTAAAATCCTCTAACAAGGTAGTCTTTAATCAGACTTATCTCCTAATAGAGATTGAGATTCCTAACAGGATCTGTTCTGATGAAGAACATTGTAAGACCTTAACCGATCTGACCTTAACCGGTCTGGTTTCTATTCTATAGATAGCGACTTGTGAGTTCCATCTCATCGTGGTTTTTCCTAGTTGGGTTTCCACATCAAATATCTTGTGTTATGGTTGTATTGGCTTTGTAGATGAATGCTTTATTTGCATTTTGGTTTGCATGTGTGGTAACCGGTTTGACTATTAGACTGCTTTACTGATTTATCTTTAGACTGTGTAAGTGTTTTGGTGCAGAGATTTTTGGCATACTAATTCACCCCCCCTCTTAGCATTCATCAATTGGTATCAAAGCCTACCTTTCTATATGTTTAACCACTTGGAAAGATATATGGGGGAATACACCATGAGGGAACTTACTCAATGGCTCACTAAGTTTGAGCAAGCCTATGATGATCTTATGGTTAAATACAAGGCATCTCAAGCAAAAAGGAGAGAACATGCATAAAAGCTGATGGAACTATCTGAAAGTACTTTTGAAGATGAAGCTAACATGGAAGCCATGATTGCTGAAGTAAATAAACTGAATGATTCAAACTCCAATTTGAGAAAGGAGTTGGAAGGACTGACTATTAGGTTTAGTCAAGAGCTTGAGAACCGGATAAAAGCTGAAGATCGGATAAAGGATAGAGATCATAAGATCTCCAAGTTGAAACAAGAGATTAGTGCACTGACTGCGCGCCTTCATGAGAGTAGAATGGAAAAAGAAGACATGCAAGGAGAATTGAACATAGCCATCTTAGAAAATGCAAGTCTAATGGAGACAAACACTGCTATTTCCAAAGAACTCTTTGAGTCAAAGGAAATACTTGCTAAGTTTGGCAAAAGTACTATCAAGCTAGAGCAAAAGCTTGAGTCATCTAGACCAACAAAGAATACCAATGGTCTTGGTTTCTCTGAACATGAGGAAGGAGAATCCTCAGGAACAAATGCTGAAGCATCAAAGAAGCAACCGACACTCAAAGGAAAAGGTAAGCAAAAATTCAAACCTATTTGCTTTAACTGTCTTAAAGAAGGACACACTACCAATGTATGTAGGAGCAAAGCCTACAATAATTTTCCTTATTTTATCAACAATGTACCTAGATCCAATAAGTTCAATGGTCATTGTTATGCATGCAACAAGTTTGGGCATAGAGCATTTGAATGTAGGTTTGTGATGGATAACACTGGAAGATATCCTCAGAGGACCCAAGGAACTGGTCCTGAACCTTTTGTGAACCGGAATCACAACCAGTTTAATGTCTTCAATCATCAGTCAAGAAGCAGTGGTCATCAAGCGAAAACCGGATGGAGAAAAAGTTGTATGATTTGTCATGGTCATGGTCACACTGCTGCAACATGCAGAAGGAAGAATGGAAACATGTACAGTGGACCTTGGAGAGCACCTGGACTTGTTTGCTATCACTGCAACAAATCGGGTCACAGTGTAAAATTCTATAGAAGCAAAAATAGTATATCTGATGATATACCAGTCACTTAAGAAGGAGAAATCGATGTTGAAAATGTTCAAGGGGACATGAAGAAAACATGGAGGAAGAAACTGGAAAACTAAGCCTTAAAGGCTTAGGGGGAGCAAATGGCGAAATGCTTTCGAACCCCCGGTTGACACCGGCAAAAGACCTTAACTAGTATGCGATACCTGTCACTTGGCAGAAGATCAGAAATGGTAAAAAAAAAAAAAGGCAAATTAGGGTTTATGCCCTAATAGGGGAGCATTAATGACAATAGGTGAGAGACATGTATAAATGCATTTTTCAAATCATTTCTCACTATTTTTTTTTGAGCGAAGAAAAGTTTTCAAGTGCAGAGCGAAGGAAAGGCGATTTGAGCTTAGATTTCAAGAAATTGAATAACCTTGAAAGAGATTCAAATCCAGTTTGCAAGAAGTAGTGGAGAACACAAAGCGGTGATTTGGCATCCGATAGAGAGTGGAGTGAAGTAGAATCAGGAAGCCCTAAATTTGCGTTTGAAAGGTATTTTTCGTGTTCTTGAAATACTCTACAATGGCTTCCGCATCTCATACCAGTTTGAGTACATCAATTGAGTCAAAAAGTTTTATTCAGAGGAAGTCTAAATATAATGCTTTGTCACAAGTTCTGGCTGGAGTCATAGTTGAAGAAGGAATTTCTGATTATATTGATTGAAAAATAGAAGACCTAGGGTCTTTAGCCATTCACACTCAGTTAGGTCTATTTTGTGGCAAGGAAAAAAAGATAAAACCAGAGTTTAGTGTCTTAGAGAAGAAGAAATTCCACAACGCAGTATATTTTTTGGAAGATTTCATGGAGGATCACATCAGAATTATTTTGAGCAGAGTCCATGGTGATAAGATGTACCTAGAAAGGATGCATGATATTACGCCTCAGGCAATTCATGTAGTCACCAACTTTTATAACACAGGGGAAGTGCCAGCCTTGAGAAAAGTGAGCAAAACTAAAATAGCCAAGCTCACTGGTTCAACTAGTGATTCATGGGGTATGACAGTCAATCCTATCAAGGATGATCTTGTGAAATACGCCTGCATGGTGATAGGATACAAAATGTTTTCAGCTATTAGGATTAATTCTGTATCTGCTGTAGCAGTAAATGCCGCTTACCGGATGATAAAAGAGGATGCATCTTTCAACTTATGCACCGGCATGCAGAGGCAACTCCTGTTGAATCTTAAGGCAATCAAAAAGGATAATTCACTGAGGTTTAAGTTTGGACAACTACTAGTAGGGTTGTTCCTTTATTTCCAAGGCTACTTTCCTGGTGTAGGAGATGTCCAGTGGTTCCCTGACCAACTGGTAACCAAGTAGATAAAGGAAAGCATTCAAGCCATTGGAACCGGCTACCCTGAAGTACTAAACAAATATTTTGATGAGTTCAGAAGAAAGATGAGTCAGAGGGTAAGAATCTCAGGTGATATAGTGAGGAAATACGAAGATGACATCTATTTCACTATTCAGGTGGACAAATGTTTAATGGAGGCTGTTGAGCCTAAAATGGAGGAAGTGGAGCCAATGGGCTATGAGATTATGTATGACATGCTGGAAGGGTATGCCTCAACCCTTATTGCCTCACCTCTTGATCCAAAGGCTAAGAGGACCAGAACCTACTTGGAGAGGATTGCACCAGTTGAAGAACCATCGGTGAAGAAAGGAAAAGAACCGACAGCTAAGAAAGCCAAGGCAGTGCCTGCAGCATTGGCATCGGCTACCATTGCAACTCTAAGAGTGACCAAGTGGTCACCGAAAAAGAAGAAACTGGAGGTAACACCAGCAAAAGTCTTCAAAAGAAAAAGGAAGACTAAGAAAAATGAACCAGACTCCGAAGAAACTGAGTCTGATGAAAAGTGGAAGAAGGCAAGACAGACAAAGAAGGTGAAGAAGAATGAACCAACAACATCCGCACTGGTAAATATTGATATCTCCTCATACAAACCTTTGACACATTGTCAAAGAACAGTAAAGAATATTAGGAGAAAATTACTTCATGATTTAGTAGATTATTATGATGATTTTAATAGTGAGGATAAAGATGAAGTACTACAAGAAATCATTCTTTATTTGTGTAAAAATGACTGGTCACCATCAGAGATTAAATCTCAAACACCGGATTCATTATTTAAAGCATTAGATAATAAATGGCACATTGCCATTGAAAAGGAACAAGAGATTAGGGAGAAAGTCTTTGCACAGTACTTCCCCGAACTCTCAAATTCAGAATTATTTGATGCCCTGGATCAAAATAAAGGTCTCTTCTTCACAAGGAGAAGAAGACTCTGGTTGTTGGAGGGGAGAATTGATGATGTTGACAAATATACTCATCAACATATGGCTCCTGCTATCAGCTCTCACAAAGCACGAATGGCCAACCTCCAAGCAGAAAAGGAACTGGTTATTTCCAAACTGGATGAGGTCTTTGATGAGGAAGGAAAATTGGTGGAAGAACCAATCGACACTATTGATGTCGATGCCTTGGATGTAGAAGATGTCACTCAAGATATACCTTTTGAGGGAACTGAATAGGGGCAACAAGTCAACCAGGGTGGTGAACAAGTTGAGGACACACAACAAGTGACAAAGGAATAGGAAGAGAAAAAGAAGAGGGATGAAGATGAGAAAAAGAGAAAAAAGGAAGAGGAGAAACGAAAAGATGAAGAAAAGAAGAAGCAAGAAGATGATAAGAAAAAGAAAGAAGAAGAGGATAAGGAAGAAAAGAGAAAGAAGGAAGAAAAAGAGAAGAAAAAGAAGGAAGAAGAAGAGAAGAAAAAGAAGGAAGAAGAAGAGAAGAAGAAGAAGGAAGCGGAAGAGAAGAAGAAGAAGGAAGAGGAAGAACAAAAGAAGAAGGAAGAGGAAGCAAAGAAGAAAGCAAAAGCAGAGCAAAAGTAGAAAGAAGAGGAAGACAAGAAGAAGATGGAAGAGGAAGAGAAGAAAAAGAGAGAAGAGATAGAGAAAGAAGAGAAGGAGAGGAAAAAGAAGGAAGAAGCAGGCAAGACAATTGAAGCAATGAAGAGCACACAGATGGAGACTCCTAAGGAAACCGGAAACCAAGCCAAACCAGTTGCTATCTCGAGTCCTATTGATCTCCAATCTACAAGTGAGTCTGAGCTTATGCAGAGCATCAAGGTTGCCCAAGAGCACCTTGAAGTCATTCGTAGGAAAAAGGAACATGATATTATTTAGGTGGCTGTAGACACACTTACCGGTTTAATCCCTGGTACTAATCTTCCTAACACTGAATCGTCACTAGCACAACTCAAACTTCTATGTACTGTAGTGGATGATCGGTTGCAGAGTCTAGAAGAAGCAGCAGAGGCCAATGTAAAGAAAGAGCACCAAAAGGCTCTTAATGTTGCTCTAGTGAAAAAGATGAATGAGCTTAGGACTGAACTGCTGAAAGATCAAAAGGACATAAGGAATGCCTTGGATGAGGGAAACTTGCTACTCAACAAAATCTATCAACCTCATCTGTTCTGTGATGATGTGCTAGCCAAGAAGCAAAAGCTTCAAATGGACTTACAGTCCTACTTGGCCACATTTAAGACACCTTATGATTCCTTTGCAGCATATGGGCAAACCGTTCACTGGTTCCAGATCCAATCAGCCAAGATGGAGCAAGAGATCAGTACACGGTCTAGGGATTTGCAGGAGCTTCAACTGGTATTACTTCCATGACTGCAAATTCTTTAGAAGTGTTATTTGAACCTGGATGCCCTGACAGTCACACAGGAACTGAGCATAGTAGATTCCATGGAGGAATAGGTATCCCAGATGCAAACAGAGAAGGAAGTGGCAACCTCCCTACTTGAGTGCTGGTCTCTATCCATGAAACAATTCTTGTAGGACTATAAATCGGTGTTTGACAAGTATTATTCATTATTGTCATAAACTTTATATATATATATGCAAACAGGGTTTTTCAGCCGTACTTTGTCATTGTTGGCAAAGGGGGAGAAGCATATCTAGTTTTTGGTTTTAAAATTTTGATCTTCTGACACAAGGGGAGAAGTATCTGGTTTTGAAATTTTGATATATGCTCTGATGATTATGCTCTATATGCAAAATTTCTATACACTGTGTTGATTAAGGGATAGTGTATATGCTTAGGGGGAGCAATTTTGTTAATGGCAAGTTTTTGTTGTAAAACACTTAGATGTCAAAATTTTTATTTTTCTAAGTGTTGCCATCAATGCCAAAGGGGGAGATTGTTGGCATTTTTGTTTTTTATGTTGTGATTGTCATTGATGGACACACACTTGTATTGAGATCCCCTTTATGTGTATGAGCTTGTACTCAACTGGTGTTTGTTCCAACCGGTATGTTGTATACTAGTCTTTAGACTAGTGGTGATTTTGTAGAATGTGTTTCCCGGTCTGAAGTGACATGTTGATCCCAAGTGGTTCGTAGATCCCAAGTGGCATGAGGGAGAAAAGCGGCACAACACATTCTTACCAGTCTTAATTTTTATCAAACCGGCAACTGGTATTTTGTATGAACCGGTAATACTCTGTGATGAGTTACCAATCCACCGATTGTTTGACGGTGCCGACACATTGACAGTGCTTTTTGTGTCGTGTTAATGAGTATGTCTAGATTCATTGAACCTAGGAAATTGTAATGTAATCCTATTGGACCGACATGGAATCAGATTCCTTTAAAAGGACATCATGTCTAGGGTTTTAGGTGGTTGCTGAAAGGGTTAATGTTGAGCTAGGGTTTAAGGTGGAAGTTGAGAATGATCTTATCTAAGAAGATCAAGTTGTAACTGTGAGAGAGATAGAGAAGACTAAAGTAATGTTGGAGTGCATTAACTATGAGCAATACTGGATCTAACCAAGCAGTTTGTGCTATCCGATAGATCAAACACTTGTTGATTACTCACATCTTTGACAAGTCTGTAGCCCTTAACCGGGTAGGCCTCAAAGCCTTTGTAAAATCCTCTAACAAGGTGGTTCACACATGTGAATCTAAAATCCTCTAACAAGGTAGTCTTTAATCAGACTTATCTCCTAATAGAGATCAAGATTCCTAATAGGATCTGTTCTGATGAAGAACATTGTAAGACCTTAACCGATTTGACCTTAACTGGTCTGGTTTCTATTCTGCAGATAGTGACTTGTGAGTTCCATCTCACCGTGGTTTTTCCCAGTTGGGTTTCCACATCAAATATCTTGTGTTATGGTTGTATTGGCTTTGTGGGTGAATGCTTTATTTTCATTTTGGTTTGCATGTGTGGTAACCAGTTTGACTGTTAGACTGCTTTACCGGTTTATCTTTAGACTGTGTAAGTGTTTTAGTGCAGAGATTTTTGGCATACTAATTCACCCCCCCTCTTAGTATTCATCACCGAAGACACCGTCCGTCAAAAGCCTTGATGGCTTTGACATATTACATTAGTTGAGATTTGCATTTAAATATCAAAAAACCTCATCGCCTAGCCAATGTGGGATAATGCTTCATGCCTGAGACTGCAAATTTTGGAGCTTTTCCTAAGTTTTAATGGCGATTTTCCTTTTGAAACTTGAATACCTCTATTTTCACGTAGAGGAGGATGCTCGTAGAAATTGTGGAATGTTGGTTTTACATCTGCTAACTTTATTTGCTTGAAATTTTTTAATTGCCCCTTTCTCCATCATGCTTTGCATAGGGTTTTCACTAGGATTTGCCATCTGCCAATTTTCATTTGCTAAAACATGCTTAGTGTGGCCTCCAAATAGCCACGCAGAGGAAGGATAGTGTTGCTTGCATTTCCTCTAGACTCCAACGCTCCTATTTTCTCCACCTTCTATTTTCGCTCGTGTATCCATATCTATATCATGATACTTGCTCTTATTACCAGCTAATTCAATAATTTAGGGAGCTGTTTCACACTCAAAACTTCTCTTCATCCGAAAGCAATTCCAGCTCAGCTATTTGATTGTTTGCACATAGAGGAGGGTAAATGTTGGCAAGGCTTTAAGCTTGCTAGTTTCCTTATTCATGTGGGCTTCTGCATGCTCCCTTCTTCAAACTCCAACTCAAATGCAGCAGGGAGGAGCCGATTGGGCATTATGCTACCATTGCAATTACATTTTATAAGTTTTAAAACCCCCACGTGACCAAAGGAGAAGGTAAGGTTGTTGGGTTTCAATGCTTCCAATATGCATTCCAAACATCACGCCCAACTTAGATTTCTTTTGCAACCCTTCTACATACCATGTGAAGCCTAGAGAGAGATGGGGGAGGCACTTTAGGGAGGAGCCACCACTGGAGTTGTTTTGCTGCCTCTATGCATTTGCTTGAAGGTTTCTATGCCTTTACAATGCCACATTGCTCACACCACAACCACGCTCCATGTTACATAGAGGAAGGGGAGTGCCACCAATATCCATTTGATTTCAATGCTGCTCTCTATAGAATACTGGCAAATGCATTTGCAGAAACCTCCTTAGCTATACCACGCAGGGGAGTTTCATTGCTATGTTTGCATTGGGATTTTTGCAGCCTAGTCCAAACACTATGCACATGCTATAGAATGCAGCACGTGGGGAAATTTTGAATGATGTTTGCGTAGGCTTGAAAGCTTTTCCATGGCCTTTTCAATGCCTTTTACATAGCCGCTTACATAGAGTAGATTAAAATCTATCATATTAGAATTTAACATGGACAATTACAATTTAAGGATAATCTGATGACAACCACTCATAAACCAGGAAGGATTCTATCACATAATTATTTAGGCATCATCCTTTCTCTTATATTGACTATGGTTACTTATCCTATGTTCACTTAGTCTTCTTCTACAACTTTCTTGATAATGCAACGACAAGATCATCCTTGTTTTCTTAATTTGTGTGTTGTAGTGCCCCTTGTGACAGTTTTGTGCATGTTGACTTGCAAGTGCGATAAGTAAGTTCTATTTACTTATGACTCCAATGCTTTAAAGGTTTCCACGCTACCCATTAAGCTGACTCAAAACAAATTAAACCTCCTCCAGATGTTATTGGCTTCGACACATTTTACTAAGCCCCACATGGAACTTAAATGTGGTGCCACTTATACACTTCTGTGTCATACACCATTCCTTATTCAAACTTTGAATCTACCATGTAGAACCATGGAGATCGAGACGACACCTCTAAAAAACAAAACATGTAGAAAAACTAGAGAATCTAATGTGTCTATACCCAACTTGTTTCTGGAAGAAACATGCCCTTTTTGTTAAGACTATTTTGCCATAAAATTGATGCATAGGCATGAGCCAGGTCGGGCCCCAAAGTGGGTCCGACTAAAAAAAATTTCGTTTTCAAGCGACTAGCCTTCGAAATGCTTCAAACACCTTAAACACACCTCTAGAAATGATCGGCATCATTTTTGGATCATCAGACTGAATTTTGCAACCTTCAAGCAATTACGCTGCATTTTCGCATTTAATCGCGAAGACGTAATTTTCAAAGTGGTCAAAACACCTTTCTGGACCTCGCCATCTGACAAGCGTGTACTTTGGTATACAAGCATGAATTCTACCAAACAGTTTCTCAAGAAGTCCCGAACGAAGAGATATTAATTGGCGAAAATGACCAACTGGCTTTGGTGACACTGCGGACTTGGTGAAGTCAATGTTCTGGCAACACATGATGCCTTTCTTAAAAATATCAAACGACCTCCGTAGACCCTCAAATTTGAAACATAGGTGCCTTGAAGTACATAATAAATCTTTGAATTCTCAGTTTGACCAAAATCCTGACTAGATGCAAATGGCATGCTCATGAAAATGGCTACATTAACTGATATAACACTGAAAGTGCAGAAGACTGAAAATGATAGTTCAATGAACCCTTTTGCAAACTGACTAAACAGATTGGTAGGAGCTTGAAACTTGAAACATAGCTCATCATTTATACCAAAATTAGCCTGGAACAAATGTTATGTCATAACACTTACTAAGGCGACTTTTACACTTGTGCAAAATAGGGCTCCGACTAGCTATCGAAACAGGGACTTGCCAAAACACACAAACTGCAAACGGATTTGGCTTTGAAAACTGAGCAAATGGATTCGTTAAGACTTGAAATTTTGTAGGATTACTAAGATTTATGCATTAAATTGAATCCATTTTTAATTTATTCATGACAATCAATAGGGCAAAAGATGCAAACACTCGAAGTAGGCTACTCAATAAAATCTACATTTGTGCCTAAAATGTACTTTCAGCTCACCCCTCGAAATGGGTACCTCATAAACTTATCCAAATTGAATTCTAAAAGTTGCACAACACTGCATAGGCCAAATGAAAGGTGTGTAACAATTTTCCCAAGCCTTACCCTCTAAAAATCAACTGGCTCCATTTCACCCCCTCTCTAACTAGGCCATTCAAACTGACTTATTTAGATACTTTTCTGACATGCAGAGCAAAAATTTGAAATGGGCCTATGAACTTTGACTCAAATTTAATGAGTCCCAACATGGTGATTCCATAAGTAATGACATTAAGATACCTTAGGGAGATGGAAGTAAAGTTTATGTAGTGTTTATTTCCGCTTGTGTAATTAGTTCACGAGTTTATAATATATGTTTGTTATGGTTAAGTGCATATTGTGTTGATGGATGTCAATTCAATGAGTAGAAGATGTTATGTGTTGCAATAGATGATGTTTTGAAAAAAAATATTCTCCATTAGTATGTTAGTTGTTAAAATTCCTCTAGGGTATTTTGGTGGGCATTACAATCTATATGTTGTATCAACTTTGCTTATGAAAATTGTCTGTGGATATTTCAGTCCCTCCTAGTACTCCAATAAGTTCTAATCTCGTATATGTCTTAATAGGGACTAATTGAGGATAGGAATATTTGTATGCTTAGGTTGCTTTGTTGATGTCTTATGCAATCATAGGTAGGGGAAATAAATATATTTCAATCTTGGTGGATCACCTTTTTCATTTTTAATTTTATATCTCTTTCTCCCTTTTTTCTCTACAATTTAGTAGAATAGGTTTTAGAAGTGTTGGATTGCTCCTAAGTATGGTAAAAATATTATGATGAAAACATATTGTAAAACCATAAAGATCCAACCACAAACAATCTAAATCCTACAATGAAACATTCACCATACACGAATAGAGATACCCAAGATCATTTAAATCAACGAAATGAATAATATTACCATTCACATGTCAAGTAGGGTTTCAATCTCCATTGTCTCCTATCTCCATTGATCTTGTTTACTATATTTGCTCTTAGATTTTATGTGTGCACAAGAGCTCAACAAAGAACGGATTGTGGTTGATAGCTTGATCACAAGAAGGATTGATTGCATAAGATTGATTGATTGATTAGGTGATTAGGGTTGATAATAAAGGAGAGCATCCTCTTATATAGAAGACACTTTAAAATATGGGGGGATAAGATTAAAAGGTGAAAAGGTAAATGGCCGGCTAGGATTAAAAGGTAGGTAGAAGAAATAATAAAAATAGTAAGAGGGTAGGTAGAGGAAAATTAAAAGATAAATGACATGTGTCATTGAAGGAAAAAGGTTATGAATTAATTAGATAAATAAAGATCTATTTAATTAATAGAGGAAGTGGGATTAATTAATTAAATAAAATATTTATTTAATTTAGGAAAAGGACACTTTAAATAAATAAAAGTATTTATTTAAATGAGGAAAGGATTAGAAGAGGATTAATGAATTAATTAAATAAATAAGAATTTATTTAATTAATAGAAGGCTTAGGATAAAATAATTAATAAATAAAATATTTATTTAATTAGACAGGAGAATTTTAAGTGTCTACATTTTGCCCCTCTTTGAGACAATGCAACTTGTCACGTTGGCTCAAAGAAGATAAGATAAACTGATACAAAGTTGCCCCAAGATGAGAATGATATGACCCCTTGAGAGATTGGATGAAAATGTTTGAAAAGATCATAGACAATCTCTCGATAATAAATAAAGGTTAGAAAGGACTAACAAGATAGGATGACAAGGTCATGCAGGAAAACGATTGACTCAAGAGGAATCAACACAATCATGTCTATGTCTTAAAAGGCCAATTTTTTTGGTTTTGTGTTGAACATATGCTATCAATTGGATAAGCTACTGAGAGGATTCACTCAAACATGTGCCCTAGGGAAGACAACTAAAAACAAGGCTAGAATTGACAATTATACGATAAACATATATTGACAATTGGATAAGCTATTGAGAGGATTCACTAAGACAGGTGCCCTAGAAAAGACAAAGTGAAAAGAAGGCTAGAATTGAAAATTCTATGATAAACATACTATAAAGTGGAAAATTTGAGCTTAGCAAATTCACCACATGGAAGGGGGAAATCACTAAGCCAATTTTCCCTTGGGGGAATTTACATTCAAAAGAGGGATTGAATCTACTATATCCAATCCCAAAGGATCAAGGATTGAATACTAAGTAGATTGGAATGGAATTAACCCTCTTTTGTAAGTTGATTGATTGAATTAAGACAAGGTGCTAAAAATGGAGACAAAGTATGCAAAAATAGTGAGCTACAGATTTGGGATTCAGCCGTGCACATGGATCTAAGAAATTTGAGATGATTTAGAGCTACCTTGCAAAATTTGGCAAAATTTTTAAGGATCATGTGTCTGGACAGGGGTGCCCTCCTATCAGTCCTCTGAACTTTTCACACTTTGAAAATGGTTTTTCCATCTCAACGAATAAAGTTTAATTCTAGAAGTACAGTTGCACACCTATTTCTTATACATAGAAAGAAGGAGAAAGGGGTTTAGAATAGGGGTTTGCCTAAGTCAAACCACGGTTTGGAATCAACCTTGAATGAAATACTACAAATTCTTGAAATAAATAATGGAAAGGTATACCTTTAGATCTTCAATAGATGATAATGATGCTTTGCTTCTTAGATGTAATCACATATGTTGTATGAAATGGCATGAACATGTAGGACCCTCACACACACACATTCTTGTAAATGAACTATGTAATGTTGTTCCAATGAATAGATGAGGAGTATGCAACTTTAAGGAGTGAATAATTCTTGATGTTAGACACAATGCAACATTGTGAGGGGGGTGAATCAGTGGTTCTCTAACTTTTCCCCTTTTACTATTCTTATGAATAGATGTTGTTTAGCAAAGCTAACTGAATGCAGACTTATCAATTAGTAAGAAAAATAAACACACATGTATTCACACAAGGGGACATCACATAACACCAATATGTACAAGGAAAACCCAAGATGGGAAAAACCTCAGTGAGCAATGCTGTTGGAGACAACTACTCTAATCCAACCTCACAATGAAACTTTGTTACAATGTTTAGGGCACCAAACCAAGGAGCACCAACCTAAGGAGCACCAACCCCTAACTTGTTTATGGGATACAACCCAAAGGAGCTACAACCCCTACACCGAGCTACAACTTAGTGATCACAATGATAGCTTCAAATACAAAATAAGTCATACTATTACAAGTGAATCCTTTAACCATTTCATGTACCTCACTCTGCAGATGAGACACCTTCTCTGCTGCATCGGTTCACTCATCTGCTGCTGCATTGCTAGTAAACACTATCAGTTCACCTCTACTCTTCTTCTCCTCTACTAGATCTCCTCACTGCTCTTCTCTTTAGTCCTCTCAACTGTCTTCCTACTGGTACAAGCACCTACCAGTTATCCCCTCAGTTGCACTCTAGCTGCTATACTAGTTTCTCAAACTATACCGGTTAACCCTCTATTAAAACCTATCACCAGTTTAACCTTCACTCTCTTAGTCACTGTTATCTTCTTCTATTTTTCACTAGGATTGATCTGCAGCACTTAATCACTTCACAACAACTCTATCCTCTTTCATTTAGAAACACTTAACAATATCTTTGACTTGCATATTTATAGCCCATTCTTCTTGTCAAAAGCCAATTTAAATCTTAGGCGGTTAGGGTTTCCTCATCAACCTCGAGGAAAACTAAATCCAAGAAGATCTTATCCGATCCGAGCCCCCAGATAGCTATTTGCATATCACCGCCATTAACGCGCCTTCCAATATGCATTTTATAAACTTAACAACCATGACCCTATATCTTGAGTTGCATTTGTCAAAATGCCATTAATATTTCTACTGTTTCCTTCTCGAGGTTCTCATCCAATCCAATTTCCTTGCTTCGATCTAGGCACCAACAACTCCCTAATTTTTCTCTGTCGTTCATTCTTCCTCGAGCCACACTCCGATCCACAAATCACGGGATCTATATTAAATGCACACATGCAAAAACACCTATCCTTACACGACACTTCACCGACCTCTATGAGCTTGCCACTTCATCTCTACGTGGCATCCATGTTGACCTCCACCTCTGCTATATCATCTTTGTTAGTATGAATAAGACTATTGACCAAACACTCAACCAGTTCTTCTTTTCTATCGGTTTACTAACCTTGCCGATATCTCACACTTTACCGGTTAACCTTCATGTCTGCACTTTGTTGAACTGCTAGAGCTACACCTTAACTAGTTGCCAGACATGTCTATCCATAGCATGCTCATTCTCATTAGGTGGGAAGACTTCTGCATCTGCACCTTATCCATATTACCGGTGGACTTACATACCGGTGCACACTCTTGATGACACCATGTCATCTATCTTCAACTATTTTCATCATCTATAGGTTGGTTGCACTCTCTATCTTTAGCTACTCCACTTTTTCTTCTTCATCATCATATTGAATATCATCTTAGCCAGTTTTTCAAGTTGAGAAAACCATCATTCTTCATCTGCACCGACATCCCAACATGCCTTCTCTATCGATTCAGTGCACAACCCTGATTACTTGAGGCATTCCTTTGATTCATCGATAGATCCGGTGTGTGCCTTCAAACACCTACCTTTACCTCTTCTTCCTTATCTCATAGAACTATGATGCATATTGGGCATAATAGGAGATAAGCTCCACTTACTGGTGGTAATGATTTCTTGCCATTTGCATCCTTCAATGCACTCATGTGGCTTCCCTATTTGTGCAACATATCTTCAACTGGGCACATGTGATCTGGAGTGGGCACATTCATTTTCAGTCATCTCTTCACATGGTGACTGCATCTCTATCTAGTGGAAGTCATGTTGTTCTGTAGCCACATAGAATACCAGTGACCATTTCATCCTTCTCCTCTGGTGTTGATGTGATTTAGGTAACATTCTGCCTTTTCATCACAAACAACATCCAACCATCCTGCTCATTGTCAACACTTCACTTACCAGTTGACATACTCTCCTTACTGATGATACACTGTACCGGTAATCTATCCATTTTATCCACACAAGTTAAACACTAACTTGTGTACTAGTGAGTACAATGGTCATTCATTTGAATGGCATTCTCTTCCTTATCTTACCAGTGTTCTACAACACAAGGTGATATCAAAGATATCTCATCCTATATTCCTCCATGATAGTGTTGCACATACATCTCTCATACTGGTAGTTATCCTATACTAGTTGATATCAATGACAACACAATGCCAACACTTGAATGCCTGATTCTTGAATGTAGTCTCCTTTCCTTCTCCACTTTGTCATTCTATCTCTTATGATCATTTGTTGTTATGCCAAATGAGAGGGGAAGACCTCTTTATATACTTTCCTATTGCCAAATATTGTTTAATTTTTTGACATAGGTTGACATAGGGGATTATTTCCCGCTTACTTTTGAGATAGGTCCAAGGGAGAGGGGCCAAGATAGGTCCCCTTTAGGGGATCCAAGGGCATCATGCCTTAGTCCTAGTGGCGACCGGGGCACCACACCCTAGTCCTAATGGGGACTAGGGAGCCACACCCTAGTCTTTCCCTATTTTGAGGTAGGATCAAGGTGGCCATGCAAGGTGTAAGGTGGAAAATGAAGTTTAGTTGCATAAAAGAGGCAAAAATAGGTCCTAATCAAGGATGGGGATGAAACCGATAAGGTGAGGGCCCAAAATATAGTCATAATTGCAAAGGGTGAAATTTTAGGATGCTACATTTAGCCCCCACTTTAGAGGGAGTATGAGCTTATGCAAATACCCTATGTAAAGTAGAATAAAGGGAGGGGAAGATGAAGAATGTGGAGAAAAATCACAAGGAGTATAAGATATCACTAATTTTGAGGAACTAAGCCCCCAATATTAGGATCTTAGCTCACTCAAATACATGCAAGGACACACAAAACAAGAAAAAAAAACAAGATAAACCATGACAAAAAGACAAACAAAGGCAAAGACAAAAAGGAACACAAGACCAAAAACAAGACCTCAAGTCAACTAGTTGAAGAGACCTCTATATCAAAATGTCTCAACAACTAATATAATTCTTGAAAAAATGCCATCTCATGAACACAAATGATCACATAAAAGAGAGAAGAAAGCATCATCCATGAACTATCAATAGACAAATTATGAGTTCATGAGAGGAAGAAGATAGAGCATGAATACATGATAGATGTGTTCATCCAAGTGATCCATGAGAAGAATGATGAGATAGAGGGCATGGTGGTGTAGTCACCGATGAGGAGATCAGTCCAAACCAGTCAGAAAGAGTTAACAAAATGGAAACACGTAGATATTATGGAGGCAATGCATAAAAAATAGTTTTATTGCATGAAAGTAATTACATCCAACCAATAACAATCGGGTTACAAGATACCGACACACAAGTCTGGTAGAATAGGTCACACTGGGACCTTGAATCAAAAGATATATCTTCTTGGCACAGTCTATCTATCTGATACTCCTTGATTCTCTTCTTGATTAAACTCTAAAGAATGATTACAAATATATACTGATCCAAAGGATCCCATCGGCCCAAAAAGGATCAAAACCTGAAGAAAAATGCAAAATGAACAAGGTCGGCCTCCACCAAGAGATTCCTTCAGAAAATACAAAGGATGAAACTCAAAAGGTTAGCCACATGCCAAGAAACATTGAGATTAGCATCCAAGACTCTGTAAGATTCAGAATGGGTTCCGGTAGATCACTAGAATAGGGCTTAGGCAACCGGTAACAAGAAACTATCAAGGAAACCGATATCGATATCTTGCCAGAAAGTGATCCAAATGAGATGTAGTTAGAAAGAAAGCAGGGTGATCAAGTCTTCAAGTATAATACAATTCCATAGGAACCGGTGAGCCAAAATTAGGACACACAGAAAGGAAAATTGAAACTGCAAACAAAAAACAAATAGAAAAGGAAATCTTTTTGGTTGATGCAAGATTGCTGTGAACTGGGGATGCTTCTGCATCACATGGACTACTCACCCATAGATGTTTTTATCTAGGTGATCCATGGTGAGAAAAGGACATGGACAACTCACCCCTAGATGTTTTTATCTAGGTGATCCATTTAGGGAGGAGAGTAAGAATAGTCTAGCTATTTTTAGCTAGTTCCACCCATCCTCGTGCATGTGTGCAAGTGATGTATGGTTTCAAGTGTATAGCATCCCATGTAAGAGTCTTTGCTCTTTTTTTGAGTGTGCTTCAACTTGTTTAAGACATGTAATGTAAATGCAAATGCCAAGGGGCAATTATGTGTATGCAAATGTGTAAATGCCAAGTGGTGAAGTTACACGCCCAGTTTCGAGGCCATCTCGTTTAGGACTTTGCTATTTTTGGTGATATTCATTCATGTGAGTTTATTGTGGTTCCCTGGGAAAGTTTCAAGGCCATCTCCTTAGAAGATTGTGTAATTATTCTCATTGTCCTTACACTTGGGGGGCAATGATTGATTTCCTTGGGCAAGTACCATGGTGATGTGAATTCACAATAAACTCACATGAATGAATATCCAATGCAAGAAAATGCCTCTCAAAATAAGTGGTAATATTCAGAGAGAGAGAGAGAGAGATGAATAAAGAGATAAAGATCACATATTTGCATGGAGATCAGATAGTCACAAACAAGGAATGTCCCAGTTCATACTAGACT
Organism: Cryptomeria japonica; assembly: GCF_030272615.1. Lineage (NCBI taxonomy): Eukaryota > Viridiplantae > Streptophyta > Pinopsida > Cupressales > Cupressaceae > Cryptomeria > Cryptomeria japonica. The sequence continues at coordinate 483,235,295 of NC_081405.1, read as the reverse complement.
CATAGTGTCCTCATATCCTTGGACATGTCATAGCATTACTAAGAGACAATCCACAAACAACAAAACAATAGGTGAACATATCCCATCCTCTCCTTTCTAGTCAAAGACATTATGGAGATAGAATCTCTATCCAGAGACATCTTGGAAAAGCTAAAAGACATGTCACCAAAAGATAAATTCAAAAGAAAACCAAGACTTGAAACCAATACACAATGAAATCCTCAAGTTATTTGTGTTTCTTGCCACATATGTTAACATTTTTGATTTGCTCACAATGTTGTTATCCTAATAAAGGACAGATTATGCTAAAAACAATGTTGTTGCCAAAGACTGCTGAAAGATTTGATTTGTTGAAAGCCCACTGCTACTTGTGTCTCATCTAAAACTAATTGAATCCATGAAACTGATACTTTATTGTGAAGAAGAACAAAACTTTATTATGGATCAACGATGAAAGATGACCTTTAATTGCAGATTGTGTATGACAAGAAGGAAGAAAGAAAAGATGATGCTCCTCAAAACATGCAATGCTCAGGGTACCACTGCCATCACTAGATTTAAGATTTTTCCCTAGTTGTAGATTGGATCTGATTTATTATGGAAGGAAAGGGTGAAAAAGTGGGGTTTATTATGAATGGCTAACCAATATTAGGTAGATCAATAAAAATCCATGATGGGAATGGGTAAATTTATTATGGAGTAGGCTATGAGTGTGTGCAAGGTGAAAGGATGAGATTGAATCCTGAATGAGGGAGGAGCAATGTCTCTACACATGACGCAGGTATCCTGGTTTTCACTGTTGGACGGATTTGCTAGGTTTTCACCAAGTAATGATTTTTTTTTTTTTTTTCTTTGTATTTTTGACAATGGGATATTCTGAAAAATTGTGTAAAACTTGTGAAGGTGCATGCTATTAATTAGATCCTCCAAAGGTTCTCTATCTAGTGTTGAGAGTTGATATGCACTTGATCCATAGACTATCATGATGACATAAGGACCAAGCCAACTTGGTTTGAACTTGCCTTTCTTCTCTCTGTCTTGCTGAATTTTAGGATTTTCTTTAAGAACTAAGTCACCCACCTCAAATGTGTGAGGCTTTACCTTATGATTTTAGCTTCATTGTTCCTTGACTAAATGATGTGTTTCTCTATTTATTGTCTTCCTTGATGAAGGAACTTGATAGGACCTAAAATTATGCCTTGCAAAATTTTGGTCATTTTTGTTTTATTTTGCCCTTTGTCAAGTTTTCAAGTTTTATAGCTTTAGGGGTTGTGACCTTTCTTGATTAAGTCTTGGTGTAAAGGAAAATCTTCAAGACTTTTTATATTTTGTCATTACCTTTTTATTACTTAAGGTCGAGGGTAATTTTCAATTGGCAAGGCCATTTTGTTCCCTAAGCATTAAGTCGTGTTAGACCAGTCTATGAAATGATTTTTCATAAATCGCATAAAATTTTCCTATAGCCGGTCTCCTATTAAATATTTGTGCCCACACTTATATTTTCCTAAGTCCGAAATTCCTAAGTATTTCGGTAGGTTGTTAAAGATAGGATAGATCTGACGTTTCACACTTCCCTGTGGTTAAAAGTGTAAGGATGATAAAGACCGTGACATCACAAGATGATGCCACATATGTTTGGTGGAAAAGGTTGAACCAATGGTTTGACTTTTCAAATTGATTGATGTTACCGATTCCCAGTGATTAAAACCTGAGCAACTAAAAATGAATATTTCTATGAAGCTTATATCAAGCGGTAATGTTTTAATTGCGATCTGAGAAGTGATCCAGAGTTAGTGACCTTTGCCAAATAACCAGTTCAGTTAAGAGGTAAATAGAGAATAGATTCGATAGTTTCCATGGTCCTGTGATCAAAGATGCAAGGAAATTATGGACCGCGACATCATGAGATGATGCCACGTGTCCAAGGTGAGCTAGAAAAAGTTGATGCTGGGGTCACTAAAGGTAGTGAAGTATGGTGATGAGATGGATGTGCCATGTCATGCCAAGGGTGGACCCACTTGCCACTTTGGATAGTAACTATTAGATTTAATGGTTTGGTCCGTAGGATTTTCCAACTCGGAGGATGATCGATGACCCAGGTTTAAACTTTTTCAAATGCAAGTTAGGAGCCGTTGTTTTTCTCGCATGAGTAGTAATGGAAGATAAGACATTTGCATTCTTTTCTAAGAAATAATTAAAGACTCTTAAAAGGTTGTTCTTAATTTACAAAAGATTTCATAGCAATCCAAAATATTTTCCTGTTGTTGAAGAAGGTTAAAACGACTCTCTACAATACAAAATTGCCATCTCTCTAGTGAAAAGAGAAACAATAAGTTTATCTGAGCCCCTTCATCTATTCTTGAAACAAATTTATGTTATAAATTGTGTGTGAAGTTGTAAGAAAAGAATTCAATTTGTTCTAGGGTTAGGAGCTAGACAAAGAAGTGTGAAATTTGTTTGAATTACTCTTGTAATTTAAAATCTCGTACTCGCCCTAGTCTTTTCTTCCTAAATTTGGAGTTATAGTATAAAACCCTAGTTGCAAAAGATGGCTCCCTCATAGAAATATTTAGGACAAATGGATTATATGAAAATAAATCTATATGATGATTTCTTGGATCAATTGAAGCCCTCGACAAATGATAAACAACAGGGGCCGAGATTTGTGAGTGGAAAAACCTTAGGGGAAGGGTTAACTGATAAATCATTCCACTTGGCGGATGCTAATATACCGATCAATGGGTTAGAAATGTTCAAATTATGGTATGGACAAATTAATTTGCATTCCCCATTATCCACTCCTTGGCAGTATGATTTGGGTAAGTTGGTAATGTCAGGTGTTTTCATGGACGTCGACCTACTCAAAGTTGTTGCAAACAGATATGACCCTATTTCAAGGGTTATTAGGGGGAATGATGGAGAAATTATATTGACCATCAGAAGGGAAGAGTTCCAAGAAATTTTTGATCTGTATGAATGATCTCCGAGCCTGGTACAGATAGATTTGAATGAGAAAAAAGCTGAATATTACAAGATGAGGGAATTCATTAGAAAGAATTTCCTTCCAATGCATTTGGCCAGAGTAGGGAATACAACATACCATATCAACCCTAGCTCAAAGGAGCCATTCCCAATTGGTGCTTTCGCTCCCTATTTTCAGGCTACTTTCTTCTCTCTATGTCAAATATTGGGTTTTAATCCAATTATAGTGATGGAGCCTGATTTTATGTACATGGCTATGCAAATACAACATCCAGATTATATAGTGGTTTTTTTAATTTGCCCCTTACCTTGAGGAAAAGATTCATGAGGGGTTATTGGACATTAAGAATCAAGTAGATGGTGCTAAATTCTCCTGGTATTCCTTACTCATGTATATGTTCCTTTTTAGCAATGCAGATTACTTTGAGGGTACCATGAACCTCAAAAGGACAATTGATAACCAGGAGATTCCAGTACAACTCTGGAGCACAAATATGTCTTGGGATAGATAAGAGGACAACTTTGTAAGATTTGATAATAGTTTTGCTTCTAGGTTGAGGAAAAAGTTGACAGTAAATCTTCCAAGGATTCCTAAGGAATTACATGATTCTGTGAGACCAAAAGAGAGGTTACCACTTGTCAGGATTGAACATAATTGGGGGGATTTTATCCCTTACTCTATAAGTATTGTTATCAGAATCTACAATTTCTCTGAACAACCACATGTACTACCCTTCAACGTTCCTCTGAGAATGGGTTTTACTGAAGTGATGTGGAAAATAGGATGCATTCAAGATAAGGATTTAAAAGGAAAGGGAAAAGGAACAATTTTCCCAGATTACACTATCATCCCTTATTTTGTAATTCTGAAGGGAGGATATGAGATTTTTGATAAATTCTTTGCTCCATATCATTTGTGGGTGAGTATAGCTTGACACAGTGATCCTGAGGGGTTCTACAATACTTTTAGAACAAGAATAAAAGGAAGTTTGTTACCTCATGAGCATAACTTTCCTAAGGACTTAATCAGGAATGAATTTGATTGCATAACTTAGGAATGGAGAAAAGAAAAGTGGATAATCTTCAAAAAATTATGGGCTACTATCCAAAACATGGATCCAAAATATGACCCATTAAAGGATTTTCCCCCATTCTGTGCCAAGATCGATTTTGTTATGAACAATTTCGATGAGTTGAAGAAGATTTTAAAGGAGAAGATAGCCATACTTGAATAAGTTGATGGCTGACAACAATCAAGCTTGCAACCTCCTTTATCTCAGAGAGTAGGTGACATGGTAGCAAGGAGGCCTATTCAAGAATCTTCTCACAAAAGAGCTAGAGAATAAATGAGTAATGAAGAGGATAGTAGCAATAACAGTGGAAGATTAATTAGGAGAAAGGGTAAGAAGATTATGAGTGTAGAGCCTTTCCATAAGATACAAACTAAGCCTCTTCAAGGAATCAGGATCATTGATCTTGAAGATTCGAACAGAAGTGCTTTGCCATCAGCTGTATCTTTTTCACCTGTAAGGCAGGGTGAAGAACAAATGTAGGAAGACATGTTCATTGCAATAAGTGCATAAATGCAATTTGGTGTTCCTTCCTTGCCTCCTAATTTGGAGTTGTATCTCACTCCTTTGGATATCTAGGGTAAAGATTTCAAAGATGCAAGAAAGGAGGCATGTGATAAGTTCCTTGAAGATGATTCTTTTGTGAGGAACCCAACCTTTCTGTAGCTAGTATGGAAGATGAAGGTTGAGGAGTATAAAAGAAGAATTATTGAGAAGAATACTGGCAATGTAGTTTTATAACAGACAATGAAAGATTGTTGACATTTCAATAAGGATATTGAGAAGGTTGTTGATGATTATGGATATAACTGATTAAAGATGTTTATTATCTTGATATTATTATTTTGTCATTGATGTCAAGAAATTGATTTTCTAATTCAGTATGATGTTGCCATATCTTGACAAGTATGATTTGAAGAATATAAAGATGTCGGTAAAAGACACAAGAAAGAATATGATGAATAAGGGGATGAATAAGGTATTCAATGGGAAACTATTACCGAGTCAGACAATGATGAGATCATGATGTTTAGAGTGTTTTAACATCATACATATGTTGTAAATTGTAAGGTTAATGCTATACTATGTTACCAAGCAAAGAACCTAGTCAGTAAACCCTAAGGAACCTAGTCGGTAAACCTTAAGGTTATCGCTATCGGTTAATGAAGGTGGAATGTCTACCGAGTGAAGTTTAGTATATACCGAGTTGTAACTGAGTTGTAACTAAGCTATAATAGAATACATTAAATGGTTACATGCGTTATTTAATGAAGGAAGCTAATGAGCTGGAATTGATTAAATGATTGGTATGCCGTGCATGAAGTTTGTTAAGAATCTAAGACAAATGGAAAGTCGGCATGAAGAACTATAGTTCAGATTGAACTGCAATACCCCGACACAACTTCCAACAAATATATGCAAGTTCCTAGGCAGGGTAAAATGTTTTCAGATTGAAAGATGCATTGAACCTGGACAAGATCGAAGATCTGATGGCAATGATTGATCATGGGAAATGTGATCAAGGAGATTAAGCGGTTAGCTATTGTTTATAAATAGGAAACTGTTGATAAACAATGCATGTGGGCAAGTGTATGCATAGGGATGCTACATAGTGATTACCAAGCACAAAAGCTTGAAGACCTATTTGAATAACAGAGTATAGAAGCCCAATAGATGGACAATATTAGTTCTATGTCTAGATTGTATTGAACAAATAAGAATATTCTTTAGCATTTTAGATGTGAAGTTGCAGATAGATTTTTATTACTGTTATTTTGTGAAAGTGACAAAAAATCTCTTAACCGAGTGGACTTAACAATCTTATTTGTAAAACCCTCTAGCAAGGTGACATTCTGATTGAGTGTTTGAAATCCTTTAACAAGGTCACTTCTAACAAGGTGAAGATCCTAACAGATTTGAGGGAAATCCCTTAACTGGGTCACATCTAGCAATGTGTTTGTAATCTTTAACAAGATTTGCTTTTAACCGAGCATACTCTAGAAGAGTATATTTCTTAGTGGGTCTGAAATCCCACAATGGTTTTTCCCTATTTGGGTTTCCACGTTAAATCTGGTATTATGAGGTTTATGATGTTTATATGCTTTTGAGTTTGCATGTTTAATAGTTTTGGTTATATTACTAAAGTATATGTTACCGAGGTTGAATCTGATGTTTTTATGGAAGATTAAGGTTGTATGATTCACCCCCCCCTCTCATCTTGTTGGCTATTGGATATGTACTTACATTAAATATCATAACTATCAATTGGTATCAGAGCTTTGGACTCCGAAAGAAAAGTTTAAAGGCAATTGAGTTAAAGATCCAAAGATGTATAAGAGGGATGCACCGAAGCTGAACAAGTCAAGTTTCTCTACATGGTAGAAAAGGATGAAGCTGCACCTATCAAGAGTTGGAGAATATGCTATATACTATCTAGAGAATGATTTTGTTACACTGAGCACCTATCCATTGACTATGGAAGAGATAAAGGCAAAGCAAGAACATATTCAAGCAATGATTGAAAAAACATTGCATTGACTGATTCAGAGTTTAATGATCTAGAAGGCTGCAATGATGCAAAGGCTATGTGGGATAAGGTCATATCAGTGTATGGAGGAGATGAACATGTTCAAAGAGAAAAAGTAGATAGTCTAAGAGGACAACTTGAATCTATGAGGATGAATGAAGGTGAGAACATAACTCAGTACAATACAAGACTAAAGGAGATTGTCAATCAAATCAAAGGAGCAGGTGGAACTATTGAAGAAAAGGATATAACAAGTAAGTTGTTAAGAACCCTTCTACCAGCTTATGCAATCCGAGTCTCTGCAATCAATGAATTGAGGTCTGTACCATGTCCAGTGAAAGGTAAAGTATCTATAACACTTCTTGAAAATGCAAGATGAAATGATGTTTATTGGGTTGAAGGTTTGAAATACAATTTGTTGAGTGTAGCATAGCTAAACAACGCAGGTTACCAAATAGAATTTCAGAAAGGAATTGTCAAAGTTCATGACAAGAATGGAAAGTTAGCTGCTACCGGGACACAAACAAAAGGTAACACATTTCACCTTGACTCAACTCATAACAAGTGTTTGTATGCAAAGATAGATGATAGCTAGTTATGGCATAAAAGGTTTTGTCATGAAAATTTTGATAATATGATCAAAATAAGTAAGAAGCACCGAGTAAGAGGTCTATCAAGTCTTGAAAAACCTGAGAATGCTATGTACCAAGGATGCCAGATGGGTAAGATGACAAGATCAAGCTTTACAGGTAAGTCTTACACTTCTAAGGGAATTTTAGATCTAGTGCATACTGATCTTTGTGGTCCTATGAAAGTTCAAAGTTATTATGGTGATAAATATTTCATATTATTTGTGGATGACTATTCAAGAATGATGTCAGTAATGTTTTTAAAAGAAAAATCAGAAGCTTTTCAAATGTTTAGGTGGTACAAGGCAAGAGTTGAAAATGAAACAGGAAGACAACTAAAATGTCTTAGATCAGATAGAGGAGGAGAGTTCACATCTGATGAGTTCAACTTATTTTGCAATGATCATGGTATTAAAAGACAAGTCTCTGCATCGAGAACTCCACAACAGAATGGAATAGCTGAGAGAAGAAACAGATCTATTATGGATTGTGCTAGAACACTAATGATTGAAAAGAAGGTGCCACAAGCATTTTGGAGAGAAGCAATAAGCACAACAATTTACACCTTGAACCAAGTACAATTGAAGAAAGGTACTTTGAAGACACCATATGAAATCTGGTATGATAAGAAACCTAATGTTAGTTATTTTAAAATCTTTGGAAGTATATGCTATGTTCACAAAGATGATAGAAATGGCAAGTTTGATTAGAAAAGTGAAGAAGGAACATTTCTAGGTTATTCTTCTAGAAGCAAAGCATTTAAATGTCTGATCAAATCATCTAACAAAATAGTAGAAAGTGCAAATGTGAAAATTGATGAATTTGTAGAAAGAAATGATGAAGGAAATTCCAAGGAAATAGAAGACTATGATGAATTTGTCTATGTTCAACTGAGAAGTCTTACCGAGAAAATTGTTGAAGGAAATGAAGAGAATATCCAGTTACTGAGTGATGAAGAAGATCATATAGAGCCTACCGAGCCTATATTAGCCAAGTATGTCAGAAGACATCATGCACCAAGTTAGATTATAGGAGATAAGGATGATCTAGTGATGACAAGGAACAAACTGAGATAGAACACATGTTTGATATCTGGATTTGAACCCAAAATAGTGAAAGAGGCATTTAATAGTGAAGATTGGATAAATGCTATGACAAAAGAGATTGATCAAATCAAGAAGAATGACACATGGACACTAATCCCAAGACCAAAGGACAAAAATGTAATCGGTACAAAGTGGATTTTTAGAAACAAGCTAAATGAAAAAGAAGAGGTCATTCGAAACAAAGAAAGACTAGTTTGCAAAGGTTATGCTCTAGAAGAAGGAATTGATTATGGTGAAACTTTTGCACCTGTTGCTATACTTGAAGGAGTGAGAACATTGTTGGCATATGTTGCTTTCAAAAACTTCAAGGTATATCAAATGGATGTCAAATCTGCATTTCTGAATGGAATATTAGAAGAAGAAGTTTTTATTGAACAACCTGAAGGATTTGTTGAAGACAATAATAAAGATCAAGTATGTAAATTGAACAAAGCTTTATATGGTTTGAAACAAGCACCTAGAGCATGGTATGAAAGATTGCACTCTTATTTGATTAAGATTGATTTTATAAGGACAAGTGAGAATAACAATATGTACATGAAGAATGATGAAAATGGAATACTGATCTCAGCCATATTTGTTGATGATATTATATTTAGTGGAAATGACTCTTTATGCAAGATCTTTGGAAATGAAATGAGAAAAGAATTTGAGATGTAATTAATTGGTGAGATAAAGTATTTTATAGGTTTACAGATACTGCAAATGAAAAATGAGATTTTCATTACTCAATCCAAGTACATAAAGGAAATCTTGAAGAATTTTGGAATGGAGGATTAAAAACCAGTAAGTACTCCTATGACTACCAACTGTAAATTATCAAAGAATGATGAATCTGCATCTATTGATGAGACACTTTATTGATCCATGATTGGAAAACTACAATATGTTGTTCACAGCAGACCAGACATAGCACATGCAGTAGGTATAGTTGCAAGATTCTTTGTAGATCCTAAGGAAACACATGACAAAAATCAAAAGAATTTTTAGATACTTGAAAGGCACTAAGGATTATGGCTTAGTATATCAGAAAGGAAATGATTTTGATTTAAAAGTTTATACTGATGCTGATTGGGCAGGCAACATTGATGACAGAAAAAGAACAAGTGGAGGAGATTTCTTTTTAGGAGAAAAACTAGTGAGTTGGCTTAGCAAGAAACAAGGATGTGTTTCACAGTCAACAACAGAAGCTGAATACGTTGCTGCAACATTGAATTGTACCAACATTGCATGGATCAAACAACTATTGGAAGGTATAAATGAGAAAGTTACCTAGCCAGTAACTATATTCTATGACAATACTAGTGCCATTAATATTTCAAAGAATCCTATTATGCACTCTAAGACAAAGCACATCTCTATCAAATATCATTATCTTAGAGAAGAAGCTCAAGAGAAGAAAGTGGTGTTGGAGTATGTTAGCACAAAGGAACAAATAGCAGATATCTTCACCAAGCCACTACCAAGGGACACTTTTGAATATCTCAGAAGTAAGTTAGGGGTCCAACCCCCATCTTCTACTCACTGATCGAGTTCAGTGAAAGCATCAATCTGATGACTCTATCGAATATCTTTTAGGAGTTGATGTTGATTTATACCCTTTAGGATGTTTTCTAAAGGTGTACAGGACATATTATAGGAAACAATACAGGGAACAAGAATTGAAGACAAAATGCTCTGACCAAGACAGACTTGATACACAACAACATGGAATCACTTCATACAGGAAGAAATTATGTTTTAGTTCTTTACTTTTTGGCATTGTTGTCAAAGGGGGAGGAGAAGACTAATTTAAGGGGAGAAAACTAAGAAGACTATAGATTGGAAAGAAGACTGAAGAGAAGAGGAGAAGTCTAATGTATGGGGGAGAGCATTTCAGCATTTCAGAATCACAACAATCCGAATCTTTTAAGGTCAAATCAATTGGTTTTGCCATCAATGCCAAAGGGGGAGATTGTTGGCAATATAGCATTATAATAGACAATGAAAGATTGTTGACATTTCAATAAAAATATTGAGAAGGTTGTTGATGATTATGGATAAAACTGATTAAAGATATTTACTATCTTGATATTATTATTTTGTCATTGATGTCAAGAAATTGATTTTCTAATTCAGTATGATGTTTCCATATCTTGAGAAGTATGATTTGAAGAATATAAAGATGTCGGTAAAAGACACAAGAAAGAATATGATGAATAAGGGGATGAATAAGGTATTCAATGGGCAACTATTATCGAGTCAGACAATGATGAGATCATGATGTTTAGATTGTTTTAACATCATACATATGTTGTAAATTGTAAGGTTAATACTATACTATGTTACCAAGCAAAGAACCTAGTCAGTAAACCCTAAGGTTATCGCTATCGGTTAATGAAGAAGGAATGTCTATGGAGTGAAGTTTAGTATTTACCAAGTTGTAACCGAGTTGTAACCGAGCTATAACAGAATACATTAAATGGTTACATGCGTTATTTAATGAAGGAAGTTGATGAGCTGGAACTGATTAAATGATTGGTATGTCGTGCATGAAGTTTGTTAAGAATCTAAGGCAATGGAAAGTTGGCATGAAGATCTATAGTTCAGATTGAACCACAATACCATGGTACAAGTTCCAAGAAATATATGCAAGTTCCTAGGTGAGGTAAAACATTTTCAGATTGAAAGATGCATTGAACCTGGACAAGATCGAAGATCTGATAGCTATGATTGATCATGGGAAATGTGATCAAGGAGATTAAGCGGTTAGCTATTGTTTATAAATAGGAAACTGTTGATAAACAATGCATGTAGTCAAGTGTATGCATAGGGATGCTACATAGTGATTACCGAGCATAGAAGCTTGAAGACCTGTTTGAATAATAGAGTATAGAAGCCCAGTAGATAGAAAATATTAGTTCTATGTCTAGATTGTATTGAACAAATAAGAATCTACTTTAGCATTTTAGATGTGAAGTTGCAGATAGATTTTTATTACTGTTATTTTGTGAAAGTGACAGAAAATCTCTTAACCGAGTGGACTTAACAGTCTTATTTGTAAAACCCTCTAGCAAGGTGACATTCTGATTGAGTGTTTGAAATCCTTTAACAAGGTCACTTCTAACAAGGTGAAGATCCTAACAGATCTAAGGGAAATCCCTTAACCGAGTTACATCTAGCAATGTGTTTGTAATCTTTAACAGGATTTGCTTTTAATCGAGCATACTCTAGAAGAGTATATTTCTTAGTGGGTCTAAAATCCCATAGTGGTTTTTTCCTATTTGGGTTTCCACGTTAAATCTGGTGTTATGAGGTTTATGATGTTTATATGCTTTTGAGTTTGCATGTTTAACAGTTTTGGTTATATTACTAAAGTATATGTTACTGAGGTTGAATCTGATGTTTTTATGGAAGATTAAGGTTGTATGATTCACCCTCCCCTCTCATCTTGTTGGCTATTAGATCTGTACTTACATTAAGTATCAGAACTATCAAAGAATGCCCAAAGGCCAAACATATCAGATCAAAAGAACCAAGAAGAAGTAGAGAATGAGATGAGGGAATAATTTAAGGAAATCACTGTTGATGAGGGTAGAAGATTATAAGTCAGGCTAGAGTCTTGATCTTGCCAGAATGGGACATAGCAGATGCAGTAGCAATTGATACAATTAGTAAATCAAATGGTCAACCTTTCAATTAAGAAGAAGAAGCAAGGTTAGCATTAAAAGGATTCAATTTTGTGGACGATTATACAACCTTGGCAATCTGGGCACTAGAGGAAGGACCTAGGGAGCCTAACATTAGTGATTTAAACCCCAGTTTTAGGGGAAGCTTAATTATAAAGAGAGCATCTGACACATCAAGTGTAGATGCTACAAAGTTAAATGTTGATGTTGCTAAACTAGCACATGAGAGTGCAAAAAGAGAAGCTTTAGAGAAGGCAGACATGATAAGAAAGTTTGACAAGGTTTTTAATGATTATAATGCATCTCATAAAATATGTCTGGAGTTGCAAACAAGAGTGCAACTCCTTGAGCAGGGACAAATAAAGGTTTCCTATCCTACACTTGCAGGGCCATCTGAGCCATCAACATCTATGTCGCTGCCTATGGTCCAAGGAGGAGAAGCAGTTCAACTTGATGCAAGTGTTGATATCCCTGGTATGTCATTAGTCCCCTATGATGATGATGAACCTGATACTACAAGATCAACTGAACCAAATGAGTCTTAGCTTTTAGAAAAGATTGTTGAGTTAGAAAACAAGCTGAAAGAATAAAAAAATCAATCAACTAGGCATCAAAAGGATATAGTTAGCTCAGTGCTAACTCATTTGAATGAGAAAGTTATAGTAGGTTAAATAGTGTCCATACCTTATACTCTTTTCTTTTCAATGCTATTCAAAAATTTATTGATGATAAAGAAATGGCAATTCCTCTATTTACAAAATGGTTGCAAAGAGGAAATGAGCTCAGAATGATGTCCATAGCCTCTAAATTTCATGCCGAGAGACCACATGCACTCCAACCAACATATTTGTTGGTAAAATCAATGCAGGAAGCCCAAAATTTTTCTAGAGAATATAGAAAGAAAGATAAGGAATTGATGAAGAGTTTCAATGAATTAGAACAAACTCTTTTGCCATATATTGAAGATAGAGAAGGGGCAGTCAAGCCTTTACAATTTTGGAAGGAAGAGGCAGAAAGAGTCATCAATATTTAGGTAGAAATGATATGTGAAGGGCTAAATATGGATATGCTGGAGGATAGCATGGATAAAATAATTGCTATAGGATTATTTTTTGAAACTTTTGGAAGAGAGGCAATCCAAGTGGCCGTTAAATATATTCCATATAGGGCAAAAGTTGATGAAGTCATGAATTTCAATTGGCTATCCGATGAAGACTATAGTGCATGGAGTAGCATGTATCTGAATGATGAATAAAGGTTATAAATAGTTTGCATAACTATTTTTGTCTTCTAGTGGTAGATATTTTTGAACCTGTATAAGAGAAATGATGGCAATTTTCATCATGAGTTTTAAAGAAGGCAGTTGCATACTTTGATCTTGAATAAGTGAGTTTGAGGATGAATGTTGGTATAACAAAATGTAGTTGTGTATAATCATTCTGAGATGACAGGTGCCTCCTCTAGCCTGAAGCTTGGTTGCTCCCTTATTTTTTATAAAAGGGAATTTAGGGCTATGAGACGGGGTACATATTTTTGGTCCCTTGAGTGTTCCGAATTTCCGTTTCCAAATAGAAAAGTCTAGATGAAACAAAAAGTTGTAAAAGGTTATTTTACAGAGAAAAATAGAAAGATTCTTGTGTCTGTAATTTTGTAGGTTTTTGAAGGAGTTATGTATGAATTGTATTCTTACAGAGACAACCAAATTATTCAATAATTATATAATTCAAATCCACTTCTCTCCAATGTATTGTTCTATCATGTTTTTAATACATATTATCAAGGATTCTATCATTCATTGCACTGTTGTGGTGTATGCATTTTTTGTTCATGCTTTGGTATAAGGGGCTAATTAAATGCTTGAATAAAATTGCAAAGTGATAGGGATATTTGCAAGGATTTTGATAAGTATTCCTGGTTTGGGATTGCAAATATGATCTTTTGCAAGGCAATATTATCTTAGGTTATATGTTGTTAGATAAAAATTGTCAGAAATACGGTTTAGTGTGAAATCATGTACCCAATGGAATAAGGCACTGATCATAGCTAAGTGAATGCCTTGGTATTGATTTACTATTCGAAATCATCACTAGTTTTCTATGACTTGTTGAACATCCGAATATTTTCATTTACAAAAATGTTTTCATGCATTTTAATCATCTCATGCTACAAACTAGTTGAGGATCACTGAGGAATTTGTCATTCCTGAGCATTCTCCCTTTTTTTTGAGTCTTTATATGAGATTATATGCTTTGTTTCATGTATAATTTGTGAGTGTGGCATAGAAATCACAAATTGGCATGGGGATCACCCTCCTTGGTTTTGCAGAGCCTAAAGCATAGAAAAATCTCACATACTTGTTATTGTTGGTCCAATTCTAAAGAATATAGTTGGAAGTGGATTTCCATAGATATTTTAGAAGAAAGTGTCAGTGTAAACCCATTTATTCTGGGAACCAACAAAACTAAGGTAGAATTAATAATGTGTGAACTATATTGGCCCATATGCATGTCACCTAAAGAAGTTTGGGCATCCCTGATAACAAACCCCCTCAAGGAAGTTCCATTAAAGGTCCATTGATGTGATGTGTGAAACAAGTGGATGAGTTATGAAGGCTTATGATTACAAAAATAAGTGAAAGTAGGATGGTATGATGGAGACTTAGGATCAACAAGTATTCTTTTGACTTGAAATATTAGAACTTTTTTCCCCAGTGATTTTCTTTATTAGGGGAGATCAACTCTTGTTCTTTTTCCTTCAGAGGATTTTTATCCTTGACTTTAATTTTTGCAGAGTCCAATAGCTTTTGATTTTGATTTGTACTAGAGGGCTTCTCATTATTTTTGACTTTTAGATTTTTCTTCTCAAAGCTTGATTTTTGATCCCCAATTAGTAAGGGCTTTTGTAATTCTTGTTGATCCAAGTCTAGAAGTGGAGTGAAAATGGAATGAGAGGATGATATGGTAAGGCTATATGAGTTCTTAAAAGGGCTATCGATATATTCAATAGATTCTTTGTTGACACCACTCTTAGGACTATTGATATCAAGAGTTGCTTGCACCACTAGAGGATATTTGCATTAAGACTTAGTAGCCACAACATTAGGTGGTTCTTACCCAATTCCTTGATATTGTAAATTGTTTGTAGGATGTTCTTGTCAACAAACTGTCTTAGTAGATAGTGGGAGTTGATCAACATGAAATATATACTCATCACATCCCATGTCTTTAACCTTGAATTTTTCTCTGAGCTCTACTTGCTTTGATGTAGAAGATTTCAATAATTCTAGATCAACATATGCTAATGGAGGAATAACCTCTCGGTTGACTGGAACTATTATTTTTAATCCTGGTCCCAGATTATTACAATATATAAACGGATTTGGATCACCTTCAACTCCATTGTAAGGGAATTTGATACATTGATGGTATGTTGATGGTACTACTCTCATATTATGAATCCATGGACATCCCAAAAGTATGTTGTATGTGAGATCTAAATCAAAGACTTGATAAACCACATCCTTCATTACTAACCCAATTCTTAAAGGTAGGGTGATTGTTCCCTTGGATGAGCATTCTTCATCAGCGTATGCTTCCATGGTGATATTGTTCTTTGAATTCATAGTTTGTTCAAAATATCCCAATTGTTTAATAGTGTTCACTGTATAAATGTTCAGACCTACTCCTCCATCTATCAAGACTGGTTTGATACGGTTTTTATGGAGAAAGGCCTCAATGTGGAGGGGTGCATCATGTGGTTGACATATGGAGACATCATCGACTTCTATAAACGTAAGGCAATGGGGAGTGGAAAGATATCCCACCATGTCTTGAAATGGGTCCATGTTCAAATCAATGGGTACTGAGGTTTATCTCAATGCTTTGTCAAGAATGGTCTTATGTGAAGGGGATATGCATAAGAGCTCAAGAATAGAAATGAGGGTATGTGTCTCCCCTATCTGATCTACAAGGTCATACTCATTCTTGCTAGATGATGAAGCTATGGTCTTGAGTGGAACACCATGCAAGATGAATTTACCTTGGCTGGTTGTGACATTACATTTAGAGGTTTCATCTTTAGTGGATGAGGAAGATGGTCCAATGCCTTTTAAAATAACTTTACTCCTTTGGGTAGAACCTTCTGGAGTTTTGCCCTTTATAACAATGGTAGAAACCTAATTGTCCACTGAAATATGATTAACAGTTAAGTCATAATCATAGGACATCTTAGCATAGTTGGCTTTATTATCTATTTTGGCTTTTCCTTTATCATGTTTAGGGAATGGCTCCTTAAACATTGCATGTTATTCATTGGAGGTATGAACATCAAACTCTATGTCACCTTTGTCAATAAGATCTTGTATAACATCTTTTAATGATCTGTGAAATTGCCAGTTGTGTGTCCTTTTCTATTGTGATATTCACAATACTCATCGTCATTCCACCATGTAGGTTTTACTTTTGGTTCATAAGGTGGATTATCTGGTAGTGTTATAAGCTTGTTTGCAACCAATTTATTGAATGTTGTATCAAGTGGTTCTCCCAATGGAGTGTATTTTGTTTGAGGCTTTGATGGTCTTTGAGTGTTTACTTAATTGTTGACATTGGATAAACTTGCACTGGGGAAAGTCACTTTTGGTTTTACAACATTTGCATCTACTACCCCATCATTAACTATGTTCTTATTCTTGTTCCAAAACTAGGGTTTGTCTTTCCCATTTGATTCCTCTTTGTTCTCTTTGAATATATTAATGTCACCTTGTTCAATAAGGACTTTCTTAGTTGCTAATCCTTTCTCAATGACCTCTTTGAAGATAGAAAAATAAGCTTTTCTTAGCTCATATCCAATATCCTTGTTGACATTTTGAGTGAAAATTTTTACCATTTGTTTTTGTGGGATATCACAAGAGAATCCACTAGCAAGACCTCTCCATTGTTGTAAGAATGAAGAAAAAAATTCCCCATTTTTCTGCTTAGTATTGCACAAGGTAGTTACTGACACATCTATTTCAATGTTGTAGGAGAAGTGTTGTATGAAAGATTCTACTAGATCACTCCATGAATTAATTCCAGGTGGAAGTTGGGAGAACCATTCCATAGCTTGTCCACCTAAACTTTGTGGGAACAATATCATCAAGTATGTTTATTCTCCTGCTACCTCAATGCATGCTATGAAGAACTCTCTTATGTGTGCCTTAGGATCCCCTTTGCCTCTATATTTGTCAAAATTTGGTGTCACAAAATGTGGAGGAAATGGAGGCATTGGGATGATTATATCAAATGGGTAAGGACATTTGTCCTTCATTGTGTACTGTTGCTTTGGTGTATTCATATCCACCATTTTCTTTTGCAAATCCTTGATTTATTGTTGCAAGTCATTCTTAGGTGGTGTCTTTTCTCTTTGAGCTAATCCCATGCCTGAGCCACTGGGTGGAGAAGGGATATAATGCATGTATGGGCGTTATTTATCATAAATGTGTTCATATGGAGGAGGAACATAGTTATAGCTTGGATATGGACCACTTGGTATGGTATTGTAATGAGGAGCACTAGGTCTAGGTCGATACATGTCATGACCATGAGGATATGAGGTATCATAAGAGTGATCTTTAGTATTGCCCCAAAATTTTACATGAGGTCTCCTCGTGTCATGATTTTGAATGTTTGCTTGAGTATAATTGTATGCATTGGTATGATCTTGGGTATCATCATGAGAATGTGTAGTGGTAGTTCTCCTCCATGGGAAAGGATGACTAATAGGTTGTGTTGGAATTCTACACTCATATGAGAATAGTTGATGTTGTTATTGATGGCAACCAACTGGCAACCAAATGGCAATAGGTTTCTTTATGCACCGACAGACACTGACACCGGCAGGCGCTTACACCAGCATTCAAATTACATCAGAAACAAAGCATACTGACACTCAAGCCAACACGGGATGAAATTTTGTTTATTGTAATATAATTATCTTTTGTAAGTCGACTTGGTATATTGTAAAAGACTCATATATGTATGAGATCTTATAGGTCATTTTGAAGTAGATGTAGATGATATGTATGGTAGAAGATAATTGTTTAGTGGCAACAAAGGTTTTTGGTTAAGGTATCTATCTGAGCTTAAACCGGTATTGAACATGACATTAGAGATGTTGTTTTGAGAAGTACATTGTATTGGATTTAATTATCCATTTTGTAGTCAGTGAGACTCTTGATTGAGCAGTGAGCTCTAGGCTATTGGCATGCCTGCATGTGTAGGCCCCTATTGTAAGTAGTATTTATTCATTGGCCAGTGAGTAAATATTGTGGGTCACAAATCCCACCAAGTTTTTTTCCACACCGGGTTTCCTCGTTAAATATCTTGTGTTATGGTGTGTTTCTATGTTGTCTCTGTTATTTTTGTTTACTGCATTAATTCTTGTTTACCAATACACTGTTTTGGGTTGCAAGGTTACAAATAACTTTAAATATACAACTAACCGGTTAGACACTGATTCTAACAATTTGTATCATTGAATCTAATAATTTGTATCAGAGCCTGGTCCTCTATTTGCAAAATCCTAATAGCTTGAGGAAGATTTTGAAACCGGTACTGATGGAGAATTTAAGAAAATAGTTGGAAGGAGCTCTTAAAGATTTTGATGCAAAAAAATTGAAGAATATCAAACTTGAAGATGATCTGAGGATTGCTAAGGAATTCATTAAAGGACTTCAGGAGAACCTTCTTATGGCACAAAATAAGAGAAAAGAACTTCATGAGAAAATGCAGAATGATGATGATGAAAAGGAAACTCTTAGATACATTGCAAATAAGTTGAGACAAGAAAAAAGTAATATGAGGAATGATATGCAAGATATGACTGTGAGGTTATGTAAGGATATTGAAGATAGGAAGAAGAATGAAGAAGAGTTGACTAGGAGACTTAATGATGTAGGAAATGAAAATATGAAACTTTGTCATGAGAATGATATGCTAAAGATAGATTTGATTCACATGCAACATGATAAGAAGGAGCTTGCAAGACAAGTTGGAATTTTGGAAAATGAGTTGATCACTACAAATGAACACAAAGACAAATTCAAGAAAAGTTCAGAAAGGCTTGATGACATGCTAAAAAGATAGAAACTTGATGGAGATACAATTGGACTTGGATTTGAAATTGGAGAAAGTTCTGGTACTGCAACTAATCAAGATCAGAACAAATCGGTAAGACAACCTAATGCTTATAAATTTAATGGGAAATATTTCAATTGTAACAAATATGGTCATAGAGCAAATCAATGTAGATTTAAAAATAATTTGAATACAAACTTACCCACCGGTCAATGTTCCAAATGCAACAAAGCTGGTCATAATTTAAAAAATTGCAGAATGAATGTGAAATGCTATGTTTGTGGTAGATTTGGGCATTTATCTAATCAATGCAGATAACAAACCAGTCAAGGATATGGAAAGACTATTTAGAGGAATAATGTAGCTTGTTATGCATGTAACAAGATTGGGCATATTGCACAATTTTGTAGAAGCAAGACTTCACCGCCAAACAATAAAGGATCTAGTGTGAAGGGAAAATAAAAGGTAAATGAAATAAAGCAAGAATTTTCAAAACAATGGATTAAGAAGAGTGATCAGAGAATTGATGAAACTGTCTTTGCACCGTGTTGGGACTATTTAAAATTGAGTCAAAGTTTATAGGCCTATTTCAAAATTTTGCTCTGCATGTCAAAAAAGTACTTGAATGAGTCAATTTGAATGGCCTAGTTTGCGAGAGGGCAAAATGGAGCCGGTTGATTTTTAGAGGGTAAGGCTCAGGATTCATGTCCCACACCTTTCATTTGGCCTATGCAGTGATGTGTAACTTTCAAATTTCAGTTTGGATAAGTTTATGAGGTACCCATTTTGAGGGGTGAGTTGGAAGTGCATTTTAGGCACAAATGCATGCATATTTTATTGAGTAGCCTACTTTGAGTGATTACATCTTTTTCCCTATTGATCACCATGAATAAATTCAAAGTGGATTCAATTATATGAATCAATGTGAGTCAGCCTAGAAAATTTTAGGTCTTGACAAATCCATTTGCTCAGTTTTCATAGCCAAATCCGTTTGCAATTTGTGTGTTTTGACAAGTCCCTGTTTCGACATCTAGTCAGAGCCATGTTCCACATAAGTGTAAAAGTTTCCCCAGTAAGAATCATGCCATAATGTTTGCTCTGGGTTATTACTTGTATAAATGATGAGCTACGTTTCAAATTTCAAGCCTCTGTCAATCCGTTTGATTGGTTTTCAAAAGGGTTCATTTAGCTATCATTTTCAGTTATCCGTACTTTCAGTGTCGTATCAGTTAATGTGGCCATTTTTGTGAGTACGCCATTTGCATCCTGTCAGTGTGGTGATTGAACTGAGATTTCCAAGTTTTAATATGTACTTCAAGGTACCTATGTTTAAAATTTGAGGGCCTACAGAGGTCGTTTGATATTTTTGAGAAAGGCATCATGTGTTGCCAGGACATTGACTTCATCAGGTCTGCAGTGTCGACAAAGCTAGTTGGGCATTTTCGCCAATTAATATCTCTTCGCTCGGGACTCATCTTGAAAAACCATTTGGTAGATTTCATGCTTGCATATCAGAGTACACGCCTGTCAGATGGTGAGCTCCAGAAAGGTGTTTTGACAGGTTTGAAAATTACGTCTTTGCGATTAAATGCGAAAATGTGGCGTAATCGCTTGAAGGTTGCAAAATTCAGTTGGATGATCCGAAAATGATGCCGATCGTATCCAGAGATATGTTTGAGGTCCATGAAGTATATCAGAGGTCAGTTGTATGAAAATGAAATTTTTTTTTAGTCGGACCCACTTTGGGGCTAGACCTGGCTCATGCTTGTGCATTGTTTCTAGTGGCAAATTGTTTTATTAAGAGACAATTTCGATTCAAATGTGGGCATATAATTGAGAGGATTTTATGAAACTTTATGGTTTTGAAATTGGGTTAAAAGATGTCAATACTTCCAGAGCAGCCAAGAGAGGAGCAACATCTTTGGCATCATAAACATAGAATGAAGTCCTTGTAGCCTCATGCCCATTAATGCCATTGACAAAGTAGAAGGGTAGACTTTAAGGCTAGTGTAGACCTAGTCAGAGAGCATGAAAGGCCCATGGACTTGAGAAATGTGCAAAATCGGCTGGAGGAGAAAGGATGATGGCTCATTTGTAATTCTTTATCATTCTGTGATGCATTTGAAATGTTCTCCTTCTCGGGGTTTTGTGCGAAATCACTAAGGGTGGAGGATATGTGATATCTCTGTTAATTCATCCAAAACTCCATGTGTCTCAGTGATTTCTTCCTCTAGTGACCCTTTATGTGGTATGTAAAAGGGCGTTGGTATTATCAGCAACCAAGTCCTCTGTGTGGCGTGGTCTCCCATCTTCTCTTTGTTGTGCATGGCATCTGAGAAAAGCATTAAAAAACTTTCAAACCAATGGCTAAAAGTTAATCATATCCTCCTGGAGTTTTTTGTGAATGGGCATCTAAAATTATTAACCAGTTGCAAGTTGTAGATTGTAAGCACTCATTCAACCCTTGCATGGAATGTTTTTAGCAGAGGTCAAGTGATTTCCAGCCAAAACCCCTCTGCGCAGGATGCACCCTCAATTAGTGAAGAACTGAAATTAGAGTTTAGAAAGGGCAGTGATTTTCCATTGTGGTGAGTGGAAGAGTAAAGAGCATGAAAATTTTATTATGCTTGTAAGTTTGGAGCAGACATTTAAACTCTAGTATTTCCACCTCTATTGTGGAGTTTGGAGAATGCAATTAGCAAGTGTCTGCCAAACTCCTCACAATCTACCCATGTCCTCCCTTCCCAAAGACATGGTTTTGGAGAAAGGTGACATTGATAGTTTTAAATTGCAACATAGAACACCAACTACAGAAAATGGTGTTCTCCATGCCTTTCTCTCTTCCCTCACTGTGGTGCGTAGCATGGGGAAAAGCCACAGGGAAACTTTTAGACAAAGTTAATGCTGGCAGTTTTTTGTGCCATTCTCCCCCCCACGTTAAACATGAGGCAAGTAGACTGGACTCCACAAGCTCCAACATCCTCTAAGTGTTGTGAGGTATAGATTTCCCCTATGCATGGTATGCTAGAAGGTGCAGAGGATATCAATGCAAATTTGGGAGGACGCTTTTCAAAGGTCTTCAAACAATTGACATTGTAGCATCCTCTCCCCCATGTGAAGGCCTTTGGTACAAAATGGCAATAGCAAGATGAAATGCATAGGAGGATGGCAAAGAGGAGGCGTGGAGTGGTGTTTGGAATGAAGGTTAAAGCATCAAATTAATCTAAAATAGCCAATGCCAAGATTTGAAATTGTTTCCTCCCTGTGAGTGGCGTTATGGTTTGTTGAGATGGCAATTGAATTCCAAGCAAATGAAAAAGACTTCCATGAAAGCACTCAGGAAAACCTCCAAAAACGCAGTTCTTGGCATAAGCATTATCTGACATTTGCTGTGGAAGGGACCTTTTTGGTATTTATAACAAAGAATGCATAGTAGTAATATGTCTAAGCCATAAAGGCTTTTGACGGATGGTGCCTATGGGCGCTCAAGGTGGGCCCACACGTGAGCACGAATCTCAAGGCGACAGAGGAGGTGACAGAGTGATGACTAGGTTGACCCCACGCAGGCACGGTTCTCGAGGAAAATTGGCAAAATTTTGCAGAGAAAGGCCGGCTTAACGAGTGAGCAGATTCAAGATGGATCAACGGTGCACGTGGTTTTGCAGGCCGAAGTTGCTCGCCAGTTAAGCCCTGCGAAATGGCGAAATGAAAATGGCGAAAATGCAGCAGGTTAACTAGTGAGCATGCTAGATGGAGATCGACGGCCCGTGCGGTTTCGTAGATTGAAGATGCACGAACATTAGAGGCTACGAAACTGTGAAAGCCAGGTGGCGCACAGGTGGCGGGTACAGTTAGATGTCCAGCAGGTGGGTCCCTGTGAGGTGGTGTACATGTGGCGGCCAAGTGGCAGTGGCAAAGCAGATGACGTGGCGGTGATGAGGTGTCATCCTAGGTGGCATCCGGTCAACCCCATCAACCAATCAGAGGCCGTCACGTGGAAAAGCATCAGAGCATAATCAGAGCCAAAAATCAAATTTAAAACTAGTTAATTATATAGTGCAAACTATATCAAATAATGAAAAATTTAAATGATTGAGCACAAATGGGAATTAATTCGCCCAGGGCTCAATTTTTGGCCAAAATATGAAGTGTTATATATTTTCAGAAAGCTCTCAGAATGGGGAATCTGATTATGAAGTTAATTTTGGCGAAGATCAGATATTTTGGAAGCAGTTTGGTCAAGATTGAAATTCAGTTAGAGAGGAGACACTTTGCAATTCAGTTGCAGATTTGATTTGGTTCCCTCTCCTTCTTATTCCTAATTCTTCTCAGTTGTAGAGGTTCCAGAAATTTGGAAAATGCTCCAGATTTGATGGCTTCCACTTTCTGAATGTCAGGACCCAAATTTGTAAATGCTTTTGGTTTGTTTGAGGGTATAGAGGATTGCAATGCATTGTTGTAAATGTGATTTTAGTTGCAGGTCTTGCTTGTGTCAGGCATGAGTAAATTCCTCACAGTGTTGTCTCTGTGTAAGTATTTCATTATTATGAATTGAATCCTCAAGGAGGATAAGATTTGTCAATTTCAAGGAAATTGTGTGATTGTTTATTGGTATCCTTCAAGGAAGGTTTTAAACTCTGTAGTCAGTCATAAATGATGAAATATGTTTCCAGATCTGATAAATTTGTGAATGAATCTAATAGTGCATTAATATAAGGTATTGGTGCTTGAATATCTTGTTTAAGGAAAACAAACTTGCATCTATGATTCATATTTGTAGTTTTGTGTGTGACCCTATTGCCCAATGAACAAGGCACTAGTCTTGCAGGTTTGGGGATGGTTTCAGATATACATTTAAAACGATAAACCTATTTCCCTTTATGTTTAGGGGTGTGTGTTTCATTTTTTCCAAGCTTTATTTCATCCTATTGTTTGTACAGATCTATCCAATCTGTAATGTTTCCTAACCTGTTGAGCTTGTGAAATGATCTATCTACTTACTGTTGATGTAGTTATGTATCTATAATTGTTGTATTTAGTGCATCAAAAGGGTGTCCCCCCTAGGTCTAGCAGAACCTGAAGTGTAGGAGGATCAAATAGGGTCCTATGTTATGTTGTCCAAGCCCTGATGTGTTTTGTAGGCTGAAATTGGCCATTTCATAGAAATATTTGTAGGTGTTCTTGGGTTATCACTTTTGGTGAACAACAAAAATGGTGGTTCTGCTGGGGAAACTGAATAGAAATTCCGTAATTTCATCTAGTTAGTCAATCCATTGTGTATGCACAGAGTGTAAATTGATTTTATGGTGAAGAGAATAGTTCTTGTTCTGGATCTATAACATGATATGTTTTACATGTCATATATTGTATGAAGGAGTAACAATAAAAGTTATATTGCTTAGTTGGGAGCAAGTCATTGCAGTTGTATGCAATTTTTTCCCCAATTCCTTATTGGGTGGAGACTCTAGTCTCTGTACCGGTGCTTGAAGGAAGTTTGTATTCCAAGACTTTCAAAAGATTAGTAGACAATATTATGAATCATATTAAGGTGCAGATGGTTTAATTAGCAGATTCACACATAAGTACTTTCATCATAAAAGCTTGAGAAGAAAAGTGCAGTAATAGCCTGGAAGAGTGAATTGGTTGTAGCGAGATTGAAGGAGACAGTAAAGAATTCGAATGTGTGTTGAATGGTGTTCTGTTGTTCAAAATATCCTCTGTGCAAGAGGTGGTGACTCTATGAGAAAAGACCGTGCTAAAGTGTGAAGTAAATCTCCAGGTATTTTTAGAGGTTTCAAATGCAAAGATGTTTGTTCTGAAAATTAGAATGTGCAATGTTGTTTTCCCATTTAGTGAACAACACTAGTCTAGAGGGAAAGAGAGAATCTCAAAACTGATTTGCATATCTATGCAGCTAAAATATTCAGTGTATGTTATCCTCTGTAGTATGCAAATTTGGAAGAACTTTATGTCAAGAAATGTTAAGGAATAGATTTGAATAAGGATATGTGCTTGAAGTTTTCTATCCAAGATTTTATAATCGTTTGTGGAAGTAAGAAAAATGAATAGTGAAGTTTTTCAGTCTTGTGTATTTCCACATAGAGCCATGCCTGGTGAAGTGTCACAACCGTATAATAGGAGAAGTTTCGTCATGAACCATTATGTTGCTCTAAATTTCAGAGATATTCTGGGTTACCCAAATCCCATACCCATAGAAATCTAAAAGTATTTTCCTATATTCAGTGGGAAGAAATCAGAATCAACATGTCAGCATGTGAAAAGAGTTTCAGATTTGATAGGAGAATTTGAAATTTGTCAGGAAGATATATGCATGAAATTGTTTGTTCAGTCATTGAAAGAAGATGCAAGAGATTGGTTTTCTTTTTTGCCAGTGAATTCTAATACCTCATGGGAAGGATTGATTTCAGATTTCATGGATCAATTCGATGAGAAGGTGAGTGATTATGACTTGTTGAAAGAATTCACCTACATACAAATTAGGGAAGATGAATTGGTACCAACATTTAACATCAGATTTTCACAAGCATTGACTAAAATTTCCAGAAAGTATAAGTTTGATGATATGGTATGTATGGATATTTATATGAGTGCTTTTGGTAAGAAGATGGGATTCCTATTGAGAAACAAAGAACCTAAGACTTTGTATGAAGCTTTTAACACAACTAGGGACATTGAAAACAATTTGAAATTCGGGATAGCCAAGAAATTTGTGTCTGCTATAGTTTCTTGTCAAAGCACCTTCAATGGTGAAATGCCATGTGGAGTTGAGCAAATCATTCCATGTCTAGGTGCATCAAGCTCTGCAGTTCCGAATGGTTTTGTTGATGCATGTGATTCAAATTTGAATGAGAGTCAATTATCTGCTGTCAATGCTGGTTGTCTCTCACAGTAATAATGGAATGATTAGTGGGAAAGTTTGTGATAATGCTGATACAGAGATAGATATATATACAGGGTATATACCATTTGATTTGTATGCCAGTTATGCTGATTATGTGGCTGCCAACTACCCAGTGAATCATGCATCTCTCCAGGATAATATTAATGAAAATAATGATGGTGATGACCATCAATGTTTACATGCTGCTGATGTATTTGATGTTGAAATACCAAATACAGAGGGATTACTAAGTGTTACTGTTTGTGCAAGCGAAAATGTGCCATATGATGAAAATCATAATTGTTTAGTGCAAACAATAGTTGATCCTCACTTAGAAATTGATAATCTTAATTGTGTTGAGGATGAAGTAAATCTATTTTCAGATTTCACTTCAGAATTCACTTCTTGTAATCATGATGATGATCTTTCTATTTTGAAAGTTATGCACAATGTTAATTCAAAAAATTTCAAGGGTGCACATGATTGCAATGAAAGTATAGCGCACATGAATGGACAAATTTTTACGGAATCTCAAATGGAACAACAAAGTGTAATACAATTCTAGAAGATTGTACAACTTAAGAAAGCTCTTGAAGTTGTGGACAAGAAAGTTCAGATATTGGAGAGCCTTCGAGCTATTGATGAAGACCTTCTGCAATATAGTGAAGAGGATTCTTCGGAAAAGGACTGTGAATTGAATGCTTGTATACTTGATGAACATGTTGATCTAACAGATGGTTTTATGACAGAAAATTTTAGTGAACATGCTAAAAACTCATCTGATGTGGTAAATTGCAGCGATGTTCATTTTCATTCTTTGGCTGATGACAAGTATTCTATTGGTGAAGAAGATTAGTTGTGCCAAGATAAGTATGATTATCTTGATTTTTAGAATGATGGTCATAGGGTAAAATCTCATGAACGTGAAACATGGAACACTGAGGATTGTTCCAGCCAAGTGTCAATTTCTTCTTTGCTTGATGAAGATGATTATGATGATCAAATGGATGGTGTCTTTAGCAATTTTACTAATGCTTTATTCAATGTTGATATAGATATGGACCAGCCACTTCAGTGTCATAATGTTCATAAGGGGGTTCTTCATTTTGTTTCTAACCCTTTGTATGAAGAAATAACTGATCAGCCAAAGGTTGTAAATGATGAACCGGTCCATAATACTGATGGAATTCCAAACAACAATAGCATATGTTGTGAAAAATTATTTCATGATGAAAGTAAGAGGCATGGGTTATGTGATGATCATTTAAAACCACAAATGAAAGTGTTTCAGGTGGATATAAGTTTGGATGAAAAAGATTCAGCTGAGGATTTGCTTCAGCCAGAGGTATGCATTCTTTTCCATGAATGGGATGTTGAGAATGCAGAGGTTTTCAGTTTGATAAGCAAGGATAGTATGAGGCGTGATCAACATAGTGAAATTTCACATCCGGATTGTAATGTTCATGTTCCTTGTTTGCATCAACTGGTTAGTAATGCCCCTCATTCTATAAATTTAAATGGTAATAAGGCATGTGCTGATAGGAATTACAATGTTGAAAATGAGTGTTTTAGTTTTCAACTTCAACATGATGATGTCCTTGCAAATGATAGAGTTGAGTGGGATAGTGAAATGTATGGTATCTTATGGGAAGGCCTCTATGGTGAATTGTCTCATGTTTTTACTTGTGTTGAAGTAGTGTGTGATTACAAAGTTTAGAATCAGACAAGAAGTATGCACACTAGATGTTTTAATGATGAGACAAAAGAGGTGGATTATAAAAGTTATGCTCAGTTGTTACTGGAAGGTGCCTTTGTTTGGATCATGGTATTAAGTGATAAGAATCAGATTTTTGACAAAGGTAAATACTGAAGATTGTTTGAGCAGCTTATGATTTAGTTTTAAGCATGTTTGTATATTTTGTGCAGTCGCTTTGCTTCAGTTGTGTGGTTTTCAATAAAGTGCCCTACTGTTTGGGTTGAATAAGGAAGCCCTATTTTTTAGAAGAGAAGAATGATCCGTTTTGGGTGGTCTACTTAACCATTGATTCTAAATTCTTGTGTTGATCTTGCAATCAACCATCCCCAGTTAGAGCCACTGTTGGGACTATTTAAAATTGAATCAAAGTTTATAGGCCTATTTCAAAATTTTGCTCTGCATGTCAGAAAAGTACCCGAATGAGTCAATTTGAATGGCCTAGTTTGCGAGAGGGCAAAATGGAGCCAGTTGATTTTCAGAGGGTAAGGCTCGGGATTCATGTCCCACACCTTTCATTTTGCCTATGCAGTGATGTGCAACTTTCAGATTTCAGTTTGGATAAGTTTATGAGGTACCCATTTTGAGGGGTGAGCTGGAAGTGCATTTTAGGTACAAATGCATATTTTATTGAGGAGCCTACTTTGAGCGATTACATCTTTTACCTTGTTGATCGCCATGAAGAAATTCAAAGTGGATTCAATTATATGCATAAATGTGAGTTATCCTGCAAAATTTTAGGTCTTGATGAATCCATTTGCTTAGTTTTCATAGCCAAATCCGTTTGCAGTTTGTGTGTTTTGACAAGTCCCTGTTTCGACATCTAGTCGGAGCCCTGTTTTACATAAGTGTAAACGTTGCCTCAGTAATCATCATGCCATAATGTTTGCTCTGGGTTATTACTAGTATAAATGATGAGCTACGTTTCAAATTTCAAGCCTCTGTCAATCCATTTGATTGGTTTTCAAAAGGGTTCATTTAGCTATCATTTTCAGTTATCCGTACTTTCAGTGTCGTATCAGTTAATGTAGCCATTTTTGTGAGTGCGCCATTTGCATCCTGTTAGTCTAGTGATCAAACTGAGATTTCAAAGTTTTAATATGTACTTCAAGGTACCTATGTTTAAAATTTGAGGGCCTACGGAGGTCGTTTGATATTTTTGAGAAAGGCATCATGTGTTGCCAGGACATTGACCAGGACATTGACTTCATCAGGTCCGCAGTGTTGACAAAGCTAGTTGGGCATTTTCGCCAATTAAATATCTCTTCACTCGAGACTCATCTTGAAAAACCATTTGGTAGATTTCATGCTTGCATATCAGAGTACACGCCTGTCAGATGGTGAGCTCCAGAAAGGTGTTTTGATAGGTTTGAAAATTACGCCTCCGCGATTAAATGCGAAAATGTGGTGTAATCGCCTAAAGGTTGCAAAATTCAGTTGGATGATCCAAAAACGATGCCGATCATATCCAGAGATATGTTTGAGGTTCATGAAGTATTTCAAAGGTCAGTTGTATGAAAACAAATTTTTTTTTTAGTCGGACCCACTTTGGGCCCCGACCTAGCTCATGCTCGTGCATTGTTTCTAGTGGCAAATTGTTTTATTAAGAGACGATTTCATTTCAAATGTGGGCATATAATTGAGAGGCTTTTATGAAGCTTTATGGTTTTGAAATTGGGTTAAAAGATGTCAATACTTCCAGAGCAGCCAAGAGAGGAGTAACATCTTTGGCATCATAAACATAGAATGAAGTCCTTGTAGCCTCATGCCCATTAATGCCATTGACAAAGTAGAAGGGTAGACTTTAAGGCTAGTGTAGACCCAGTTAGAGAGCATGAAAGGCCCATGGATTTGAGAAATGTGCAAAATCAGTTGGAGGAGAAAGGATGATGGCTCATTTGTAATTCTTTTTCATTCTGTGATGCATCTGAAATGTCCTCCTTCTCGGGGTTTTGTGCGAAATCACTAAGGGGTGGAGGATATGTGATATCCTTGTTAATTCATGCCAAAATCCACGTGTCTCAGTGATTTCTTCCTCCAGTGACCCTTTATGTAGAATGTAAAAGGGCATTCGTATTATCAGCAACCAAGTTCTCTGTGTGGTGTGGTCTCCCATCTTCTCTTTGCTGTGCGTGGCATGTGAGAAAAGCATTAAAAAACTTTCAAACCAATGGCTAACAGTTAATCCTATCCTCTTGGATATTTTTGTGAATGGGCATCTAAAATTATTAACTAGTTGCAAGTTGCAGATTGTAAGCACCCGTTCAACCCTTGCATGGAATGTTTTTAGCAGAGGTCAAGTGATTTCCAGCCAAAACCCCTCTGCGCAGGATGCACCCTCAATTAGTGAAGAACTGAAATTAGAGTTTAGAAAGGGCAGTGATTTTCCATTGTGGTGAGTGGAAGAGTAAAGAGCATGAAAATTTTATTATGCTTGTAAGTTTGGAGCAGACATTTAAACTCCAGTATTTCCACCTCTGTCTTGGAATTTGGAGAATGCAATTAGCAAGTGTGTGCCAAACTCCTCACAATCTACCCACGTCCTCCCTTCCCAAAGATGTGGTGTTGGAGAAAGGTGACATTGACAATTTTAAATTGCAGCATAGAACACCAACTGCAAAAAATGGTGTTCTCCACACCTTTCTCTCTTCCCTCATTATGGTGCGTAGCATGGTGAAAAGCCACAGGGAAACTTTTAGACAAAGTTAATGCTGGCAGTTTTTTGTGCCATTCTCCCCCCCACGTTAAACATGAGGCAAGTAGAGTGGACTCCATAAGCTCCAGCATCCTGTAAGTGCCATGAGGTATAGATTTCCCCTATGCATGGTATGCTAGAAGGTGCAGAGGATATCAACGCAGATTTGGGAGGAGGCTTTTCAAAGGTCTTTAAACAATTGACATTGCAGCATCCTCTCCCCCACGTGAAGGCCTTTGGTACAGAATGGCAATAGCAAGATGAAATGCACAGGAGGATGGCAAAGAGGAGGCGTGGAGTGGTGTTTGGAATGAAGGTTAAAGCATCAAATTAATCTAAAACAACCAATGCCAAGATTTGAAATTGTTTCCTCCCTGTGAGTGGCGTTATGGTTTGTTGAGATGGCAAATGAAAAAGACTTCCATGGAAGCACTCAGGAAAACCTCCAAAAACGCAGTTCTAGGCATAAGCATTATCCCACATTCGCTGTGGAAGGGACCTTTTTGGTATTTATAACAAAGAACGCACAGTAGTAATATGTCTAAGCCATAAAGGATTTTGACGGACGGTGCCTATGGACGCTCAAGGTGGGCCCACACGCGATCACGAATCCCGAGGCGAGGGAGGAGGTGACTGAGCGACAACTAGGTGTACCCCATGTAGGCACACTTCTCGAGGCAAATAGGTGAAATTTTGTAGAGAAAGGCCGGCTTAATGAGTGAACAGTTTTGAGATGGATCAATGATGTGCGATGTTTCGCAGGCCAAAGTTGCTCGCCAGTTAAGCCCTGCGAAATGGCAAAAATGCAGTAGGTTAACCAGTGAGCATGTTAGATGGAGATCAACGACCCGCGTGGTTTCGCAAATTGAAGATGCACGAACATTAGAGGCTACGAAATTGTGAGAGCCAGGTGGTGCATAGGTGGCGAGTACAGTCAGATGTCCAGCAGGCAGGTCCTGGTGAGGTGGTGTACACATGGTGGCCAAGTGGTAGTGACAAAGCGGATGACATGGTGGTGATGAGGTGTCATCTAGTCAACCCCATTAACCAATCAGAGACCACCACGTGGCAAAGCGTCAGAGCATAATCAGAGCCAAAAATTAAATTTAAAACTAGTTAATTATATAGTGCAAACTATATCAAATAATGAAAAATTTAAATGAGTGAGCACAAATGGGAATTAATTAGCCCAGTGCTCAATTTTTGGCCAAAATATGAAGTGTTATATATTTTCGGAAAGCTCTCAGAATGGAGAATCTGATTATGAAGTTAATTTTGGCAAAGATCAAATATTTTGGAAGAAGTTTGGTCAAGATTGAAATTCAGTTAGAGAGGAGACACTTAGCAATTTAGTCACAGATTTGATTTGGTTCCCTCTCCTTCTTATTCCCAATTCTTCTCAGTTGTAGAGGTTCTAGAAATTTGGAAAATGCTCTAGATTTGATGGCTTCCACTTTCTGAATGTCAGGACCTAAATTTGTAAATGCTTTTGGTTTGTTTGAGGGTACAAAGGATTGTAGTGCATTATTGTAAATGTGATTTTAGTTGCAGGTCTTGCTTGTGTCAGGCATGAGTAAATTCCTCACAATATTGTCTCTGTGTAAGTATTTCATTATTATGAATTGAATCCTCAAGGACGATAAGATTTTTCAATTTCAAGGAAATTGTGTGATTGTTTATTGGTATCCTTCAAGGAAGGTTTTAAACTCTATAGTCAGTCATAAATGATGAAATATGTTTCTAGATCTGATAAATTTGTGAATGAATCTAATAGTGCATTAATATAAGGTATTGGTGCATGAATATCTTGTTTAAGGAAAACAAACTTGCATCTATGATTCATATTTGTAGTTTTGTGTGTGACCCTGTTGCCCAATGAGCAAGGCACTGGTCTTGCAGGTTTGGGGATGGTTTCAGATATACATTTAAAAAGATAAATCTATTTCCCTTTATGTTTAGGGGTGTGTGTTCCATTCTCTCCAAGCTCTATTTCATCCTATTGTTTGTACAGATCTAGCCAATCTGTAATGTTTCCTAACCTGTTGAGCTTGTGAAATGATCTATCTACTTACTGTTGATGCAGTTATGTGTCTGTAATTGTTGTATTTAGTGCATCAAAAGGGTGTCCCCCCCTAGGTCTAGTAGAACCTGAAGTGCAGGAGGATCAATTAGGGTCCTATGTTATGTTGTCCAAGCCGTGATGTGTTTTGTAGACTAAAATTGGCCATTTCATAGAAAGATTTACAGGTTTTTCTTGGGTTATCACTTTTGGTGAACAACACACTAGTAGAACAAAGTAACCCTCCACCGATAGGAGATTCTTCATCTAAATGAGAAATAATCCTTAGGGGGTATTGCAGAAAATTGAAAATCATGCATTCTACCCTCAATTGATGGTGAGAAGATACATTTCTTTTTTACTAGCAGATGTGTTAAGTTTTCACTTAACCAGCGAGCATTTAATGTGATCTCAAGAACCTTTTTGGCTATAAAGCACCGAAAATCCCTCATTTTTGACTCATCGAGCATTCAAACATTCAGAGAGTGCAAAACTGAGCAAGGGCATTCTATGGCGAAGCTGCAAAGTGACTTTCAAACATTTAAAGAATTTAGGTTAAGAGGTATTTATCTTTTGAAATGGAAACCTCATCTTTTGTTACTGAGTTTATTGCAAACCCTACCATTGTTGAAAACATCAAATGCCCTAGACCCATGTTTAAGATTATCCCTGAGATTGCAAAGCAGGATGATTTTGTTGGAGCTTTTTCAAAAATTCCAAAGGGCGTAGCATTTGCTAAAGACCCTACAATCTACATACATTGCAACATAGAAGACCTAGGGACCAAGGATTTGTGGAAAATATTCAATGAGGTTATTACCGATGAACAAGGTGCAATTAAACTTGATCATAGGATTGTGAAATACTTAGGTTTTGTAGAAATACTAAGCATTCCTGAATTTCCAAAGGAAGTTGTATGAATTGTACTAAGAAGAGTCCATGGAGAGTTCATGTGGTTAGAGTCAGTTTGCAAGATAACCAAGGAAGCAATTAAGGTAATTACTGGTTTACCTTCAACCAGTAGTAGACTCGATAAAACCAAGAAAATACCCAACAAGAGTGTGACAAGCTTAACTAGAGCCACATCTAATAGTAGATCACTTAGAGTCAATTATGTTAAGGATATAAATGTGAGATATATGAGTATGATACCTGGATATAAAGCAACACATGCTAATAGACTGAATTTGGTTTCTAGCCTTTGTATTCACAATGCATATGAGATGGTGAACAATAATGCTAAGATTGATGTTTGTGAATGGCTTAAAGATGAACCGATTGACAATTTGAAGAAGATTAAGGGAGATAAGAAAGGTACTTGCCGTTTTGGGAACCTACTAGTATGCTCAATGCTATACTTTACCAAAGAGATACTCGACATAGGTCACAAAGATTTTGGTTATGACATCCTGGTAGGCAAATAGATTAAGGAGGCTTTCACTGGTATGGGCACTAATTGTGATAAGAACATTGTAGATTACTTCAAAACATTTCAAACTAAGATGAGAGCTAGAGAAAGGTTACCACAGAGCATAGTTGATAAGTATGACAAACAACTCTG
This sequence comes from Cryptomeria japonica, assembly GCF_030272615.1. Classification (NCBI taxonomy): domain Eukaryota; kingdom Viridiplantae; phylum Streptophyta; class Pinopsida; order Cupressales; family Cupressaceae; genus Cryptomeria; species Cryptomeria japonica. Next base: position 483,201,232 of record NC_081405.1, on the reverse strand, counting down.
TTTTGTTATTAAAAGAGATGAGACTTGGATGGAAGTAGTAAGCCCTAAAACTATTTGGGTTACTGAGATGGGTTATGAGGTAGACCTACCTGTTCTGGAAACATATGCAAAAGCCCTACTTAATGCACCTAGGGAGCCATCTGAGAAATTCTTTGGTAGTGCTGAAACCATTGAGAGTAATGTATCTATGCAGAAGAGGAGAAAAAGAAGAGAAAAGTTTATTAGAGATGCATCCAAGAAGGTCAGTGAAATAAAGGAAAATGTTATGAATATTAGTGGTATATCAGCTAGTGATCTTAAAGGACTACAACTAGAAGCACATGTTTCACCGGTTACCACTGAACAATACCCTCTCCTTCACCTAAGAAGGAAGGGACACTAAGGAAAAAGTAGTAGGCAGTTGGGGAACCACAAAAGAAACAAACACTGGTTACCCCTACACTAGATGATCTACTGAATGAGATTACATAGGAAGGTAATCTGATAAATGTAAATAAATTGTATAATTCTTTTAAGGATTCTGAAAAATAGTCTATTGAAGAAAGCATTATTTTACATTTGGATATTTACAAGAAATTTTTGATAAAAGTAATTGATGACTTACCTAATGATTTATATATGAGATTGGAAGCTAAAAGGCTATCTATGGTGGAATCGGATAAGAAATTGAAAGTTGAAATACTTTTGGCTATACATCCTGTAAACTCTAAGGAAGAGATAGATGAGCTTATATCTGAAGCTAACGGGTCTATATTTGTCAGTGGGCACTGGTAAGTAAGCTTGATGGTTGGAAGGATTAAAGAGATTGCTGATGAGACTGCAGATAAATGGGACATATTTTTTGTTGAGAAGGAAAAGTAAGAGGAAATAAACAGACCAAAAGTAGACAAGACATTCAAAGTATATTAGAAAGATAAGGGAAAAGGTAAAGTTGGTGGTGTTCCTTCTATAAAAGTAACAGATAATATCCCTCCACCAGCTCAGAATACCCCTCCATTAACTTCAACATCACCAGTACACACAAAAAATCCACCAGATATGGCTACTAAAGGTATAAGTCATGATGATACTAACCCAGAGTCAGAAATACTTTTTACCATGAATGTGGATATGCAGGATATAAATATTGTTGTGGACAAAGAGACTACAGAGGATAAGGTTAAGGACAATAAGATATCTGAGATACCGGAACACATTGTTGACTCTTAGGAAACTGGGATACCAGCACAAGCTGAGCAACCAGAGACTGAGAAACCTATAGAGGTTAAGACAACTAACATAGGGCAACCAGAATTTGAGAAACTGATAGTTGTACAGACTGAGAAATAATCTGAGGTAGAGGTACATACACAGACAGATCCACCAGAAGAAAATGTAAGTAAAGAGCAACAAATTTTTGGCAACAAGGAACAAATAATAAAGGTAGTTGGAGATTCTAGCACATCAACAGGAGAATTCAGACCGACTAACATAACATATGGTCTATTAGATTCCATTAAGAGGATAACAGATTGCAATGCCTTAGCATTTAAGGCAATTGATAACACTTTACCTATCTTGATGATGATTGCACCTAAATGTCAAATAGATCACATTAATGAATTTTTAGGTAAATTAGACACATTTTCCAAATTCAATGCTGATAATGTAATAACCATAGAAAAGGTGAATGAGGATACCATTAAGGAGAGAGTTGAAAAAGAGAAAAATACATTCTTTGAGAACACTATAAAGAATTGTACCGATTACTTGGACACACTTTTACCGGTACTTAATTCTACAATTTTGGAGTATAAGGAGCTATATAGAGAAGTATGTAAACCTCACTGTTTGATAGAGGATATAGATGAGTAAATCAAGAAGACACAAAAAGAGATCGATGATAATGCAGACAATATGATAGGTTCTTTGGGACTTATCTCAGCTTTTGAGCAGGAAATAGAAGTTTTTGAGGAGAAGTTGGAGAAACTTGAGAAAGAGAAGGCAAGGATAAGGTCAAAAGCCTGGGAACTCAAAAGTAAACTTGGTCCAAAATTGGATAGTCTCATTACTTAATGAGTTGAATTATCTAAGGAAATAGTTCAAGGAGAACAATCACTGGAGTAGCAAATGCACTATCTCACCGGTATGATCCAACAGATTGAGGCAACTCTAACTGACAACAACAAGTTTATGCAGAGTTTGAATCTAGTTTTGGTGGACATTTTTCAGATAGTAACCAACCGGTTATAGACCTTGAAGTAGCATTTTTGTACTCTTTTGATTATTTATGACATCCTTTGTCATTGATGTCAAAGGGGGAGTAGTGGAGAGAAAAATTCATGTGCAGAGGAGATCACTTGCTCAAGGGGAGCACATCTTTTTAGATTTCAGTTTTGGGATAATAGTTTTGGATTTTTCTCATGAGTGTTGCCATCAATGCCAAAGGGGGAGATTGTTGGCATTCTACACTCATGAGAATAGTTGATGTTGATTGATGGCAACCAACTGGCAACCAACCGGCAACAAGTTACTTTATGCACTGACAGACACTGGCACCGATAGGTGCTTACACCGGCATTCGAATTACATCGGCAACAGAGCATATCGACACTCAAGCCAACATGGGATGAAATTTTGTGTATTGTAATACAATTATCTTTTGTAAGCCAACTTGGTATATTGTAAAAGACTCATATATGTATGAGATCTTATAGGTCATTTTGAAGTAGATGTAGATGATATGTATGGTAGAAGATAATTGTTTAGTGGCAGCGAAGGTTTTTGGTTAAGGTATCTATCTGAGCTTAAACTTGTACTGAACTTGGCATTAGAGATGTTGTTTTGAGCAGTACATTGTATTGGATTTAATTATCCATTTTGTAGTTAGTGAAACTCTTCATTGAGTAGTGAGCTCTAGATTGTTGGCCTCCCTGCATGTGCAGGCCTCTATTGTAAGTAGTATTTATTCATTGGCCAGTGAGTAAATATTGTGGGTCACAAATCCCACTGAGGTTTTTCCCACACCAGGTTTCCTTGTTAAATATCTTATGTTATGGTGTGTTTCTATGTTGTCTCTGTTATTTGTATTTACTGCATTAATTCTTGTTTATTAGTACACTATTTTGGGTTGCAAGGTTACAAATAAGTTTAATATACAACTAACCGGTTAGACACTGATTCACCCCCCCCATCTTAGTGTCTATGGGACTGCCATTGAATCTAATAGGTTGTTCATGAGAGTTACTAGTAAAATTGGCATAATCATAGGTATTAGGAACTTATAGTTTTTGAAATAAGGATGTAGGTGACTTAGGCATGAAACGCTCTCTCCTATTACAACCATTAGATCCTCTAGGATTTGTATTTGTTTGATTTCCTTGATTGGGGTCCTCTTCTAAAATTTGTGACATATCAAAATCATGAGGTAGTTTCATCCCAATTTGTGCCATCACTTGAAAGAAGTATTGTCTATCTCTTCTCATGATTTCTTTAACCAATCTATTGAACCTTGGATCTATGATATTCTCTTCAATGCTTGCGGAAGTGATATATGAATTTTCATTATTGTTGTTGTTCTCACTGTCATTGTCTTGTATATTACTACGATTGTCAAATTGTCAAATGGGTTGTAAAATTCACCGTCTTCAAACTCATAGGTACTCATGTTGAGAGATCTTAGAGATTCTTCAGCTTCTCTTCTAGACCTTTGGGAATGAGTTTCAACCATGAACTTGACCTTGGCTAAAATGAAATATGGAAAGAAAATGTGAAGACTATGGAAAACCAAGAAAGGATATGAGATGGAAATAATCTAGGGTTGTCTTGCAATGTCCCAAAAGTATAAGTCCAAGATATGTGGGGTCTAAAGTAAGGTGTGGCTTCCAAAGAGATGATAGATCTCTTGATGAGGTAAGTTGACCTTGACTAAATAGGACCAAGTGGGACCCTAAAATGATAGATCTGATATGGGAACCACTTAGTGATATGTTTTAGTAAGTTTGCAAGATAAGATGAGGACAATAAAGCAAACTTTTGACTCTAGTTTGGAAAATGTGTATGAGGTGTTGCAAATGAAGGGAAATGATGGAAAAATACTTGACCAAGATTGGTTGAATGAGAATGATAAAGCCCCATAGGAAATGCCTTAGAAGCTATTTAAATCTCAAAACTTAAGCCTATTTTTTCTCTTTTCAAAATGTTTTTCTGAAACAGAGATGCGAACTTGTTCTACACAGACTTGTTTTTTGATCACAGATGTAGTTTTGAATGACACAAATACAATTTCTAATGTTGCACTGACAATGTTTTGTTTCCTCACAAAAATGCAATTCTTCTCTATGTAGACACAATTTTCAAACACAAACATATTTTCAAGGAAGAAAGACGTGGTTTAATCCGTTGAACTGACATTGTTTTTTTTTTTCTGACAAAAACATGATTTTGCCTGCATAGACCTGATTTCCCAACCCAGACATGGTTTAATCTGTCACAGAAACTGGTTTTGATCAAATATTTGATTCTGTCTGAATGTGAAGTTTTTGAATTTGACCAAATCTCAAAGTTGTTGAATGTTTTTGTGGCAAGAAAACACAAAAAACAATGAAGACACTATGTCTGAAAGTGTGTTTGTCCAAATTTTTTTTATGTATGTTCAAAAGATTTTTTACTGGTATACAACAAGTTGAAGATACTTGAAGATATGCACAACCTAGGATGGAAAGATAATGCATTCAATGGGGCCCTCACAACATAGAAATACCTCAAACAAGCAGACAACTAGAGATTCTGGTAGCATTGGCTCCCCCACCACAACACTCACTTCTTGAGCATACCAGATTCTCTTACCTCAAAAGACCAAATATCAAATGAGGGATTCCTATCATAACATGAAATGGTACATGAGGGGTATCTACGAGGTATGATCCACACTCCTTGAACCATCAAATGTAAGGATTTTTGGCCTCTACAACAAAGGTGTTTAGTGGGGGAGCTTCTATGGTCCTTGGTGTCTACCCATGTGAGGACAACTCATTTAAGAACCCACTCCTTGTTCTCCACACAATTTCATATACATAGTGCAAATACTAGGGAGTACCGTCAGTGTAGATACACATCACCAAGTCATCGTGACTTTCACCTAACATATTAATTTATATAGTGGGTAGAATAAGTACCGCTTGAGTCGTGCTTTCTCACTTGGCCTTATGGGCTACCTAAGAGACAAGCCCTCCTACCTAAATAGAAGATGATACCAATTTCTCTTACATCCAAGGTCCAATGGAAGGTGAGGGGAGAGGATGCTTTTGTTATCAACTCTAGGGTTATAAACATAAAATGTGCAAAACACACCAAACACTTCAAACAAGTTCTTTAAGCCCAAATGAAAAGAGATGTGACCCTAATTAGATAAAAAATCCAAAGACACACACCTATATTACCCTTGCAACAAATGATTAGTAGTTTTGATAGATTAACCCCACCTACAAGCACACTAGTTAGGTAAATTTTAGAAATCCAAATCCAAATGTGAAAGGGGGGCCTTCAACAATATGATATTTTCACTTTTCCAAAATAGTTGCACCACTTCGTTAGTCCAATGCAAGGGTTTAGGGTAAAACCAAATCAGAAAACCTTAAAAAATGAAAAATATGCCAAAAGCTAGAAACAAAAACATGATTATACCAAACACAGACACAACTTCTGAACATAGACGTGAAAGAGAAGACCAAAATGCGATTTTTGAAGATCTGAACCCTTCAAAAAACTAGATCTGAAACACAGATGCGATGAAAGATTACACAGATGTGGTAAACAAACACAAATGTGATAAGGTAAATCCTAAACATGGAATCCCAAGAACTTGTATCTGCAAAACAAAAAACTGCACCTGCAAAAACCCAAAAAATAGTAACACGACAATATCCGACACAAACACGATTATATGTCAAAAATGAAATAATAATAAATGCATAAACGATATTTGGATTTTTAGATCTGCAAAAATGGATAGAAAAACACATATGCAATAAGAACTGTCATAGATACAAATTCCGATCATAGATGTGGTTGAAATAGTCGCAGACGTGCAATAAACTGAAATCATCACAAAACCTGACCTACAACTTTTTAAAACAACAGATCTGCAAACAAAATGTAAAAATAAAAGGGATAAGAGTCCCACTAGGCACGTCAAAATTTATACGGTCAAAATATGATGATGAAAACCTATTGTAAAACCATAAAGGTCTAACCACAAACAATCTAAATCCTACAATGAAACATTCACCATACACCAATAGAGGTACCTAAGATCATGTAAATAAACAAAATGAACAATATTACCATTCACATGTCAAGTAGGGTTTCAATCTCCATTGTCTCATATCTCCATTGATCTTGTTTAATATATTTGCTCTCAGATTTTATGTGTGCACAAGAGCTCAACAAAGAATGGATTATGGTTGATAGCTTGATTGCATAAGATTGATTGACTTATTAGGTGATTAGGGTCGATAATGAAGGAGAGTATCCTCTTATATAGAAGACACTTTAGGAAATGGGGGGATAAGATTAACATGTGAAAAGGTAAATGGTTGGCTAGGATTAAAGGGTAGGTAGAAGAAATAATAAAAATAGTAAGAGGGTAGGTAGAGGAAAATTAAAAGATAAATGACATATGTCATTGAAGGAAAAAGATAATGAATTAATTAAATAAATAAAGATATATTCAATTAATAGAGGAAGTGGGGTCAAGTAAATAAATAATTTTTTTATTTAATTTAGGAAATAGACAATTTAAATAAATACATGTATTTATTTAAATGAGGAAATATTAGAAGAGGATTAATGAATTAATTAAATAAATAAGAATTTACTTAATTAATAGAAGACTTAGGATAAAATAATTAAATAAATAAAATATTTATGTAATTAGAGAGGACAATTTTAGGTGTTTACAGGTCCAACACTCCATCCTGATTGAAAAGGAATCTGGCCTTCTCCGTAGGTTCAACCTCACATGCACAAGCTCCCACACTTGGGGCTTGTTTCCATGTTTCAAAAAGTTGTTGAACATTAGTGTTCAACAAGGGTGAAATTTTTTTGTGACAACATCTTTTGGCATGCTTGGTGGGACAATATTTTTAATTTACATGCTAAGGATTCACTATTGTTCTTAGTATCTTAAGCCTTTGGAGGAAATCATCATTCAAGAACTTGGCTATGTGAATGGCAGATCCAGCTTCTTGTTCATGACCTATTGTTGATTTCATGCCAAGAATTCAGACAAGGGTGTCTTCTAGAGGTAATTTCCAATTCTCAGAGCTTTCACATTCAAGTACTAGAAGATGGAGAGGTAGATCTTCATTGTCTCTTATTAGGGGTGTTGATGTGATAGGCAACTCCATCATCTAGGTTTCATTCTACCCATCCAAATATAAGATCACCACAGTCTAGGGATCCCCCTCTCCATATCAATAGACCATTATTCCATATGGTTGTCCCTAGAAATCAAGTTTTTGTTACTTTCAATGGGGGAAGTCCTCTTATTTTAGCCCAAAGAAATGATATACCAATGGCTGCATTAAAAAGTATACCATATTTCACTACTGAGACAACTACCACTCCCATAGAGCACATTCAAGACATTGCAAACATCTTCTTTATCCATAATGTCATAGAGGATGATGTCACTGTTAGAATCCTGGCCACTTCCTTGAAAGGAAAGGCTTTGCAGTGGTATAGGGGGTTGCCACCTAGCTCCATTTATAATTGGGATCAATTGGGGGAAAATTTATGTGACCATTTTGAAGATAAAAGTGATCACTTATCCCTAGTTGAACAACTTACCGTAATAAAGAGGGAACCTCATGATTTCATGGGAGACTTCAATTTAAAATTCCAAAAGACATGGGATAGAATCTCTTCTCTAGTGATACCATCTCCCAGTCATTCCTTCTTATATTATCTAAGAGCTCTTAATTATGATGTGATTTTTATGATATTGTCAATGGGAAAATCCTCTCTAGCAGACACATATGATATTTCCATATAGTCAGAAAATTGTTTAATACAGGCTGGGAAGATAGCTCCAAGGCTGCCAATTCCTCAATTTCGAAAGAATCCTACACAACAACCCAATTTAGCTCCTAATCCTGTTACATCTACAAGTCAACCATCTACATCCACTTCATCCTCAAGTGAGATCCATGAGGTCATGGCTTTGTTGCAAAAATTTAGCAACGAATTGGTGACACTAAAGAGATAATAGGGTCAACATAGTAGGCCTTATCAAGCACAAAATTAGAATTACCAGCATAATATGCCACCTTTTCAAGGGTAGAACCAATAGAGTAATGTCAGGCCATTGAATAGTTTGAATCCTAGATCTACAAATATCTCAAAGGTAATAGTTGCAATGTAGAACAATCTAGCCCAAGAGCAGGATTGGTGTCAACCATGTAATCAGCCACACAATCAAAGTGGATGCCAAGGTGGTGAATTTAACCAAACCCTAGTAGTGCAGGATGAAGCAACTACCTTTGGCCAACAATATGATCCAAATCATCCAAGTGTTGGTAGCCAGCTTGATACAGAGGGAGATTATGCTTTTATCAATTGGAAAGGCAAAATTTTGTATAAAGGGAAAGTTTAGAGATTCATTTTCCAAGAGACAAAGGTCAGAGGAAGAAGAGATCGAGCGAAGATGTAGTTTCCAAAGAGATTTTGGTTCAGAGGGACTGAAGTCCTGAAGGACTAAGGTCCAAATCAGTACAGAGCAGTGCAGACTATTACTGAAGGCTTATTTGTTGAGCAAAAAATCTGCAAATCTTAGATTTGTGTTGTATGGATTGTTTTGTAATCTTGGGCTGCAGTCCAACATGTGTAGCCACTGAAGGCTTATGTAATTCTTTAAATGGTTGTAGTGATGGATTTATCTATTACCGGTTATATCTTGTGTTTCTTCTACTAGTTAGGGTTTCTTATCAATTATATCTTGTGTCATGTTACCGATTGTCAGTATCTTGCATGATGTTTTGTCTTATAGGCTGCAAGGTGGGGATGTCCTTCATTGGATCTCCCTACGTTGACTACATCATGATCTTATTGGCATAAAGTATGAACCTATGACTAGGGGAGTTGTCCAATTGGATGGCACTTCCATTAAGATAGTGGGGGTTATTAAAAATTTGAAGTTATCCTTGCATATATGCCCTGGTTGCACTATCTTACAAGACATATCAGTCATTGACCCCCTTTCCTTCTTTGCCATCTATTTGTCTAGAGACTTCACTGCCAAGATAGGGGGATATTTATCTTTTGATTGGTCCCATGTGCTATTTAAAACAAGGTATGGTACCAAGGTTACTATAAGGGTGGAACACATTAGACAAATTCACATCGAGCCCTACACCCCCAACCCCAACTCTACATGAAGAGGGAAAGGAGTGTATTATCTATGCGCTTGCTAGCCTTCTATAAGAATCCTCTGATTGCTTGCTAGATTAATGGGCCAATACTTTTCAATTTGATCCATTAGCTAGGAGTGAGGAGACAAGGCTTGGGACATATTTTATACATCAGGAGGATACTCCTATTCTTAATCTCATCAAGACACAAGAAGATCTAGAGGGGTTATGGAAGATGTTATTTGATGGTTCAAGGATAAAAAAAGGTGCTGGTGGAGGTTGTATGTTTATAAATCCTAAGGGTAACAAGTATTACTCTTCATTAAAGTTCACTTTTAGTTTCACAAACAACACAATAGAGTATGAGGCCTTAATCCATGGCCTTCAATGGGAAAGAAAGAGGGGTATTATCTATTTATAGGTATTTGGAGACAATGAACTCATTGTCAATTAGGTAAGGAGAATTCATACTACAAAGAATGATTTTTTGAGGTCCTACAAGCATAGGGTATGAGATTTTATTGAATATTTTTACACTTTCAATCTGTTGTCCATTCCTAGAAATGGGAATAAACATGCTGGTGGATTAGTTGCAATAAGAGCTCAATATGATATTCTCATTGATATCAAAAACACTAGAGTACAACATTATGTGAAGGTCATTGTTAGATCTTCAATTTCTAAAAATATTGATCATTGGCAAGTCTTTGATATTGATCAACAAATAGTAAACTTCTTAAGGGAAAAGGTAGAATTTCTAGCTGGTAATGATGGAAAACTCAAGTAGCTATATGAAAATAAAATCATACAGCTGAAGTCAAATAGATTACCTAAAGGCTTGGTTACATTGGAGTCAATCTTAGATATAGATGATCAAAATAAAAATGAGAAAGTTACTATGCAAATCAAACAAGAACACTATGAGGATGTTGAGATCTTTAAGAACAAGTTGTTAAAGCTTGGCAACGTATACACATTAGAAGAAAGACATGCATTCATTTTACTTTTCAAAGATTTTAGTGATAAATTTGCATGAGAATATTTATGTTTGAAAGGATCTGATCCCAACATTTCCAAACATACCATTGATCTTGAGCCTAATGCCAAGCCTTTTCCTTATTGGATGGGTTTTCAGGATATAATCAATTTTTAGTAAAGGAGGAGGATCAATTCAAAACAACATTCACAACCAAGTGGGGTACTATGGTTTACAAAAAAATGCCATTTGGTTTGTCTAGTGTTGGAGCAACCTTTAAATGTGCTATGGACATGGCATTTCAAGTTCTAATGTACAAGATAGTCTTGGTCTATCTTGATGATATTACTATTTTTTCAAAAAAATGCAAATGAGAACTTGGCCCACTTAAGGGAAATCTTTGAAAGGTGTAGAGAGTTTGGCATATCTTTGAACCCAAAGAAGTATTTTTTTTCTATCCATGAGGGTGAGTTGTTGGGATATGTGGTGTCAAAGCATGGCATTACCATTGATCTAAAAAGAGTAATTTCCATTCTTTCTCTACCTTTACAAGCACATAAGAAAGTCTTGCAAAGCTTCTTGGGTAGAATCAACTTTGTTAGAAGGTTTATACCTGATATTGCAGATTTGTTAAAGCTTCTAACTTCAATGTTGAGAAAAGGTGTACCTTTTGGCTGGCCCAAAGATGGGAGAAGGAGTTTTGAACTCATAAAGAAAGCACTTATAGCTGCTCCTACTTTGTTAAACCCATATTTTTTAAAAGATTTGATATTGTATGCATATGGGAACATTGACAATATATCAACTATGTTTTTTATTAAGGCAAAAACAGGTTTTGAAGGGACTCGAAACCCTTTACAAGAAGATTACATAAAATGTAGCATTAAAGCCTAGCAAAATAGAACATACTAGAAAGACAACACGACTAATATAAACAAGACACACATAGAGAACACCAGCCCAACACTAGCAAAACACCAACAAAAGAATACAACAACACCAACATAAGAAACAACACTAAACCAAGATCTTTAAAAATTTAGTAGCTTCAAATTCAATTTGGTTCATCTTCTGGGATGCTTCCTTCAACTCCAGGATATCTTGAGGCAAATTAGCGGTCTTCTTCTTTGTACTTTCCCTCATTCTCTTTCTCAGACATGAAGTATCCTTAGTACCCAAATATTTTTCCTAGTCTAGGTCAACAAAAACCCTATCCTGGTGAAGATTTTATAACTTAGCCACCAAAGTATTCATATCATCAGCCGAGGATTTAACAATTTTGTGGCTATGCTCCATAATTTTGTGCAGGGTGGTCTCACATTTATTGATCCTCTATTTTGCTTCGCCAAACTTATTATCATACCTATCCTTCATCTTTTCAATTTCTTCCACATTCTTGGTTAAGAAATTTGCCATCATTTTCTTCTCATCTTTAGTCCAAAGGGCACTGATTACAGTGAAAATAGATAACAACAATAATAATATTGAAAGACTAAATGGATTCAACCACAAAACCCTAGCCTAACAATAACAAAGATCCACCATAACATATGAAGATTACCTAAGACAATGCAAATCAAATGAAATCACAAAGATTATACCATCACATGTCCAATAGGGTTTGAATCTCCATTCTTCCTATCTCCATTGATCTTGCTTGATATATTTGCTCTCAAATTTTATGTGCATAAGAGCTCAACAAAGAACAGAATGTGGTTGCAAGTAGGATCGCATATGAAAAGCGTAGTGTAGTCAAGTGCATAATTGAGTTAGCCAAGGTTTGATAATGAAGGAAGCATCTCCTTATATAGAAGACACTATAAGAAATGGAGGGATAAGATTGAGAGGTGTAAAAGAGGTCAGCTATGATTAGAGGGTAGGTAAAGAAAATAATAAAATAATGAAAGGGTAGGTAGTGTAGGAATTAAGAGATGAATGACATGTGTCATGGGTAGAAAAGGTTAATGAATTAATTAAATAAATAAAGATTTATTTAATTAATAGAAGAAGTGGGATAATTAAATAAATAAAATATTCATTTAATTTAGGAAAATGATAATTTAAATAAATAAATGTATTTATTTAAATGAGAAATAAGGATAGAAGAGGATAAATGAATTAATTAAATAAATAAAGATTTATTTAATTAATAGAAGAATTAGGCTAAAATAATTAAATAAATAAAGATATTTATTTAATTAGACATGACAATTTTAGGTGTCTACATTTTGCCCCTCTTTGAGACAATGCAGCTTGTTGCGTTGTTTCAAAGAAAATAATATGAACTGATACAAAGTTGCCCCAAGATGGGAATGATATGCCCCCTCGAGAGATTGGATGAAAATGTCTGAAAAGATTGCAGACAATCTCTTGATAAGAAAGAAAGGCTAGAATGGACTAACCGGATAGGATAGAGTGATAGAGTCATGGGATAACGAAGACTAGCTCGGGAGACTAGGGCTAGGGTAGTCTATAAGATAGACTATGAGGGAAAAACATCCTCATTGCCATCCACACATCCAAGAGATCAAAGTGCAGAGAGAGAATAGAGTAGCCCCAGTCAACAATGATGGCATTGGTGCACAGATTCGATCGCATTCACCGATTTCAAAGGCCACTAGATGTAGGAGAGTCGGTAAGTACCGCAAAACCTCCTTGTAGTTTGTCCCAATAAATGTTGTCATTAATGAATCTTAGGTAGTGCAATAAATGCACTTTTAGGAATGTCAAAAAAATGTCAAAAATGCATAGGTACATCTGCGTTGGTGCCAGGCATGTCTAGGTTGGCTAGGCATGTTTGTGTTTGTGCCAGGCGCGTCTATGAATTCAGCAGCATCTATGTCATATGCGGAGGCATCTGTGTTGTACATAAACGTTTGTGCAATGTAGGTAAGTTTGTGTAGGACAGGCATGTCTGAGCAGAGAATAGGCATGTCTGTGCAGAGTAGGTGCATTTATGTAGTTTGTAAGCGCATTTATGTCATGAAGGCACGTTTGTGTCAAAATGTTCACTTATGTCTTCTAGGGTAAATCGACAGTTCTGTGATGAACATACGATTTCAATTGAATAAGCTACTAAGAGGATACATGATGAATACTAAGAGGGGGGGGGAGAATTAGTATGCCAAAAATCTCTATACTTAAACAATTACACATTCTAAAGATAAACTAGTAAAATAGTCTAACAAATCGACCGGTTATCACACATGCAAACCAAAATGTGAATAAAGCATTCACCCACAAAAACAATACAACCATAACACAAGATATTTGACATGGAAAAACAATTAGGAAAAACCACGGTGAGATGGAACTCACAAGTCACTATCTTTAGAATAGAAACTAGATCAGTTAAGGTCAGACCGGTTCTTGTCTTACAATGTTCTTCACCAGAATAGATCCTGTTAGGAATCTCAACCTCTGTTAGGAGATAAGTCCAATTATAGACTACCATGTTAGAGGATTTCAGATTCATAGAAGTGAACCACCTTGTTAGAGGATTTACAAAGGCTTTGAGGCCTACCCGGTTAAGGGCTATAGACTTGTCAAAGATGTGAGTAATCAATAAGTGTTTGATCTATCTTATAGCACAAACTGCTTGATTAGATCTAGTATAGTTCACTCCTAATGCACTCTAGCATTACTTCAGTCTTCTCTATCTCTTTATGTTTAAAAATCGATCTTATCAGATAAGATCGCTCTTACAACAACTCAACAATCACCTTAAACCCTAGCCACAACATAAACCCTTTTAGCAACAACAACAACAACTTCAAAACCCTAGACATGATGTCCTTTTAAAGGAATCTAATTTCATGTCGGTCCAATAGGATTACATTACAATTTCCTAGGTTCAATGAATCTAGACATACTCAGTAACATGACACAAAAAGCACCGTCAGTGTGTCAGCACCATCAATCAATCAGTGGGTTGGTAACTCATCACAAAATACCAGTTGGTAACTCATCACAGAGTATTACCGGTTCATACAAAATACTGTTTGCCGGTTTGGCAAAAATGAAGACTAGTAAGAATGTGTTGTGCCACTTTGCTTCCTTGTACCAGTTGAGATCCACGAACCGCTTGGGGTCGTCATGCCACTTCAGACCGGGAAACACATTCTACAAAATCATTAGTCTAAAGACTAGAATACAACATACCGATTGGAACAAATACCGGTTGAGCTCTAGCTCATACATATAAAGGGGATCTCAATACAAGTGTGTGTCCATCAATGACAATCACAACATAAACATAAAAAATGCCAACAATCTCCCCCTTTGGCATTGATGGCAACACTTAGGAAAATAAAATTTTGACATCTAAGTGTTTTACAACAAAAACTTGGCATTAACAAAATTGCTCCCCCTAAGCATATACACTATCCCTTAATCAATATGATGTATAGCAATTTTGCATACAAAGCATAATCATTGAGACATCAGAGCATATAGCATATATCAAAACTTCAAAAATAGATGCTTCTCCCTATTTGTCTTCAAAATAGATAGAGTACTTCTCCCCCTATATCAGAAGATCAAAATTTTAAAGCCAAAAATAGATACTTCTCCCCCTTTGCCAACAATGACAAAGTATCACTGAACAACCCTGTTTCCATTTGATATAAATAAAAGTTTATGACAACAATGAATAATACTTGTCAAAAACCAATTTATAGTCCTGCAAAAATTGTTTCATAGATAGCGACCAGAATTCAAGTAAGGAGGTGGCCACTTCTTTTTCTATTTGCATCTGGTATACTTGTTCCTCCATGGCATCAACTATGCTCAGCTCCTATGTAATTGTCAAGGCATCTAGGTTCAGATAACACTTTTGAAGAATTTGTAGATGTGGAAGTAAAACCAGTTGTAGCTCCTACAAATCTTTAGATCGTGTACTGATCTCTTGCTCCATTTTAGCTAACTGGATTTGGAACTGATGAACGGTTTGCCCATATGTTGCAAAGGAATCATAAGGTGTCTTAAACATGGCCAAGTAGGACTATAAGTCGGTTTGAAGCTTTTGCTTCTTGGCTAGCACATCATCGCAAAATAGATGAGGTTGACAAATTTTTCTTAGTAGCAAGTTTCCCTCATCCAAGGCATTCTTTATGTCCTTTTGGTCTTTCAGCAATTCAGTCCTAAGTTTATTCATCTTTTTCACCAGAGAAATGTTAAGAGCCTTTTGGTGCTCTTTCTTGACATTTGCCTTAGCTGCTTCTTCCAAGCTTTGCACTTGATCATCCACTACAGTACATAGTAGTTTGAGCTATGCTAGTGATGATTCAATGTCAGGAAGATTAGTACCAGGGATTAAACCGGTAAGGGTGTCTACAGCCGCTTGAATTATGTCCTGTTCCTTTTTCCTGCGAATGATCTCAAGGCGCTCTTGAGCAACCTTGATGCTTTGCATAAGCTATGACTCACTTGTAGATTGGAGATCGATAGGACCGAAGATATCAGCCAGTTTGACTTGACTCCCGGTTGCCTTCGGAGTCTCCATCTGAGTGCTCTCCATTGCTTTCGCTGCCTTGTCTGCTTCTACCTTCTTCCTTTTCTCTGCTTCTTTCTTCTATTCTTGTTCCCTGTCTTCCTCTTCTTTCTTTTTCCTATCTTCTTCTTTCCTCTCCTTCTCTTCTTTCTCTTTCTCTTCCCTCTTTTTCTTTTCTTCCTCTTCCATCTTCTTCTTGTCTTCCTCTTCTTTCTTCCTCTTTTCTTCCTCTTCCTTCTTCTTCTTTTCTTCCTCTTCTTTCTTCCTCTTTTCTTCCTTGTCCTCTTCTTCTTTCTTCTTCCTTTCCTCTTCTTGCTTCTTTTTCTCTTCATCTTTTCATTTCTCCTCTTCCTCTTTTCTCTTCTCTTCCTCTTTTCTCTTTTTCTCATCTTCATTCCTCTTCTTCTTTTCTTCCTATTCTTGAGCCGCTTCGTGTGTGTCCTTAGCCTGCTCACCACCTTGTTTGGCTTGTTTCCCCTATTCTATTCCCTCAGAAGGTATGTCCTGAGTGACATCTTCTACATCTAGGGCATCAACATCAATAGTGTCAATTGGTTCTTCAACTAGGTTTCCTTCCTCATCAAAAACTTCATCCGGTTTGGATACAACCGGTCCTTTTTCCACTTGGAGGTTGGATATTTTTTCTTTGTGAGAGTTGATAGCATAATCCATATGCTGATGAGTATCTTTTTCAACATCATCAATTCTCCCCTCCAACAACCAGAGTCTTCTTCTCCTTGTGAAGAAGAGACCTTTATTTTGATCCAGGACATCAAATAATTTTGAATTTGAGAGGTCGGGAAAGTACTATGCAAAGAATGTCTCCCTAATCTCCTGTTCTTTTTCAATGGCAATGCACCATTTATTATCTAATGCTTTAAATAAAGAATCTGGTGTCTGACATTTAATCTCTGATGGCGACTAGTCATTTTTACACAAATAAATGATGATTTCCTGTAATACTTCTTTCTTTTCCTCATCACTAAAATCATCATAATAATCTATTAAATCATGAACTAATTTTCTCCTAATATTCTTAACTTTCCTTTGAAAATGTGTCAAAGGTTTGTATGAGGAGATGTCAATATTTACCGGTGCGGATGCTGTCGGTTCATTCTTCTTCATTTTCTTTGTCTATCTGGCCTTCTTTGGCTTTTCATCAGACTCAGTTTCTTCAAAGTCCGGTTCATTTGTCTTCGTCTTCCTTTTTCTTTCAAAGACTTTTGCCGATGTTACCTCTAGTTGCTTCTTTGCAGGTGACTCCTTGGTCACTCTTGGAGTTGTAGTGGTAGCCGGTGCCGATGCTGCAGGCACTGCTTTGGCTTTCTTTGTTGCCGGTTCTTTTCCTTTATTAACCGATGGTTCTTTAGCAGGTGCAATCCTCTCCAAGTAGGTTCTAGTCCTTTTAGCCTTTGGATCAATAGGTGAGGCAATAAGGGCTGAGGTATACCCTTCTAGCATATCATACATAACTTCATAGCCTATTGGCTCTACTTCCTCCATTCTAGGCTCAACAGCCTCCATTAAGCATTTGTCCACCTGAATGGTGAAACAGGTGTCATCTTCATATTTATTTACTATATCACCTAAGATTCTTACCCTTTGACTCATCTTTCTTCTGAACTTATCAAAATATTTGTTCAGTACTTCAGGGTAACTGGTTCCTATGGCTTGTATACTTTCCTTGATCTTCTTGGTTACCAGTTGGTCAGGAGACCACTGGATATCTCCTACTTTAGGAAAGTAGCCTTGGAAATAGAAGAACAACCCTATCAATAGTTGTCCAAACTTAAACCTCAGTGCATTTTCCTATTTGATCACCTTTAGATTCAACAGGAGTTGCCTCTGCATACCGGTGCATAAGTCAAAAGATGCATCCTCTTTAATCATCCGGTAAGTGGCATTTACTACTACAACAGATACAAAATTAATCATGCTGGCTAAAAACATTCTGTAGCCTATCACCATGCAGGCGTATTTCACCAGATCATCCTTGATAGGATTACCTGTCATACCCCGTGAGTCACTTGTTGAACCGGTGAGCTTGGCCATTTCAGTTTTTCTTACCATTCTTAGGGCTGACACTTCCCTTATGTTGCAAAAATCGGTGACTGCATGAATTTCCTGAGGCGTAATATCATGCATCCTCTCTAGGTACATCTTGTCACCATGGACTCTGCTCAAAATGATCCTGATGTGATCCTCTGTAAAATCTTCTAGAAAGTATACTGCATTATGGAGTTTCTTCTTCTCTAGGATGCTAAACTCTGGTTTGATCTTTTTGTCCTTGTCGCAAAATAAACCTAACTGGGTGTGAATAGCTAAAGACCCTAGGTCTTCTATTTTGCAATCAATGTAATCAAAAATTCCTTCTTCAACTATGACTCTAGCCAGAACTTGTGATAGGGCATTATATTTGGACTTCCTCTGAATTAAACTTTCTGACTCAATGGATGTACTAGAACTTGTATGAGATGCAGAAGCCATTGTTGAGTATTTTCAAGAACATGAAAAATACCTTTACAATGCGAATTTAGGGCTTCCTGATTTTGCTTCACTTCACTCTTCATCGGTTGCCAAATCACCGCTTTGAGTTCTCCATGACCGCTTGCAAACTAGATTTGAATCTCCATCAAGATTTATCAATTTCTTGAAATCTTGGCTCAAATTGCCTTTTCTTTGCTCTACACTTGAAAACTTTTCTTTGCTTCAAAAATAGATAGTGAGAAATGATTTGACATATGCTTTTATACATGTCTCTCACCTACTACCATTAATGCTCCTCTATTAGGGCAAAACCCTAATTTGCCTCTTTTACCATTTCTGGTCTTTTGTTGAGCGACAGGTACCACATACCGATTAAGGTCTTTTACCAGTGTAATCGGGGGTTCACAATTATTTTGCCATTTGCTCCCCCTACGCCTCTTTGGAGCTTAGTTTACCGGTTCTGATATTTCCACACTAGGTGCAGAAACCAGTTCCTCTTCCAACATTGTTGGTTTCTTCCTGTAGGTTTTGTTCATGTCCGCTTGAACTTTTTCAACATCAACTTCTCCTTTCTGAGTGACCAGTATATCATCAGATATACTCTTTCTGCTTATGTAGAATCTTGCAATGTGACCCGGTTTGTTGTAGTGATAGCAAATCAATCCAAGTGCTCTCCAAGGTCCATTGTTCATATTTCCATTCTTCCTTCTACATGTACCCACAGTGTGTCCATGTCTATGAAAAATCCAACAATTTTCTCTCCATCCGGTTGCTGGTTGATAACCGTTGTTGCTTGACTGATAATTGTAGGCATTGAACCGGTTGGGGTTTTGGTTTACAAAAGATTCCAGACCAGCTCCTTGGGTCCTCTGAGGATATCTTCTGGTATTGTTCATGACAGACCTGCATTCAGATGCTCTATGCGCAAACTTGTTGCATGCATAACAATGACCATTGAACTTATTGGATCTAGGTACATTGTTGATAAAATATGGAAAATTATTGTAGGCTTTGCTCCTACATACATTGGCAGTGTGTCCTTCTTTAAGATAGTTAAAGCAAACAGGTTTGAATTTTTGCTTACCTTTTCCTTTGAGTGTCGGTTGCTTCTTTGATGCTTCAGCATTTGTTCCTAATGATTCTCCTTCCTCATGTCCAAAGAAACCAAGACCATTGGTATTCTTTGCCAGTCTAGATGACTCAAGCTTTTGCTCTAGCTTGATAGTACTTTTGCCAAACTTAGCAAGTATTTCCTTTCACTCAGAGAGTTCTTTGGAAATAGTAGTATTTATCTCCATTAGACTTGCATTTTCAGAGATGGCTATGTTCAATTCACCTTGCATGTCTTCCTATTCCATCCTACTCTCATGAAGGTGAGCAGTCAATGAACTAATCTCTTTTTTCAACTTGGAGATCTCATGATCTCTATCCTTTATCCGATCTTCAACTTTCCTACGGTTCTCAAGCTCTTGACTAAACCGGATGGTCAGTCCTTCCAATTCCTTTCTCAGATTGGAGTTTGAATCATTCAGCTTATTTACTTCTGCAATCATGGCTTCCATATTAGCTTCATCTTCAGAACTACTTTCAGATAGCTCCATCAACTTTTCTACATGTTCTCTCCTTTTTGCTTGAGATGCCTTGTATTTGACCATAAGATCATCATAGGCTTGCTCAGACTTAGTGAGCCATTGAGTAAGTTCCCTCAAAGTGTATTCCCCCATATCTCTTTCCAAGTGGTTAAACTTATAGAAAGGTAGGCTCTGATACCAATTGATGAATACTAAGAGGGGGGGTGAATTAGTATGCCAAAAATTTCTGTACTTAAACACTTACATAGTCTGAAGATAAACTGGTAAAATAGTCTAACAGACAGACTGATTATCACACATGCAAACCAAAATGAGAATAAAGAATTCACCCACAAAATCAATACAACCATAACACAAGATATTTGATGTGGAAACACAACTGGGAAAAACCACGGTGAGATGGAACTCACAAGTCACTATCTACAGAATAGAAACCAGACCAGTTAAGGTCAGACCGATTAAGGTCTTACAATGTTCTTCACCAGAACAGATCCTGTTAGGAATCTCAATCTCTGTTAGGAGATAAGTCAGATTAAAGACTACCTTGTTAGAGGATTTACAAAGGCTTTGAGGCCTACCTGGTTAAGGGCTATAGACTTGTCAAAGATGTGAGTAATCAACAAGTGTTCAATCTATCTTATAGCACAAACTGCTTGATTAGATCTAGTATAGTTCACTCCAGCATTACTTCAGTCTTCTCTATCTCTTTCTGTTTACAACTCGACCTTCTTAGATAAGATCACTCTTACAACAACTCAACAATCACCTTAAACCCTAGCCACAACATAAGCCCTTTCAACAACAGCAACAACAACTTCAAAACCCTAGAAATGATGTCCTTTTAAAAGAATCTGATTTCATGTCGGTCTAATAGGATTACATTACAATTTCCTAGGTTTAATGAATATAGACATACTCAGTAACACGACACAAAAAGCACCATCAGTGTGTCGGCACCGTCAGTGTGTCCGCACCGTCAATCAATCGATGGGTTGGTAACTCATCACAAAGTATTACTGGTTCATACAAAATACCGGTTTCTGGTTTGGCAAAAATAAAGGCTAGTAAGAATGTGTTGTGCTAGTTTGCTCCCTTGTACCAGTTGAGATCCACGAACCGCTTGGGGTCGTCATGCCGCTTTAGACCGAGAAACACATTCTGCAAAATCATTAGTCTAAAGACTAGAATACAACATACCGGTTGGAACAAATACTAGTTGAGCTCTAGCTCATACACATAAAGGGGATCTTAATACAAGTGTGTGTCCATCAGTGACAATCACAACATAAACATAAAAAATACCAACAATACACTCAAGCAGGTCCTCTAGGGAAGACTAGGATAGATCGAGGCACTTTGTGATGAACAGGGAGTACTAAGACATAGTACTTTATGATGAATAGGGAGTACTTAATATGAGTAGCACTTTGTGATAAATAGGGAGTGCAAATATGAGCAGCACTTTGTGATGAACAGGGAGTGCAAAAGACGTAGTACTTTGTGATGAATAGGGATTACCACTAGGATAAAAACAACACTTTGTGATGAACAGTGAGTGCCACTAGGAAAGAAGCAACACTTTGTGATGAACAGTGAGTGTCACTAGGATAGAAGCAACACTTTGTGATGAATAGTGAGTGTCACTAGGATAGAAGCAACACTTTGTGATGAACAGTGAGTGTCACTAGGATAGAAGCAACACTTTATGATGAACAGTGAGTGTCACTTTAACTGACATGATTGCTTTGCTTGACTACAGGAGTACCTGCCTATGCTAGAGTCACGAGAGAGATTCCTGTCGACACAGAGATTATGACTAGAGCTAACATTCGAGGACTAAGCTACTATTAAGGCTATGGGTCTGAGATATATCCTATATGTGCCTGAGTTTCGGGTGAAAATGGGGTTTCTGACTACGCTTGCTAAGAGGTGGCACTTAGAGACATGTACATTTCATTTGCTGATGGGTGAGATGACAGTCACCTTGGAGGATGTATACAGGATTCTATGGATACCGATCGATGGGGATTTGATACCCTATGATCGAGATGGAGATAGGGAGGCACTGAGGCGAGTGTTCCGGGATCTAGGACTAGAGATGAGGGCTAGACATGTGGCATGGGATACCATGACAGCGATAGGACTGACACTACCAGTAGTGCTAGGTGGAGTGATTAGTGGGTTCTTGTGTCCAGACAGGGCGACATGAGGGTTGGCTATGGGCTGGGGGAGCACCTCGGAGATACTGGTTACACAACACACTAGATATGCCTGGGGACCATGTGTGCTGGCACACTTGTACTATGAGCTACATCAGTTTGTGTATCATGGATCCGTAGGATTGGGCTGCGGAGTGACATTGCTATAGGTGTGGGCATATGAGCATCTACCAGTTACTTGACCGATACATTTTAGGGGCAGGGGTCATGGACAGAGCTTTGTGTATTTGTATGATATGATTACCTCATAGCCACAGATTGGCAGGTTGCAGCATTGGCGTCGAGTCCTAGATGAGATCGACACTGTGATATGGAGGCCATACCGTGAGTGTGAATAGTGGGAGGAGGACGCAGTGGATCTATCATATACTTTCTGGGGTAGATATCTGATTGGGTGGACACCCTATGTATTGAAGAGACAGCTGATTAATAGGGTGTGTAGGCAGTTTGGCCGTATTCAGCGGATGCCACGGGGTTCCAAGATGTATGCTCGGACAGTCAGGGATCAGGCACACTTTGGGTCATTGCTATCATATGATCAGGTAGTGATGCAGCTGGTAGACATGGTACCGATGCCATGGGATATGTGGCCGAAGATTTAGGATGTAGGTATGGATGTAGAGTACATGGCGTATTGGGCTAAGCATCCCTTTCCATGAACGACAGACCCAGGGGAGCCTCTAGATGGAGATGGTAGGGGGAGAGGCTGATGGAGGAGACAGGGTGTAGTTGGAGAGAGGAGGGTTGCTCCACGGAGAGAGGGTGGGGAGGAGAGATAGGCTCGGGTGGTGAGGGGTCGCAGTGGATTGCCATTATAGGTGCTAGCAGCAAAGGGTCCTAGACAGGTGCAGGGACAGGGGTAGAGGAAGGTACAGGTATAGGTATAGGTACCAATACAGGGGGAGCTACAGGCAGAGGCACAGAGGGCTGAGGAGGAGGAGGATGAGCTTCTTGAGCTGAGGGAGATCTACCAGGGACAGGTAGATGAGATCCAAGACCTAGAGAGGGAGATAGCTAGGCTTAGGAGGGGACTGAGGGAGACAAAGCATGAGTGGGATCAGGCTATCCAACGCTATATTGAGGCTGAGACAGCGCTGAGGGCTAGGAGGCAACTGGTAGAGGACACATGGGCTAGATATGCCATTTTTTTTATGGGTAGGAGAGGAGATAGGTTACTAGCAAGACCTATATTATGGGGTAGTGCCACCAGAGTAGCAGTCGAGGAGCTTCCATAGACCATCACGGATAGCAACGACTACGAGAGGGAGCCAGAGGAGATAGGCATCCAGCGGCGGGGTTATGGGTCCTCCACCACTACCAAATAGAGGGGACAGGAGAGATGATCCTGGGGCAGGTCCTTCTAGGGCTTAGACTCCATTGAGACCAGGCAGCTCCAAGGGAGGGAGTTCATCATAGCCATAGAGGGCTCCCTATGTATCAGTTTTGTACTATTTTGTATGATGATGTAGACACCTTCGGGTGATTTTGTAGCCATATGTATTTTGACATCATTGTATCATGACACTTTTGATTATATATATGAGATGATTCATCTTTGTGGCAGCTATATGAATGCATACCTATGTGATGAGATGTTTCTATGTGATGCTTATGATATGATTGATATGGATGCAAATATATACATGATACAATGCCATATTTTTGTTCTTTTATGTTTTATATGTTTATGCAAATGCAATTGTGAATGTATGGAATGCAAATGAATATGATAATGCAAATGATTATTTACATGATGAGAATGTAAAATGTGCTAATATGTGTTGTGTGCAGGATGTGATGCAATTGTGATATCTATATGTATGTATGAAATGCTTAATATGTGGTAATGCAGGTGAAACTATATGAAATGCAAATTTTTTTGGCGTGTCATTATACTCAGTCATGTGATAGCAGGCTACGTGGACTCAAGAAGGACGATGGAAGTCAGTCAAGAATGGGTGATGAAAGATAGAAGATATGAAAGTGAAAGAGCTTCTTGTGCGTTATCATCATTGAGCTTTATTATGGAAAAATAGGTTATGACAATCGAGGCATATGTTCGACCAAGAAAGTCATTGTACCTGTTTGCATGGAGATAAGACAGTTGTAAACAAAGAATTCCCCAGTTCATACTAGACTCTCAGTGTCCTCATATCATTGGATAAGTCATAGCATTACTAAGAGACAATCCGTAGATAGCAAAAGAAAATAGGTGATGATACCCCATCCTCGCCTTTCTAGTCAAAGACATCCTGGAGATAGAATCTCTAGTTAGAGACATCCTAGAAAAGCTAAAAGACATGTCACCAAAAGATAAAATCAAAGAAAACCAAGACTCGACACCAACATCCACTGTAGTCCTCAAGTTTAGTGTCTCTTGTCACTTGTATAAGTCTTATTTGATTGTGGTCACAATGTTTACTTTCACAAAAAGGATAGATAGCACTGAACCATAATGTTGTCTGAGTTTTTTGAAAGATTTGATTTGTTGAAGCCCATTGTTGCTATTGTGTCTCATCTAAAACTGACTGAATCCATGCAACTGATACTTTATTGTGGAGAAGACAGAACTTTATTGTGGATTGGCGATGCAAATGTTGCTTTATTGTGGATTGTGCGCGTATAGACTGAAGAAAACTGGAAGAAACTGTACTCCTCGAACAAGCAATACTCTCAATTCCACACCCATTACTAGACATAGGATTTGCCTTAGCCACAGATAGGGGCTGATTTATTATGGATGGAAAGGGTGAAAAAGTGTTTATTATGAATGGCTAACCAATCTTAGGTAGATCAATAACAAGCCATGATGGGAATGGGTAAGTTTATTGTGGATGAATAGGTTGTGAGTGTGTGCAAAGTGAAAGGATGAAATGGAATCCTAAAGGAGGGAGGAGCAATGTCTCTACACATGGTGCCGGTGACCCAGTTTTCACCATGGTACTTGCCTAGGGCACCACCAAAGTGGTTTTCACCATTGGACGAAAATTTTTTTCTTTACTTTTTTGATTTTTCAATTTTATTTTTTTTGTGTCACAAGGCGCCTGTTTGCCAGGTTTTCACCAAGTAACGATTTTTATGTTTTTATGATTTTTTTATCATTTTTGAATTAGGATACTCTGAAGAGCTATGTGTAGAACTTGCAAAGGTGCATGTTGTTGATAGGATCCTCCAAGGATTCACCCTCTGTGGTTGAGAGTTGATATGCACCAGATCCATATGCTGCTGTGATGATGTAAGGACCAAGACAATTTGGTTCAAATTTGCCCTTCTTCTCTCTGTCTTGTTGATTTTTAGGATTTTCTCTGAGAACTAAGTCACCTACCTCAAATGTGCGAGGCTTCACTTTATGATTGTAGCTGCATTGTTTCTTGACTGAATGATGTGTAGCTCGAGTGACTGTCTTCCTTGATGAAGGAATTGAGATAGAATTACTAGTGTGTGGACTACATAGGCCCATATGCGTGTCACCTAAAGAAGTCTAGGCATCCCTAACAACAAATTCCTTTGAGGAAGTTCCATTAAAGGTCCATGATGTATCGCCAAAAGGGGATGGATGTGTGAAACAAGTGGATGAGTGATGAAGGCTAATGATTGCGAAAATAAGTGAAAGTATCATGACATGATGGAGACTTAGGATCAACAAGTATTCTTTTTGGCTTGAAATTGTGGAACTTTTGCCCCCAGTTATTTTGATATTAGGGGAGATCAACTCTTGCTATTTTTGCTTCATAGGATTTTTATCCTTGACTTTGATTTTTGTAGAGTCCAATAGCTATTGATTTTGATTTGGACTGAAGGACTTCTCTTTATTTTTGACTTTTAGATTTTTCTTTTCAAAGCTTGATTTGTGATCCCCAATGGGTAAGGGCTTTTGTGATTCTTGTTGATCCAAGTCTAGAAGTGGAGTGGAAATGGAATGAGTGGATGAAATGGTAAATCTATGTGAGTTCTCAAGAGGGTTGGCAATACACTCAATAGATTCTTTGTTGGAACCACTCTTAGGATTATTGATATCAAAAGATGCTTGCACCACTAGAGGAGATTTGCATTCAGACTTAGTAGCCACAACACTAGGTGGTTCACACCCAATTCCTTGGTATTGGAAGTTGCATGTAGACTATTCTTGTTGAGTGAATACCTTAGGAGATAGTGGGAATTGATCAACATGAAAGATATACACACCACATCCCAAGTCTTTAATCTTGAACTTTTCTTTGATCTCTTCTTGTTTTGATGTAGAAGATTTTAATGATTCGGGATCAACATATGTTGATGAAGGAATAGCCTCTCAATTGACTGGGATTGTTATTTATGATCTATGTAGTAGATTGTTGCAATATATGAATGGATTTGGGTCAAATTTGATGGTGACTTCAACTCCATTGTGTGGGAACTTGATACATCGATGATTTGTAGATGGTACTGTGCTCATCTCATGAATCCATGGATGTCCTAGAAATATGTTGTATGTGAGCTCTAGATCAAGGACTTGACAAACCACATCCTTTGTAACTTGCCCAGCTTTGAGAGGTAAGGTGACTGTGCCTTTGGATGAATGCTCTTCGTCATCATATGCCTTGATGGTAATTTTGTTTGTAGAATTCATAGCTTTATCCGAATATCCCAATTTTTTAATAGTGCTCAATGTACAAATGTTTAGACCTGCTCCTCCATCTATCAGGACTCGCTTTATTCGATGTTTATGTAGAAAGGCTTCAATGTGTAAAGGTGCATTATGTGGCTGGCTCATGGAGGCATCATTGGCTTCTGTGAATGTAAGAGAGTGTGGAATGGAAAGGTATCCCACCATGGCTTGAAACTGGTCCACGTTCAGATCAATGGGGACAACAGTGTCTCTCAAGATTTTGTCAAGAATAGCTTTATGTGCAAGAGATCAAGGATGGAGATGAGCACAGGTGTCTTCCCTAACTGTTCCATAAGGTCATACTCAGGCTTGGTTGATGAGGAAGCAGTGTTTTTAGCTGGAGCACCTTGCAAAGTGAATTTACCTCGACGGGTTGTAACATGACATTCAGAGGTAGGTTCAGAAGAAGATCCAATGCCTTTTAGGACAATCTTGGGTCTTTGGGTAGAATTCTCAGGTGTTTTGTCCTTGATGATAATGGTAGAGACATAATTATCCATTGAAATGTGATTGATAGTTGAATCATAGTTATAGGATGCTCTTGTATAGTTGGTTTGGTCATCTGTGGCTTTAGCTTTTCTCTTGTCATGTTTTGGGAATGGTTCCTTAAACATCTCATGTTCTTTATTGGATGAGTGTCCTTTAATCTCAATGTCACCTCTATCAATAAGATCTTGTACGATGTTCTTCAGTCGATGGCAATTTCCTATCTTGTGACCCTTGCTCTTGTGAAATTCACAATACTCATCATCATTCCACCAATTTGGTTTAACCTTTGGCTCATATGGAGGAAAATCTGGAATTGTGATTACTTTGTTTGCCACTAGCTTTTTGAAAACTGATTCGAGTGGTTCTCCCAATGGGGTGTACTTCCTTCATGATTTGGAAGTTGTTTGAGTATTCACTTGATTGTTTGTAGAACTTGATCTAAAAAAAATGATTTTTGGTCGTACTGTATTGGCATCCACAACACCATCATTGACTGTGTTCTTGTTTTTGTTCCAAAATCTTGGCTTGTCTTTTCCTTTAAAGTCATCTTTGTTTTCCTTGAATATCTTACTGACTCCTTGTTCAATTAGGACCTTCTCTATTGCTAAGCCTTTTTCAATGATGTCCTTGAAGGTGGACAAACAAGCTTTCCTTAGATCATAGCCAGTGTCCTTGTTAACATTCTGGATGAACATCTCTACCATTTGTTTTTGTGGAATTTCACAAGAGCACCTGCTAGCTAGATTCCTCCATCTTTGTAAAAATGATGAAAAAGACTCTCCATCTTTTTACTTGGTGTTGCACAAAGTAGTGACTGATATGTCTCTCTATGTTTTAGGAGAAATGTTGAATAAATGCCTCTGTTAAGTCACCCCATGACTTAATTCTAGGTGGGAGTTGGGAGAACCATTCCATAGCTTGATCACCTAAGCTTTGTGGGAATAATCTCATCAAATATGTCTCTTCTGCTGCTACCTCAATGCAAGCTGTGAAAAATTGTCTTATATGTCCCTTAGGATCTCCTTTGCCTCTATACTTATCAAACTTAGGCATCACAAAGTGTGTAGGAAAAGGAGGCATTGGAATGCTCTTGTCAAATGGATAGGGACATATGTCTCTCATTGTGTAAGTTGGCTTCGATGTATTTATGTCCTCCATTTTCTTTTGTAAGTCCTTGATTTGCTGCTCCAAATTGTTCTTAGGTGGAGATCGACTTCTTGGACCATACCCCATGCTTGAGGCACCAATTGGAGGAGGAGCATGTTGCATATATGGATGGTATTGATCATACACATGTTCATATGGAGGAGGTTTATAATGATGTTGCGTATAAGGACCACTTGGTATAGAGTCATGATGAGGAACAAAATATCTACTTTGTCCATGTATACCATACTCTATAGGCATGTTGTGAGTTTGTTCTAGTGTGTTGTCCCCAAATTTGATGTGGGGTTTCCTTGTGTCCAAATTTTGAGCATGCCTTTGAATATCCAATTACCTTGGTGGTTAATCCTTAGCATTGGTATGTGATTGAGCATATTTTTCTGCATAAGACTTCCATAATGGTCTACGAAGGTGAGTATCATATGTTTGACCATGTGTGTATGGGACCTCTGGTTTTTGAAACAAAGATGATGGTAATTCAGGCACCATATGTGGTCCTCAATTGCCTCCACTATTAGGCCTCCTTTGATCCATGTTGGAGTGATTTTGTTGCAAAGGTCGATTTTCCATTATTTGAGACATGTCAAAATTGTGAGGTATCTTGGCTCCACTTTGTGCCATCACTTGTAGAAAATATTGTCTATCTCTCCTCATTATTTCCTCAACCAATCGATTGAAATGGGGATTCATAATGGTGTCTTCCACTTCTACTGAATGTACAGAAAAGTTATCCATATTGTCATTTTGTGTATCATTATTGTTTGTAGTGTCCATGTTCTCAACATTTGGAATGTTTCTATAAGCATCCATGTCAAGTAATGTAGTATGATCATAATTGAAAAAGATATCATTGTCATACTCATAGGAACTCATGTTTGCGGACTCTTGAGCCTCTTTAGCTTCTCTCGTAGATTTTTGTAAATGGGTTTCAACCATGAACTAGGTATTGACCAAGATGTGTGAGACTAGAAGAAAAATGGAAAGAGTATGGAAGACCAAGAGTTGGATGGAATGTAAATGAATCTGAGGTGTACTTGCAATGTCCAAAGTATAAGACTAAGTATGTATGTAGTAGAGTAGGTGTGGCTTCCAAAGAGATGATAGTTTCTCTTGATGAGGTAAGTTGACCTTGACTCTAAGTAAGACCAAATGAGACCCAAAGGTGATAGACCTTGATGAGGGACCACTTAGCAAAATGTTGTTGTATGTAGTGTGTTGACAAAGTATGTTGAGGACAAGCAAGTGACCTTTTGACTCAAGTTTAGACAAACATGAATGTAATGTAAGGTGTAAAGCAATGATGGACTTTGTGAGACCTAAAGACCGGTTGAATGCTAGCTAAAAACCTGAAGAGATAACCTAGGAAGCTCAATAAGTCTGAAACTGACTATTCTTGTTTGTTGAATTATGAAAGTTTTCAATCCTGAACACAGACGTGTCTGTATACTTCATAGATGCACTTAAAGGACACAGGCGCTATTCTGACAGACACAAACACGTTTCTAAGATGTTGTAAATGCAAAGTTTCTCAAAAACACAGACGCGTTTCTACCCTTCACAAACGTGGTTATATGACACGGACGTGGTTCTGTCAGACATAGACGCGTTTCTGCAAAATTTGTGCAATTTTTCCAATCTGTGAAGTTGCTTATTGTGACCAAATCTGAATGTTTGAATGTTTTTTCGTGACAAGAGGACACAATGTTGTTGAAGACTCAATGTTTGCAAGTGTTTTGACTCCCAAAATGACTCAAAAACAAGTGTGTTGTTTGATGTAAGATTGTTTTGCATACACTTGAAGACACAAAAGACACAATGTTTGCTGTTTGGTCTTGAATGTTTGATTGTTCAAAATAAGTCAAGCACAATTCTTATGGCTGACCAAGACAATAGTTGTTGATCCCACATGGAGTTTCCCTCGAGGCTACCCTATTCAGAGTAGATACTTAGATGCTTGACCCCACTAGCTCCACCCTCGACACTCACTTCTCAGGGCAACCAAGCATTAGTGCCCACAAAAACTCCCCGTGGTGAACTTTGTATCTCTACTAAGAACCATATGTGTGTGGGCCGCTACAAGAGGTCCGACCTCCTGCCTCAACAACTAGAAGGATTTTGGCTTCTAAACCAAAAAGGTGCTAGTAAGGGCATCTGCTCATGTGGCACTTTCAGCTCTATAAATACAGAAGGCTCCCAATCGGTAGGGGTTACTCCCTACAATTGATCAAATAAATTTGATCAAACGGGTTTATGGGGAGACATAGTGTCGGTATGAACTAATCAACACATGTTATTCTTAGTTTTCACCATGAATACAATTATTTATAGTGGTTTGGAAGAAGATGGATTTTCTTTTGCCACCACTTGGGTCATTCTCTCCTCCCTAGTAGTCCTAATGACCACACGGGGAGACAGTCTAAAGATTAAACAAAAAGAGCCTATTGCTCAAAGCACAAAAGACAATGATTTAATTTTAGTGCACCAATTGAAGTGTTTGCTAGTCTATGAAAATAAGGCACACAATAAAAATCAAAAACCCTTGCCAAGGACCTGCAACAAAGATCTATTAGTAGTTTGGATTGTTTCAAATGATCACCCCTTCCTTCAAGCACACAAGTTAGGTAAATTTAAACTCAAAAGACTTTGTGAAAATAGGGGTCTTCAAAAAAATGATTTTGCTTTCAAGACAAGCTGCACCAATTCTGTTAGCTAGATCTGAAAATGTTAGCTAAAATTAAACCAGATCTAAAAAACCCGAATGACTAAAAACTGAATCAATGAAACCCAAAATGAAACAAGTGCACACAGACGTGGTTATCAGAAACACAAACGCGGCTTCTGGATGTAGACACGCTTAGATGAGACACGTACGCGGCTCCAGAATGCAGACGCGACTTCTGGACACAGATGCACCTGAAAACCCCACAGACGTGACTAGGGAACACAGACGCGATTTCTGGAATCTGTAAAATAAAAAAAAATATTATCGAGGATGTAGATGCAATCCCAGATGTCTTAGATGCGACAAAAAACCAAAAACGTGATCCGAAAGTACGCAGATGTGAAAATATCAAAATGCTATCGAAAATGTCAGATCTACAACTTCAAAACACAAAATCTACAACAATGATGTTAAATGCAAAAGGGACAAGAGTCCCGCTGGACGTGCCAAAATGTTTACGGTGAAAATGGATAACAACAATAATAATATTGAAAGACTAAATGGATTCAACCACAAAACCCTAGCCTAACAATAACAAAGATCCACCATAACATATGAAGATTACCTAAGACAATGCAAATCAAATGAAATCATAAAGATTATACCATCACATGTCCAATAGGGTTTGAATCTCCATTCTTCCTATCTCCATTGATCTTGCTTGATATATTTACTCTCAGATTTTATGTGCACAATAGCTCAACAAAGAACGGAATGTGGTTGCAAGTAGGATCACATATGAAAAGCGTAGTGTAGTCAAGTGCATAATTGAGTTAGCCAGGGTTTGATAATGAAGGAAGCATCTCCTTATATAGAAGACACTATAAGAAATGGAGGGATAAGATTGAGAGGTGTAAAAGAGGTCGGCTATGATTAGAGGGTAGGTAAAGAAAATAATAAAATAATGAAAGGGTAGGTAGTGTAGGAATTAAGAGATGAATGACATGTGTCATGGGTAGAAAAGGTTAATGAATTAATTAAATAAATAAAGATTTATTTAATTAATAGAAGAAGTGGGATAATTAAATAAATAAAATATTTATTTAATTTAGGAAAATGATAATTTAAATAAATAAATGTATTTATTTAAATGAAAAATAAGGCTAGAAGAGAATAAATGAATTAATTAAATAAATAAAGATTTATTTAATTAATAGAAGAATTAGGATAAAATGATTAAATAAATAAAGATATTTATTTAATTAGACATGACAATTTTAGGTGTCTACAGGCACAAATAGAGTGTTGGCATTCTACACTCTTATGAGAATAGTTGATGTTGTCAGTGATGGCAACCATCTGGCAACTAACTGGTATTCATCTAGTAAGCCACCGATAGTTACTAGCATCGGCAATAGACATCTACATACACCAGCAGACACTTCACCGACAATGACAACAATGCATACGGGCACCCCAGCTGACAGGGAATAAACTTTTGTTTATTATATTTAAATGTAATTATCTTTTGTAAAAGCCGACATGGCATATTATAAAAGACTCATATATATCTATGAGATCTTATAGGTCATTTAGCATGTATGGAAGTATGAAAATTGTGTATAAGGTGATATAGTTGACAACAAAGGTTTTGGTAATGGAATGAGCTTAAACCGATATTGAACCTGGCATAGTTGATGCTGATTTGAAGCAGTACATTGTATTGGATTTCATAATCCACTTTTGTAGTTAGTGTGACTCTTATTGAGCAACGAGCTCTAGGAAGTTGGCCTTCCTGCATGTGCAGGCCCCTCATTGTAAGTAATATTTATTCATTGGCCAGTGAGTGAATATTGTGGGTCACAAATCCCACCAAGGTTTTTGCCACACTGGGTTTCGTCGTTAAACATCTTGTGTTATTGTGTGTTCTTTATGCTATCCTTGTTATTCTTATTTGCTACATTAATTCTTACTTACCGGTACATTGTTTTGGAATGCAAAGTTCTTAATAAGTTTAAATATTCTCCTAACCAGTTAGATACTGATTCACCCCCCCTCTCAGTATCTTTGGGACTTTCATTAATCCTAACAATTGGTATTAGAGCTTGGTCCTCTATTTTCAAAAGCCTAACAGCTTGAAGAAGATTCTGACACTGGTACAGATGGAGAACTTAAGAAAACAATCAGAAGGAGCTCTTGTAGACTATGATACAGAGAAGTTGAAGAATATCAAACTTAAAGATGATCTGAGGACTACACAAGAATTCATTCAAGGACTTTAGGAGAATCTTACTATAGCTTGAAATAAAAGAAAAGAACTTCATGAGAAGATGCAGAATGATAATGATGAAAAGGAAACTCTTAATGGACTTGTGAACAAGTTGAGACAAGAAAATAGTACTATGAAGAATGAAATGCAAGATATGACTATGAGGTTTTGTAAAGACATTGAAGACAGAAAGAAGAATGAAGATGACTTGACTAGGAGACTCAATGATGTTGGAAATAAAAATCTAAGACTTATTCATGAAAATGATATGTTGAAGAGAAATTTGATTCACATGCAACATGATAAAACTGAGCTTATGAGACAAAAGGGAAATTTTGGAAAATGAGTTGGCTACTACAAACCAACACAAAGAGAAATTCAAGAAAAGTTTAGAGGAACTTAATGATATGCTAAAAAGTCAGAAACCTAATGGAGATACAAATGGACTTGGATTTGAAGTTGGAGAAAGTTTTGGTACTGCAAACAATCATGATCATAGTAAACTGGTAAGACAACCTAATGCTTACAAGTTTAATGGAAAATGTTTTAATTGCAACAAATATGGTCATAAAGCAAATCAATGTAGATTTAGAAACAATCAGAACTTTAATGCACCCACCGGTCAATGTTCCAAATGCAACAAAGTTGGTCATAATTTAGAAAACTGCAGAATGAATGTGAAATGTTATGTTTGTGGAAGATATGGGCACTTATCTAATCAATGCAGAACACAAACCGGCATAGGATATGGAAAAGCTATTGAGAAGAATAATGTGACTTGTTATGCTTGTAACAAAATTGGACATATTGCAAAATTTTGTAGAAGAAATACTTCACTCGCAAATAATAAAGGATCTAGTTTGAAAGGCAAAGAAAAGGTAGATGAGGTAAAGCAAGAATTTTCAAAACAATGGATTAGGAAGAGAGAGTAGAATGTTGATGAAACAGTCTCTGCACCGATAGAACATAGTATTACTTCACCGACAAGAGATTCTTCATCCAACTAAGAAGTAACCTTTTGGGGGTATTGTAGCAAATTAATATCATACAGATTACCCTCTGTTGGTGGTAAAAAGATAGATTTCTTCTTTACCGGAAGATGTGTTAACTTTTCACTTAACTGACAAGCATTTAATAAGGTTGTTGAGAGAAAAGTCATTATAAATCATCGGATTTCCCTCATTTTTGACTCACCGAGCATTCAAATTAGCAGAGAGCGTGAAAACTGAGATAAGGCATTCAAGGTGAAGGTGTGAAGTGATTTATTTCAAGCATTCAGATATTATTAGGCAACTAAAGGTATTTTTCAATGGCTTCTTCTTCTACTCTCAAGTTTATTGCGAACCCTACTATTGTGCAAAAGGTAAAATGCCCTAGGCCTGTGTTTAAAATAATTCTTGAAGTAGCTAAGCAAGATGACTCCATAGGAGTATTTTAAAAAATTCCTAAAGGTGTAGCTTATGCTTAAGACCCTAGGATTTATATTCATCGCAACATTGAAGAATTAGGTTCTGAAGAATTATTAAAAATATTTAGAATGGGAATTTGTGATGAAAATGGCACTATCAAACCTGAACACAAGATTGTGGAGACTTTAGGTTTTGTTGAGATATTGAATATCCCTGAATTTTCAGAAGTAGTGAGAATTGTCCTAAGTAGGGCACATGGATAATTTATATGGTTAGATTCTATTTGCAAATTTACCCAGCAAGCAATTAGGGCAGTAATTGGTTTACCCTCAATTGGCAATAGACTAGACAAAATAAAGAAAGCTCCTAACAGTAAAGTAATGACCCTAACTGGAGCAACATCTGATAGTAGATCACTAAGAGTGAATGGCATCAAAGACATCAATGTGAGATTCATAAGTATGATTCTTGGTTACAAGACTACACATGCAAACAAACTTAATTCAGTTTCTAGTCTTTGCATTAATAGTTCTTATGAAATGGCCAACAACAATGCAATGATTGATGTGTGTGAATGGCTGAAAGATGAACTCATTGATAATTTGAAAAAGATTAAAGGAGACAAGAAAGGGACATTTCTCTTTGGTAATATTTTAGTATGATTAATGTTGTATTTCACCAAGGAAATTCCTGGTATAGGACCGAAAGACTTTGGATATGGTATACCAGTAGAAAAACAATTACAGGAAGCTTTTACCGCCATGGGAACTGCAAAAGACAACAATATAACTGAATACTTTAAAGCTTTTCAAGCTAAAATGAAAGCTAGAGAAAGACTACCACAGAGTGTAGTGGACAAATATGACAAAGAAATCTATTTTGTCATCAAGAAGGATGAGACATGGATGGAAGCTATACTTCCTAGGACTGTATGGGTAATTGAAATGGGCTATGAGGTAGATCTCAAGATTATTGAGACATATGCAAAAGCTTTGTTAGATGCACCAAGAGAACCAATAGAACAAGTTTTTGGTAGTGCTGCAACTATTGAGAGTGATGTGAAAACAATGAAGCAAAGGAAGAGAAGAGAAAAGTATATTAGGGATGCATCAAAGAAGGTAATGGAAATCAAAGAAAATGTAATGAACATCAGTGGGATATCGGCTAGTGAGATGAAAGGATTGCAAGTGGAGGCACACATTTCACCAATTGGCACATCTTCTAATAGTGAGATACCAGTTGAATTCAAAAGAGCTAAGAGGAAGAGAAAACCTTTATCAGTACCCTCTCCTTCACCCAAAAGAACAAGGACTTTAAGAAAGAAATAATAGGCATTAAGGCAACCGGCTAAGAAACTAACTCCCAAGAAGAAACAGAAACCGGTCATACCTTCATTAGATGATTTACTAAATGAAATAACTGATGATGGTAATTTGGCTAATGTGAGTAAACTATATAACACATTCAACGATTCAGACAAGGAAAGCATTGAGAATAGTATTATCTTACACTTGGACATATATAAGAAAGTCTTAATTGAAGTTGTAGATGAATTGCCTAATGAACTATATAGAAGATTAGATGCAAAGAGGATTGCAGTGATGGAATTGGATAAGAAACTAAAAGTTGAAAAAGTTATAGTTGTACATATGGTTAACTCAAAAGAGGAAATTGATGATCTGATTTGTGAGGCTAACAGATCCATCTTTTCTAGTGGTCACTGACAAGTAAGTTTGATGGTAGGTAGAGTAAATGAGATTGCAAAGGAGATTGTTGATAAATGGGATATATTTTTTGTGGAAAAACAAAAACAAGAGGAAATGAATTGGCCAAAGAAAACATTCAAATTGTATCATAAGGATAAAGACAAAGGGAAAGGTAAAGCTGGTGGAATACCGAACATTAAGACAACTGACAATTTGCCACCACCTTTGGATACTGCACCGGTACATACTGATGATCCACCGATTACTGAAACTGAAGGTGTCACACATGATGCTACTAATCTTGAATCTGAAATACTATTCACCATGAATATGGATACTCGGGAAGTGACTATTGTTGTGGACAAGGACAGTATAGAGGTTAAGGATGATAATGTTGACAATGGTAACATTGCTGAAAACTGGTAGAGACTGTTGAGGTTGAGATCCCAACAAAGAAAACATTACAAATAGAGCAACCATTGGATGCTAGGAAGAATATTGAAAGTATAGATGTTGGTACAAAGAAACCTACTGAGGCAGAGGTACATATTGAAGTAGAGAAACCAACAATCACTAAGACACCTAAATAATCAGACAAACCTTTATTGGTTGAAATGCAAACTTAGACTGATCCACCAGAGGTTAACACAAGAAAAATGGTTACTAATGTTGGAAGCACAGAGGTAATTAAGGCAACAAGTCAAACATCCGATACTTCATCAAGTGAATTCAGACCTACTAATGTAATATAGGTACTCCTAGATTCAATCAAGAAGATAACAAACTGTAATGCATTGGCCTGCAAGGCAATTGATGACACCATATCAATTCTTAAATTGATTGCACCAAAATGTAACATAGATCATGTAAAGGATTCTTTAGGTAAATTGGACACATTGTCCAAATTCATTGCTAACAATGTAATAATGGTTGATAAGGTGAATGTGGACACCTTCAAAGAGAAAGTTGAAAAGGAGAAGGATAAATTATTTGAGGACACAATAAATAAGTGCACAGGACACATGAATACACTATTACCGGCACTGAACACTACAATTTTGGAATACAAAGAGCTGTACAGAGAAACATGCAAACCACATCTTTTGACACAGGACAAAGAAAAGGAGATCAGTAGAGTACAGAAGGAAATAAATGACATAGATGATAACATAATTGGTTCATCCGAACCTATATCAGTTATTGAGTAGGAAATAGCAGGTTTTGAGGAGAAATTGGAGAAATTTGAGAAAGAAAAGGCAAGGATTAAGTCAAATGCCAAAGAACTTAAATACAAACTTGGTCCTAAGTTGGACAATCTAATCTCTCTGAGAAATGAAATCTCTAAGGAATTACTTCAAGGAGAACGATCACCGGAAGAGCATATGCATCATCTCACTAGCACGATCCAATAGATTGAGGCGACCCTGAATGACAACAACAAATTCATGCAAAGTCTTAATTTGGTTTTGGCAGATATATTTCAGATTGTAACCAACCGGTTACAAACCTTGAGGTGAAATTTTTGCACTCGTTTGACAATTTTTGACAACCTTTGTCATTGATGTCAAAGGGGGAGTACTGGAGAGAGAAAAATGATTATTCATAAGAGATCATTTTCTCAGGGGGAGCACATCTTTTTGGTAACTTTTTTGGACTTCAGTTTTTGGAACAGTTTTTGGATTTTTCTCATAAGTGTTGCCATCAATGCCAAAGGGGGAGATTGTTGGCATTCTACATTCTTATGAGAATAGTTTATGTTGGCATTGATGGAAACCATCTGTAAACTAACTGGTATTCATTTGGTAAGCCACCGACAATTATCGACACCGGAAATACACATCTACATACATCGACAGACACTTCACCGACAATGACAACAATGCATATCGACACCCCAGTCGACAGGGAATAAATTTTTTCTTATTGTACTTAAATGTAATTATCTTTTGTAAAAGTTGACATAGCATATTGTAGAAGACTCATATATATCTATGAGATCTTATAGGTCATTTAGCATGTATGGAAGTATGAAAATTATGTATATGGTGATATAGTTGACAACGAAGGTTTTGGTAATGGAATGAGCTTAAACCGGTATTGAACCTGGCATAGTTGATGCTGATTTGAAGTAGTACATTGTATTGGTTTTCATAATCCACTTTTGTAGTTAGTGTGACTCTTATTGAGAAGTGAGCTCTAGGCAGTTGGCCTTCCTGCATGTGTAGGCCCATCATTGTAAGTAATATTTATTCATTGACCAGTCAGTGAATATTGTGGGTCACAAATCCCATCGGGGTTTTTCCCACACCGGGTTTCCTTATTAAACATCTTGTGTTATGGTGTGTTCTCTATGATATCTCTATTATTCTTATTTGATACATTAATTCTTACTTACCAGTACACTGTTTTGGAATGCAAAGTTCTTAATAAGTTTAAATATTCTCCTAACCAGTTAGATATTGATTTACCCCCCCTCTCTGTATCTTTGGGACTTTCATTAATCCTAACATAGAGGTCCCTTGAGGCTTCCTCCTTCACACCATCAAAAGGCAAGGGCTCAATAGTAACCTATAATTTTTCCCCTGTATCCTCCTTAGCATGTAAATCTTCAATCTTAGAAGAAAGGGCTCTTTGTTTGAGGTTGAGGCTTTTAATCTCAAGGAAATCCCATCTGAAGAGTCTAAAGAGATACATAGAGATATTTTTGGTGGTCTCCAAAACCCCAAAAGCAATCTCCTGCTTGGGCTGAAAATCTTGAAAGCTCAAATCCATAGATGTCTAAGAGTTACCCTCTTTGTCATGAGGAGAAAGAGAGTCCTTAGAGTTAGGAGGGTAAATAGGAACATCATGCTCCTATGAACTATTAGAGATCACAAGGGCATAACCTTTCCCTTTCCCCTTGAATTTATTTACAAACTTAGCTCCCCCCGCTAAAGGAGAACCCTTGCGCTTGCTGGTCCCTACAGACAAATTATTTTGCACCCTTTTAGGTTTCTTGGGAGGGAGGGTGGGGAAATCCTCTTCCTCCTCATCCTTAGTGTCCCAACCCTCACCCTTAGAGCTACTACTTTCTTCCCCATCATCATCATATACCAAGAGAGTTCAATTAGGGTTCTTAGAGACCCTTGCCTTGAAATGTTCATAGATAAGCAAGATTAACCCTTGATGCAAAATAGGGTTATTGTGGAGATTCTCTCTATATTCAATAATACCGACATTCAAAGAAGAGAGGAAGTAAAAGGGAAAGGAGATCTTCACCTTATGTCTGAAATGGTTGAGAAAAACAAAGTGGTACCCATAAATCTTCGTAAACATGTCATCCAAAGTGAATAATTCCATAATCGCTTTAAGGAGTTCCCTCCAAATGGGCTTTATCTTCTTTGACTCAAAGTTAAGACTTATTAACCTTCACCATATTCACCTTCTCCTTAGCCATCCTGGGGAACTTCTTAACAACCCCCTCCAAGAGCTTTCTACCCCTATAAAACTTTCTACCTTCCATGGAGAGGCCGATAACCTCTGCAATGAGGCTCTCATCCACCACAACCACCTTACCAAATAAGTTGGGCTTCCCATTTTTACATTCCTTCACAAAAATATTAGTAAAACTTTGATCATTCCCATGAAGCCTCTCCAAGTAAGGCATAACCCCTCCTTGCTTCATATGATACCAGATGGTCATATTATTTCTCTAGTTCTCACAGTTTGCAGATTCAACCCTATGTCCATTCCCACCCATCTTGCCAGACAAAGGATATTGAGCCCAAAAATGGTAGAAAACTAGACAACACTCTAAAGAGCCAGCAAGCCCAATAAAGCCAGGAACAACCCAGAAAGTGTGTGGAGTATCAATGATATCAATGATATCGAAGGATTTCTGACAGTTACCATCCTCAACAATGATCACATAATCAATAAATGGCATCATCAAAATTAGTGGGCGAATTGCTAATTTTACCATGTGTTTAGTCATATGATAGAAGTGCTTTAACATCTTCCACCAGGGTGTCCTCCCCATACCATGTTCTTTTAGATCTGGACTTCACACCCCAATTAGCAAGACAATTAGTAACTATGTTGGTCCAAGAGAATGTGCATGGTTTGGAGCAACCTTCGGCCTTTTTCAGTCAAGGCCTTAAATATTATGAGGGGAGGTATTTGTTTGTTGAAAAACATGTTCTTGTTGTTGTAATAAGTTATAAAAAATTTAGACACATTCTTTCTAATAACAAGATTAAGTTACTAGTTGCACATCATTTATTTAAGAAATTCTTACTAAGGATTTGAATGTCAAAAAGGGTTGGTTGAGTGACTAAGGTAATAGAATATGACATTCAAATCAAAGTCACCAAATGGGTTAGAGGAAAAGGTTTATGTGAGAAGCTTGCTAGTTGCACAAACAATAGTAAAAAAATTGAAGAGGAGGTTGTCCTAACACTCCAAGATGAAGAATAAGAAACTATCCCAACTCCTCCTACAAGTTGGGTATATGGAATAACTCATTTCCTACAAACTAGCGAGTGTCCTCCAAGTTTGGATAGGGAAAAAAGAAGGTATTATAGGCTGAAATACATTCCATATGTACTCTTAAGAAATGGTATTATTTTTAGAAAGTATTTTCATGGTGTTTTGTTAAGATGCATAGGGGCTGATCAAGTTGATAGATTTTTACATGAGTTTTATGAAGGATCAGTTGGAGGTCATTTCTCACCAAGAGCTACAACTCTTAAGATCTTGAAATGAGGCAATTATGGACCCAATTTATTCAAGGATACACACTCATGGGTGAGGAAATGTAAGGAGTGTTCCATATTTGTAGAGAAGAAGAGATTAGAAGCCCTTCCATTGCAACCCATTCAAGTGGAACAACCCTTCATGAATTCGGGTATAGATTTCATTGGAGTCATAAATCTTCCTTTGAGTGCTAGTAATAAGTGGGTACTTACAACCACTAATTACTTCACAAAATGGATAGAGGTTGTGGCACTAAAGGAGGAAAATGAAACTTCTTGTCACTCAAATTGCACTCGTAATGCACAAGCTGAAAGCTCAAGCAACTTGGTGACACATGTGAGAATTCTCAGGCCCATGGGTTTCCTATAGTGAGAATTAACCTCTAGATGAAGGGTTGGTTGCCTGTGAAAAACTCTAAATTCCTTACTAAGAAAAGGGATAGGAAACTAAAAATGAAAATAGAATGACTTTGCGAATGCTAAAATAATGTGAAGCATCAATAAGATATCTCAAAATGACAAAAATACACTCCTAAAAACACCAATCTGCACAAATAGACTTCTAGTTCATAGCACCTAAATATTTCATGCAAAGGATCTAAACTTCAAGAAATTGAAAGGAAAGAAAACTTTCACAAGTAACCAAATGAACCAATTTATCACTATGCACAACCTGTGACTTACAAATGAGATAGAAAATTTAAAGGTTATCTAGACAATAACACAATAAACTAACTCTCAATCATGAATAAGAAAATGAACTCCAAAACTATAAGGCATAAGCTAATAATTTTATTCCGTATTCTGTCATAAAACTGCACATGAGCTACAAGAATGTATTCTCTGCTAAAATCAGCAAGAGAATGATCAAGAACTTTCAAAGAAAGATAAAAATTTCTCACTTTATACAAAAAAAACCTTCCAAAAGGTAGAGGAAAGATGACTCCAGAATGACTGAAGATGAACTCCCACTGAAAATATCTTTTCTGAAAGTGATCCTCGAGGGGAAATAAAAAGCCACCAAAATAGGCTCAAAATCATGAGAAGAACTCATGCAAACTTTCTCTCAGGCTTAAATCGGACCCCAAACTACCTGATTGAAAGGTACAAAAGGCTGAGCTCTTGGCAGAGCCATTGGGATAGTAGGTGGATTTACTTGTGCTTGAGATGAGGAGTTTAAAAACAAAGGATTATTGTAGGTTGTAACTGGAGGCTGAACAATGGGAGGAGTAGACAAATCTGGAACTGATGAATTAGAAGGGTTTGATGGATTTGAAACCTTCTTTGCTACCTCTTTAACTCTTTTTGGTGGTGATAGATGAGAATGCTCAACAAGATCTTTACTTGATCTAGTTTTAATCTTTCTCATAAGCTACAAAATATCACTGAATCTACATAGAAACCAAGAAAATGAGTCGCTAGGTATAAAAAATCGTTGCCTCTGAAGGCTAGAATTGATGCTCCTCACACCAAAAGTAGCAAGAGTGAATATTTGTTGAACTAAGATAGCTCAAACGTGTCCCACCGGGTGTGCCAAAAACTATTGTCACTCAAATTGTACCCATAATGCACAAGCTGAAAGCTCAAGCAACTTGGTGACACATGGGATTATTCTCAGGCCTGTGGGTTGCCTATAGTGAGAATTAACCTCCAGATGAAGGGCTGGTTCCCTATGAAAAACTCTAAATTCCTTACCAAGAAAAGGGATAGGAAACTAAAAATGAAAATAGAATGACTTTGTGAATGCTAAACTAAGGTGAAGCATCAATAAGATATCTCAAAATGTTAGAAATACACTCCTAAAAACACCAATCTGCACAAACAGACTTCTGGTTCATAGCAAATAAATATTTCATGCAAAATATTTTAACTTCAAGAAATTGAAAGGAAAGAAAACTTTCACAATCAACCAAATGAACCAATTTATCACAATGCACAACCTGTGACTTACAAATGAGATAAAAATTTTAAAGGTTATCTAGACAATAACACAATAAACTAACTCTCAATCATGAATAAGAAAATGAACTCCAAATTTATAAGGCATAAGCTGATAATTTTATTCAGTATTTTGTCATAAAACTGCACATGAGATACAAGAATGTATTCTCTGCTAAAATCAGCAAGAGAATGATCAAGAACTTTCAAAGAAAGATAAA
Source organism: Cryptomeria japonica (assembly GCF_030272615.1). Taxonomy (NCBI): domain Eukaryota; kingdom Viridiplantae; phylum Streptophyta; class Pinopsida; order Cupressales; family Cupressaceae; genus Cryptomeria; species Cryptomeria japonica. The sequence goes on along the minus strand of NC_081405.1, from coordinate 483,157,839 downwards.
ACTTTCTCACTTTATACAAAAAAAATCTTCCAAAAGGTAGAGGAAAGATGACTCTAGAATGACTGAAGATGAACTCCCACTGAAAATATCTTTTCTGAAACTGATCCTTGAGTGGAAATAAAAAGTCACTAAAATAGGCTCAAAATCATGAGAAGAACTCATGCAAACTTTCTCTCAGGCTTAAATCGGACCCCAAACTACCTGATGACTTCTCTTCTTGTTTCGCACTGACTTCACTTGGGCGCTATCGGTTACTTGGCCATTTGACTTAACCGACTGCATTAACTACCAACACATGATAGATTAACATTCAACCACTAGGAATGCTGATGGCTTGTCGCTATGTCGTGAGGATTAACATTTAGGAACCTTTTCATTGTGGTATAGAGATATCCCTCAGATCATATTGGACTTGCATGACCCTTATCTCACTTGGACACTCACCCTTATCCGCAAGTGCTTTGTCACCAAGTCACAGGGATAATTGGTGAGCTTTTTTCTATCACAGTATAGCGACTACTATTAGATCTCTCGCATCACCGTTGGATCTTCCTTGATCTGCCCGACCATTAACCCTGGCTGATCTGCTCCCCTCTACTGTGTGTCACCTTGTGGCACCCCCTAGTTCACTCATGAGATCTGCCTAGGCACCACCTATTTGCTGACCCTGCCACGCGTCAGCCTACGGCCCACTCGCGGATCCACCTAGACTGCCACATCACCTTTGGTTCTATTGGATATCATTCTTTTGGCCAAACTACTACCTCGGTGAGCTGTTTACAAGTCTCATCGAACCTGTAGTTTCTTTGATGCTTTTATTTTATTGGTGGGACCAGTTTTGATTTCTTCGATATACCCTATGTCAATGGAACTGAGCCTTTAGTGAAACCTTTTAGAGATTCATCGTGGCCAAGGTCTGCTTGATAAGTCACCCTTTGGTGACATGCCACCTATTCTGCCATGTCATCACCACTGGACCTTCCATCTCTTCATCCATCTATGCCACATCACCAACCACTGGACTGCCACCTCACTAATCGCCAAGTCGTGATGATATATAGCGAGCATCTAACCATCATGACATAGCGACAACTGTTGGATCACCGCAATCTGCATCTAATCTGCCTGACTTGCTTGACCTTTTTTGTTTCCCGTCAGCCGGTCACAAAATCTAGATGCCTTGAGATGCGTGCGCACTCAGGGGCCCACCACTTCCTTAACCAACCACTTGCCAAAAGCCCGTAAGCTTTGACACTAAGGATAAATGCGACTTTGGTTTTAAATACAAAAATGCTCCTCCCCGCGACCAATGTGGGATAAATGTTCTTCATGCCAGGTGACCGAAACCACTTGGAAGTTCTCTAGCCTTTTAAAACCCTCTTTGCACCCAAGTAAAAAAAACTTTACATAGGCGGATTGCATTTGCTCTGAGTTTCTTTTGGCCTTTCCCAACAACCATGTAGGGGATTTGGTGATACACTTACCAAATGAATTTGCCTGAAGGTTTTAATAACTATGCCATACTTGAAAGTGTAATGGAGCATGAATATCTTTATGATCTATTTATCTTTGTAATACCCATCTCCATTAGCATGCTAGGCTCAACCCTCATGGGAGCCACATTTTAACCCACATGTTGTATTTTACTTTTCCTATATTTACACATGAAGCAAACAAGCTAAAAAAAATAGTGCATATCTGATTTCTTGCTAATGATTTGACCTGATATTTGCTGATTTTCTTGGCACTTTCTAATATGAATGAAAGCAAGGCCTCATTAGGCCACCAAATTTAGCATGTGCAAAAGTTTGGTAACATTTTTGGTGACCTCTGCAGAGTGTTTGCCTGCTAAACACTATAGACCAGTCATGGCTTATCCATTGGGTTTATGGAGTCATCTCAACCCTCTCTCCAAATGGAACTTCTTGAAATTCAGCTGCTCCATAGAATGACAACAAAACAAAATAGGAAAACTATGTTGCTTTTTCTTAGTAATGATGTATGGGCCATCCCATATGGCATCAAATTTAGTATGCTTTCCAGGCTTACTTTTTAATTCATCCCATTTCAAAACCAGATCTCCCTTATTGAAAACTCTCAGAGCTGCCTTCCTGTCGAAAGTCCTCTTCATCTAAGCTTGACGATTTTCAATAGTCATCAATGCTTGCTTTCTCACCTCCTCCAACTCCATTAGTTCTGCCAACCTAACCTACATAGGTTCTTCTTGCAACATTTATAGCTCTCTAATAAGAGTTAGTGTAGGCATTTTAACTGAAATTGGGAGTCTTGCCTCTTTACCATAAATGAGGACATAGGGAGATATACCTGTAGCTCTCTTAGGGGTGATTCTATCAAACCACAATGTATGTTTCAGCTGAGTGTGCCAAGTTATCTGATTATCTTCTATTGTCCTCTTGATTATCCTAATCAAGTTCTTATTAGTAGACTCAGCTTGTCCATTACCCTGAGAGTAATAATTGGATGAAGTACTCAAAAATATGTTGTTCAGGACAGCCCAATCAGTAATCTTAAATCCTATAAAAGTTAATGCATTGTCTGAAATAATAGAATTAGGAATACCAAACCTTGCTACAAAGTCCTGATAAAAGTTTAGGACTGCACTTTCATTTGCCTCCTTCAAGGGTACAACTTCTGTCCACTTGGTAAAGTAATCAGTGGCTGTCAAGATCCATTTATGCCTATAACTTGAATGTGGATTGATGAATCCGATAAAATCAAGCCCCCACTTCATGAATGGTTGTTCAATTTGAACAGGTTGTAGGGGTGAAGTTGCCATTTTCTGTTTGCTTGCAAATACTGCACAATTCTTACATTTCCTTACCTAGGTATATGCATCTTTATGCAAATCAGGCCAAAAATATCCTACCCTCATGATCTTTAATGCTGTAGTCCATGGTGCAAAGTGACCAACAGCTGGTCCATTATGGAATTCCTCTAATATTCTGTTAGTTTGATCTGAATCTACACATCTTAAGAATACACCATTAAAATCCTTTCTAAATAAAATTACATCCAAAATGATATAAGGGATAGCTTGAAGTCTATAGTATCTTTGTTTAGCATTATTTAGGCCTTTAGGATACTCACCATTGTGAAGAAAATTCATCATTTCTTGCACCCAACTTGTAGGAGGTGTTGTGACAATAATTGGTTCATTATCTTCATGAACTAGGATCGCTTCTTCATTCTCTTGTTTGTTGTTTTCATTGTGACCAACAAGTTGTTCGCATAATCCCTTACCTCTAATCAATGTCGTTACCTTTATATTGACATCATACTCCATCACTTTCGTGATCCAACCAGCTCTTTTGTCATTAAGATCTCTATTTAACAAAAAAATCTCTTATGCTAGGATGAGAAACCATTAGGTGAATTTTGTTATTTGAAAGCATGTGTCTAAATTTCTTTAGACTTCTAATGACTACTAATGCATGTTTCTCAACAAAAGAATAATTTTGTTCGTACCATTCTAGGCCTTGGCTGAAGAATGCAATTGGCTGCTACAATCCCTCATCATTCTGTTGAATCAACATAGCTGAAATAGTATCAAAAGTACCAAAAGCATATAATATAAAATCATTTGCAAAGTCTGGATTAATCAAAATAGGCATTGATGCTATGGCAGTCTTAATTTCATCAAAATTATTTTTAGCCTCTTTGGACCAGCTGAAAGTAACATTTTTCTTAAGCATGCTAGTCAATGGCTTCAAAAGAAATGTTATATTGGGGATGAATCTTCTTACAAAATTGATTATGCCTATAAAGCTTTGAAGGCCTTTCTTATGTGCAGGAAAAGGCAAAGCTAAAATAGCACTTACCCTCTCCAGATCTATGGTTATTCCATGTTTGGAGATAATATAGCCCAACAACTTACCCTCGTGTACAACAAAAATGCACTTTTTGGGATTTAAAGATACTCCATATTCTCTACACCTTTCAAAAATCTGCCTTAAGTGAGAAAGGTGCTCCTCTGCATGCTTTGAAAAAATGGTTACGTCATCAAGATAAACCAAAACAAATTTATTTATAAGACCTTGGAAAGCCATATCCATTGCCCTCTGAAAGGTTGCTCCTGTTGTTCACCAAATTTGGTTAACACAAGAACACTTGCAAATCTATCTATGAGATAGCCAATCTCAATCAATGAAACACTTTAGGGCTTGAACAACATAACATAGGATTCTAATGATCCTCCTACACTTCAAGTTCTACTAGACCTAGGGGGGACACCCTTTGATGTATTAAATACAATGATTACAGACACACAACTGCATCAACAATAAGCAGATAGATCATTCCATAGACTCACCAAATTTAGAAACACATTATAGATTGGCTAAATCTGTATAAACCATAAATGAAAACAGAGCTTGGAATGAAAAGAACACAAACCCCTAAACATAAAGGGAAATATATTTTCTTTTAATTTGTTTGATCTGAAAACATCCCCAAACTTGCAAGACCAGTGTCTTGTTCATTGGGCAACAAAGTCATACACGGAACTTTAAATATGCATCCTAGTCACAAATTGATTCTCCTCAAATGATATCCCTGCATTAACACCTTATATTAATGCATTACTTAGTTCCACTCACAAAAAATCATTAAATTTGGGACACATTCCATTATTCATGACTGATTACAGAGTTTAAAACCTTCCTTGAAGGATACCCACAAACAATCACACAACTTCCTTGAAACTGACAAATTTCATCCTCCTTGAGGATTGAATTCATAATAATGAAAAAAAACATATCACAGAGACAATCTTGTGGGAAATTACTCATGCCTGACACAAGTAAAGTCTGCAACTAGAAAACACATCTTGAATACTGCACTGTAATCCTCTGTACCCTAAAACCAAACAAAAGCATTTACAAACTTAGGTCAAGATATTCAGAAAATGGAAGTCATCAAATCTGGAGCATTTCCCCAAATTTCTGGAACCCTTACAATGAGAAGAAAATTGGAATAAGAAGGAAGAGGGAAAAGATTAGGTTTCATCAAAATTGCCAAGTGTCTCTTTTTCCAACTGAATTTCAATTTCTTCATCTTTCCCATGGAAACAACTCTCAAAATATCTGATCTTTGTTAAAACAAACTTCATAACTGCATTCCTCATCTCAAGAGATTTCCAGTGATATATAATACCTAGCATTTTGGCCAAAAATAAGCATCTGGGCGAATTAATCTCTTATGTGCCTCCAATCATTTAAATTTTTGAATTTTTAATATAGTTGAAACTATATATTAAATCTGATTTTGATTTTGATTTTTGGCTCCTTTTTTGCCCCTGACGCCTTGCCACGTGGCAGCCCCTGATTGTTCGATGGGATCCGTTGGGTGCCACCTGGGTTGACACCTCATCACTGCCACGTGCACACTTTGTCACTGCCACTTGTCTATCCACCTGTACACCACATGTGCGCTACGTCACCGCCACCTCGGATGACCTGCGAGCTATCTTTCCACCTGGGCCCACCACTTGGCTTTCGCTATTTCATGATGGGTATTGAGCGAGAAACTTCGTCTTGCGAATCAATGCCGACCATCAGATCTTCTCCAAGATGCATGGTCTTTAACTCCTCATTTTCACTGCATTTTTGGCCTGAGCTTTTTGCCATTTTGTAGCCCTTAACCGGCGAGCATCTTCAGCCTGCAAAATCGCATGCACTATTGGATCGGCTGGAACCTACATGATCTTTACCTTGCTCAATTTTCGTGGATGTTTTTTGCCATTTTGCAGCCCTTAATCGATGAGCATCTTCCTTTTGTGAAGTCGCTCTGACCGTTGGATCTTCTTGAACTTGCTCATCGGTTAAGCCACCCTTTGTCTACAAAATTCGCCTACCTACCTCGAGAATCATGCCCGCATGGGGTCCACTTGTCACCACTTGTTGACCTCCTCGAGAAGCGTGCCTGAGTGCATGGGGTCTGCCTTGGGCATCAATCAGACACTGTCTGTCAAAATCCTTGAGGCTTTGACATATTACTAGTGTAGGGCTTTTGATATAAATATTAAAAAAAGTTCATTTCCCAACCAATGTGGGATAAATGACTTTGCCTGTAACCACATGTTTTTCTGAGTTTTAGTGGCTGTCAATGCATTTTTTTGGGATTTTAATGTCCTTCTTCTCCATTGTGCAGGGATATATGCTTGCCAAATGCTATTTGATGGAGACTCTATATACTTGCCAACGCAATGTTCTTCATTCCAGTTTGCACTTGGAGTTTTCTTTTCTGACTGGTAGTAACACGTGGGGGGAAAGGCTGGGGCTTTCATATTGCACTTTGAAGGCTTTTGCAGCCTGTTCAAAATCATCTATTATAATAATATTCTATTCTTGCAAACTTACAAGATCATACATTCTAATTGAAACAAAATCACTTAGCATAGTTGACTGTAACGTCTTTTCTAGTGATCTTCTCAAGCTGCATTCAGTTTGATTTCTGCAGTCTCTTTCTTCAATCTCCACGTGAAGCATTGGAGTCTAAGGAAAAATGTGGGGGAGTTTATCTCTTGGCATCACACCATGATATTTTCTCCATGCTTTAACTGCAGCCCCTTTCCATACCACATCCAGCTTGGAGGTCCTCTGCAGCTCCTTCGAACACCACGTGAGCATGGCAATCTGCATTTGTTTGAAAGTTCTGCTATTTTCATTTGTTTTTAAAAAATGGTATCGCTGCCCTCCAAATTCCACAGTCTATTCCACGTAGGGAGAAGAAGACTGATTTATTTACTAATTTGCATTCACTTGGTTTTTGACTTTCTGTGCTGGCTGCTACCACGTGGGAAGGGGAAGATTTGGTTGAGATTCATTTGCTTGAAAGTTTCTACCTTTCCTTTCCTCCACCATCCACACAGAGGGGTTGAACAGGCTTCCACATTGGGAGAGGATTCCTAGCAAGGGAGGAGGCCAATCACACTTGCTTGAGAGCTCCTGTAGCTGCTTCATGATCCATGCTGGAGGAAAGAATATAGCTGAGCGCTGCATTTTGGTGTTGAGCTGCCCAAGCATTGTTGGTTTTTTTTAAATTTTGGCATTTACTTCAGCCCTTTCAACACACCAATCCATGTGAAAGAGGGATTTTGGCAGAGGTCGTGGAGTTTAAAATCAACATTTGTTAGTTGCCTTTGCTTTGAAATTATTTGATTTTATGCCAATTGCATAGCTTCAGATTCAATAAAGCTTTCTCAACACCATGGTTGGGAGTGGAGAATGCTGGCACTTATCTTGGAAATTGAACTTGTATGTTAGGAAATAGGAAATCATCACAAGACAAGATAAACATAATAGCTCAATCACAAATGCATTCATTGCAATGAATCTATCCTAAGACACACTCAATAGAGACATGAAAACAAAGCATACAAAACTAAATATTTATGCAAACCGGATGACGATTTGAATGCTCCTTCCATGCGGCTCCATTGTTCTTCTTTCCTCTTCAAATGGTTGTGGATCTCACCTACAAGTGCACATACATGATTGAAAGCAAGATTGACATTGATTATTGATCAAGAGTACTAGAAGCATAAATTCAATAGCCTGATTAAAGATTATTAGTTAAGGGGTTTGATTGAAGAAATTCATCCAATTTATAGAAGAATTGGAGAGATGACAAGATTAGCATGATTCAATTCAAATGGAAATTGCAAATCAATTATGCCAATTATGACAAATTATGACAAATTATGCACTTTCTATGCAAAATTTGATTGATTGATGATTTATGACAACTTCTATGTCAAAATTGATTGATTGTCAATTATGACAAATTTATGACAAATTGACATGTCATTTCCATGAATTTAGGAGAGAAATAGGAGGAATTTGAAATTAGGAATTAAGAAAATTAGAAAATTAGAAAATGAGGAAAATTAGGAATTTGAAATTAGGTAAATTAATTAATAATCTTTCATTTATTAATTAATTCACAAAGAGGAATAATTAGCCAATTAAATGAAGATTTAATTGTAATGAGAAGACTTAGGATAAATAAGTAATTTATTAATCCTAAAGGAAGAAAATGATAAGCAAGGTTAAATGACTAAATCACGAAACCCTAGAAGGTGAATTAGCAGTGCGAGGATGACAATTAGGTCTTGATTGAAGATAATTAATGTCAATCATGATTTGATTTTGGATTGATAAATGATTTGATTGAGATTGGTTGACAAAAATTAATGACAAATTGACCAAATTGACATGATTGAAAAGGACAAGGATCGATGACGAATCGATCGCAATATGACAAGATTGACAAGGACAAAGATCGACCAAAATCATGACTGAAGATCGTTGTCGACAAGACCAAATTCGAGAGCGAGATAAATGAAGAATGTAGAAGAATGACTCGATGTTCGCAAATGATAAAAACCAAGTACGTGACATAGGAGAAATGTTAATGCGACGCAAAAACCTAAAATGAGGCAATGCGCAAATGTTAAAGTATGACTCCGCAAGCGTTGACCATTTTTAGGTGTCTACAGAACTTTACACCTGATAATTGTATCTTGCTGAAGTTTAAATGCCTCCCAAATCCATGCTATCAATTGCAAATTGGCTTGCAATTTATGTTGCCCTCTTTTCAACACCACTTCCGGAGAGGATGCTTGCCTTTGCTTTGAAGTTTTGAACCATTTTAACATCTTCCACCCATTTGCGACTTATACATTTTCATTTCAAACATGGACGACAAGTAAACTGAAGTCGCCTCTCACCCTCTTACTAGCAAATTTCAGCCGATCTGACATTGATATACATTGCCATGAATTTAACACCATTTCACCATAAAAAATTAATGCACAAGCACGAGCCAGGTCGGGCCCTAAAGTGGGTCCGGCTAAATTTTTTTTTGTTTTCATGCAACTGACCTTTGAAATACCTCAGGAACCTTAGAATTACCTCTGGAAATGATCGACACCATTTTCGGATCAACAGATTGAGTTTTACAACTTTCAGGCACTTACGCCACATTTTCGCATTTAATCGCGAAGACGTATTTTTCAAGTAGGTCAAAACACCTTTCTGGACCTTGCCATCTGACAGGTGTGTACTCTAATATACAAGGATGAAATCTACCAAGCTGTTTCTCAAGATGAGTCTCGAGAAAAGAGATATTAATCACTGAAAATGACCAACTGGCCTTGTCGACACTGCAAACTTGATGAAGTCAATGTTCTGGCAACACATGATGCCTTTCTTAAAAATATCAAACAACCTCCGTAGACCCTCAAATTTGAAACATGAGTACCTTGAAGTACATATTAAATATTTGGATTCTTAGTTTGACAAAAAGTCTGACTAGGTGAAAATGGCGTGCTCATGAAAATGGCTACTTTAACTGATATAGCACTGAAAGTACGGATAACTGAAAACGATGGTTCAATAAACCCTTTTGAAAACTAATCAAATAGATTGGTAGGAGATTGAAATTTGAAACATAGCTTTTCATTCATATCAAAAATAACCTGAAGAAAACATTCTGGCATGACACTTACTGAGGCAACTCTTACACTTATGCAAAACAGGGCTCCAACTAGCAGCTGAAACAGGGACTTGTCAAACCATGCAAACACTAAACGGATTGAGCTTTGAAAACTGAGCAAACGGATTCGTTAAGACTTGAAACTTTGCAAGCCTACTCACATTTATGCATAGAATTGAATCCATTTTGAAATCCTTCGGGAAAATCAACAGGGCAAAAGATATAAACACCCAAAGTAGGCTACTCAATAAAATCTGCATTTGTGCCTAAAATGCACTTTCAGCTCACCCCTTGAAATGGGTACCTGGTAAACTTATCCAAACTGAATTCTAAAAGTTGTACAACATTGCATAGGCCAAATGAAAGGTGTACAACAACTTTCCAAAGCCTTACCCCCTGAAAATCAACTGGCTCCATTTTACCCTCTCTCTAACTAGGCCATTCAAACCGACTCATTTGGAAATGCAAAGAAAAAATTTGAATTGGGCCTCAAAACTTGACTCAAATTTAATGAGTCCCAACAGCTCCTGCATTAGACAAACCAAAAGGCATTTTCCTATATGCCATTGTTCCCCATTTTGTAGTAAAGGTTGTCTTAAATTGGTCATCCTCTTTTACTAGAATCTGATTATAACCAGAGTAACCATCAAGTAGTGAAAATCTATCTGAACCTGAAACTACTTGTAAGATATGCTCCATTGAGGGCAGTGGGTAATGATCTTTTAGAGAAGCTCTGTTAAGATCTCTAAAGTCTACACAAAGTCTAAGCTCACCATTCTTCTTTCTTACGGGAACCAAATTTGAAACCCAAGATGTATGCTCTATAGGAAAGATGATATTACCTTGGATCAACTTTTTTAGTTCTGTCTTCATGAGATGCTCAAGTTTTGGATTAAGGGACCTTTGCTTTTGTCTCACAGGCTTGGCATCAACTTCCAACTCTATGGTGTGTTAGGCTAATGCGGAGTTAAATCCCTTCAAATCTTCATACTGCCATGCAAACACGTCATTGAACTCTTGACAAAGCAAAAAAAATGTCTATTTCTCTTCAGCTGTACATACCTTTCCAATCTTTAATAACTTATCTCTGAAGATCTCAATAGGTTCGTAGTGCTCCTCTTTAACTAGCATGTTGCCCTTTTCCTTTCTAACCTAGTCATTAGTGTTAAAGATTGACTCAAGGGTTACCAATCCCTTTGGCAGCTTATTACTTTTCAATTGAAGAATCTGATTTTCATATTGCTTTACAAAATTATGTTGATTACCAGCTACAAATTCAGCCTCTTCAATAAGAAAATTAATAATTTGTTCATCTGAATCAAAAACTTGCCAATTGACACTGTTATCTGGAATTGAAGGCCTAACAACCACTTTGACATATTGTTGTCTTTCAATATTTCTTACCTCATCTGGTATGTCAAATTGAGCACCCAAGGCAGCCAACTTATCTGCTTCCTTATTCAGATTTCTGGGCATGGACAACAGATTGAAAGCATCAAATTCTTCAATTAAGTCTCATATCCTATGCTTATACATTTTAAGGACATCATTTTTAGTCACATTGACACCTATTACTTGATTTACCGCTAGCTCACTATCCCCAAATACTTGCAAACACTTTACATTTATTTCTCTAGCCCATTCCAATCCATGTGCAAGTGACTCATATTCAGTTGTATTATTAGTACAGTTAAAAGAAAATCTAAAGGCTGAAAAGTATTTCTTACCTTCAGGAGAGATTAACATAACACCACCTTCGGAACCAAGCCTCCTCCTCGAGCCATCAAAATAGAGTTGCCATAGTTTATTGTTTTGTTGTTCACCCTATTGATTGGACAATTGATTGTCACCCTTTTCAAGATTAGGGACAACTACACCTTCTTCATGGATCATGTAGACACCTAGCTCTAATTCTTCCATATTCTTGAATGGATCTTATTCATCATTCTCTACTACCCATTCATCTAATACTACATCAGGTATCCCTTCTATTGGAGTGTTTGGATCTGGGATATCAGGTTGTTCATTAGATTCTTGTATAGACAAATTTGCATTAACAACACTTGGGATGTATGGTTATATACGATCATTAGCTAACAATTCTGATTTTATGGTCACTTTGGTACCATATCTTGTTTTGAAAAACATGTGTGACCAATTAGAAGACAAATACCCACCCAACTTGGCTGTGAAATCTCTGGACAAGCATAAACAAAATTAAGGTGGAAGATCTATGACGTAGACATCTTGTGGGATTGAGAAGTTTGGGCATGCATGCAATATGAGATCCAAATTTCTAATCACACCTACTGTGTTTACTATTGACTCATCTATTGGGACTATTTAAAATTGAGTCAAAGTTTAGAGGCCCAATTCAAAAAATTTCTCTGCATGTCAGAAAAGTACCTAAATGAGTCAGTTTGAATGGCCTAGATGGAGAGAGGGAAAGTGGAGCCGGTTGATTTTCAGAGGGTAAGGCTCGGGATTCATGTCCCACACCTTTCATTTGGCCTATGTGGTGATATACAACTTTTATAATTCAGTTTAGATGTGTTTATGAGGTACCCATTTTGAGGGGTGAGTTGAAAGTGCATTTTAGGCACAAATGCAGATTTTATTGAGTAGCCTTCTTTGAGCGATTACATCTTTTTCCCTGTTGATTTTCATGAAGAAATTCAAAATGGATTCAATTGTATGCATTAATGTGAGTCAGTCTACAAAATTTCAAGTCTTGACGAATCCATTTGCTTAGTTTTCAAAGCCAAATCCGTTTGCAATTTGTGTGGTTTGGCGAGTCCCTATTTCGACAGCTAGTTGGAGCCCTGTTTTGCACAAGTGTAAAAGTTGCCTCAGTAAGCGTCATGCCATAATGTTTATTTTGGGATAATGTCAGTATAAATGATGAGCTACGTTTTACATTTCAAGCCTTTATAAATCCGTTTGATTGGTTTTCAAAAGGGTTCATGTAGCTATCATGTTTAGTTATCCGTACTTTCAGTGTCGTATCAGTTAATGTAGCCATTTTTGTGAGCGCGCCATTTGCATCTTGTCAGTCTGGTGATCGAACTGAGAATTCTAAGTTTTAATATGTACTTAAAGGTACCTGTGTTTCAAATTTGAGGGCCTATGGAGGTCATTTGGTATTTTTGAGAAAGGCATCATGTGTTGCTAGGACATTGACTTCATCAGGTCCGCAGTGTCGACAAAGCCAGTTGGGCATTTTCAGAAATTAATATCTCTTTGCTCGGGACTCGTCTTTAGAAACCGTTTGGTAGAAGTCATCCTTGTATATCAGAGTACATGCCTGTCAGATGGCGAGATCTAGAAAGGTGTTTTAACAGGTTTGAAAATTACGTCTTCGCAATTAAATGCAAAAATGTGGCGTAATCGCCTAAAGGTTGCAAAATTCAGTCGGATGATCCGAAAATGATGTCGATCATTTCCAGAGGTATGTTTGAGGTCCATGAAGCATTTCGAAGGCCAATTGCTTGCAAATGAAATTTTTTTAGTTAGACCCACTTTGGGGCCCGACTTGGCTCATGCCCGTACTTTGATTTTATTGGCAATTTTGTTTACTAAAAGATCGTGCAAGACCTCCTCCACATGTGGCTATTGGTTAAGGCATTGGAAATCATATGCAAAATTCAATTGTGAAGTGTTGAAGATTTCAATAAATGCAAGATAGCAGCTTGTCAGGCAAATTTGATGTGAAGTCAAATAAGGACTAGCAAAAAGAAAGGACAAGTTTGTCCCGATGAGGTGCGAATTTTTGCCCTCATACTTCAAACATTCAAATAAATTACAAAGATTCAAATTGCACCCTTTGATGTTTGATCTATAAGTCGGCTGGGAGGGAGAGATGTTAAGAGTCATCATTTGAAAGGACACAAATTGATTCACCAACATATAAAAGAGACCCAAGGAAATCAATTCAACCATTTAGATTTCAAAATTGATAGTGATCCAAGGCAGAGTGAATTAATACCAGTAGACTAGAGACTTTCAAGAAGAGTTTTAATTTTAAATCACAGAAAGGGGGGAATTGCAGTTTAAAGACTCAACGCCAATCAAAGCAATTGCTAGAATAAGTCTCACGTGGAGATGAGGAAGAAGTTGCAGTTCCAAATCCTTCACGTGGGCTGGAAGGGGTGTGTGGAGCATGGTGTTTGGAAAACCCAATGTCTCCACTCTCACATGCCCACCCTAACACAGCAACCAAGTCCAGCGTGGAAGGTTGAAGATGATGTTGAGGGCTTTTAGAACTCGAAGCAAATGTAATGGTCAGCAAATGACTTCTTCTCTCCCCCCTGCATGACATGGAGGATGGTAAAAGAGCAGCGTTGGAGTTTTGATGAAATGCAGCAACAAACAACACATAACCAAATTGCAAATGCAAAATGCCAGTCACATTCCCAACAACTCATGTGGTGAAGAGGGGGGGTAGGTTGAAACTACAACAAATGCACATTGGAGCGTTGAAAACCCCAAGTGTCTTGCCTTTGTGTGGTAAGCAGCAACATCAAGCAACCAAAACAAATGAAACCTCCTCCCTCACGTGGGTGTATGGACAGTTTTGAAGCCAAGGCAATGTAAAAGCAACCTCTAGGCTCCTGCATGGGTTCTGAAAGGGGCATGAAGTATTTTGAAACAAATAAAAATTGCAAATAGCAACAACAACATTCTCCTCCCTGCGTGAAAATTAGTGGCATGGTAAATGGTTTTGTTTTTAATTTCAAGCCAAGGAATTCTCCCTACTCTGCGTGGTATGTTAAGAGGGGTTCGAGAGAAATAAACTCCAACAAACAATCTGGAAATTGCCATTAAAACTCAAGAAAAGAGCTTCAAGATGCAGCTACAGGTAAAACGTTTTGTCCCACATTGGCTGGGAAGTGGACCATTTTGATATTTATATGCAAAACCTTACTAATGTAATATGTCTAAGCCATAAAGGCTTTTGACGGACGGTGCCTATGGGTGCCCAAGATGGGCCCACGCGCGGGTGTGAATCCCCAGACAATGGAAGAGGTGATTGAGCGGCGACCAAGTGGACCCCACGTAGGCACGCTCCCCGAGGCAACCAGGCAAATTTTGTAGAGAAAGGTCGGCTTAACCGGTGAGCAAGTTCGAGATGATCCGATGAAGTACGTGATTTCACCAGCCGAAGATGCACGCGACTTACACCCTGCGAAATGGTGAAAAAGGTAAAGATCATGCAGGTTCCAGCCGATCGGACGATCTGCGTGGTTTCGGAGGCCGAAGTTGCTCGCCAGTTAAGCCCTGCGAAACGTGAAATGGTGAAAATGGCAAAAATGCAGTGGATTAAAGAACGTGCATGTTAGATGGAGATCAATGGCTCATGCTTATTTGCAAAGGAAAGATGCACGCGAGATAGAGGCCATGAAATGGTGAAAGCTAGGTGGCGCACAAGTGGTAGGTCCAGTCAGTAGTCCAGCAGGTGGGTCTCGATGAGGTGGCGATGATGTGGCGCAGAGGTGGCGATGACGAGGATGACAAGCAAGTAGACACGTGGCGGAGTGACAAGGTGTCATCCCAGGTGGCACCCAATGGACCCCATCGACCAATCAGGTTCTGCCACATGGCAAGGCATAAGAGCACAATCAGAGCAAAAATCAAAATTAAAATCAGTTTATGATATAGTTTTGACTATATTGAATAAATGAAAAATTTAAATGATGTGCACAAATGGGGAATTAATTCGCCCAGGGCTCCTTTTTTGGGAAAAATGTGAAGTGTTGTATGTTTTTGGAAATCTCTCGAAATGAAGAATCCGATCATGGAGCTAGTTTTGGCGAAGATCAGATATTTTGAGAGCAGTTTCCACGGGAGTAAAATTCAGTTAGAGAAAAGATATTTGAGAATTTCAGTTGCAGATTTGATTTTCTTCACTCCTCTTTTTATTCTCAACTCTTCTCATTTGTAAGGGTTCCATAATTCTATGAGAAGGACTCTAGTCTTCATGGCTTCCATTTTCTGAATTTATTGACCCAAATGTGTAAAGTTCTATGAATCTGTTCAAGGTATAGAGGCTGCATTGCAGGATGACAGATTGATTTCTAGTTGCAGGTCTTATTGTTTCAGGCATGAGTAATTTCCCATGATATTGTCTCTGTGTATGCATTTAATTGTTATGAATTGAATCCTCAAGGAGGCATATAATTTGTTATCTCAAGGAGATTGTATGATTGTTTGTAGGCATTCTTCAAAGAAGAGTTTAAATTCTATAATCAGTCATAAACAATGGAATGTGTCCCAGATTTGATAATTTTATGAATGGATTGAGTAATGCATTAGTACAAGGTATTATTGCAGGGATATGTTGTAAGGAAAACCAATTTGCAGTTGTGATTAACATTTTATAGTTCTGTGTGTGTGACTCTATTTCCCAATGAACAAGGCACTGGTCTTTGACAGATTTGGGGATGGTTTTAGATCAACATTTTAAAAGAAAATCTATTTCCCTTTATGTTTAGGGGTTAATGTTCTATCCTTCCAAAGCTCTACTTCACCTATTAGTTGTATAAGATCTAGCCCATCTGTACGTGTTACCTAATTTGGTGAGCTTGTGGAATGGTTTGTCTGCTCATTGTTGATGCAGTCTTATGTTTGTGATTATTGTATTCAATGCATCAAAAGGGTGTCCCCCCCTAGGTCTAGTAGAACCTGAAGTGCAGGAGGATCATTAGGATCCTATGTTATGTTGTCCAAGCCCTAAAGTGTTTCATTGATTGAGATTGGCTATCTCATAGATAGATTTGTAGGTGTTCTTGGGTTATCACTTTTGGTGAACAACAAAAATGGCGACTCTGCTAGGGAAGAAATGAATTGTCAATAGCCTCTAGTTAAGAAAGATTTAATTCATATAAGGTTGAGATTATCCCATCCGAGTCACCACAACAAAAATGGTGACTCTGCTGGGGAAGCTGAATAGAAATTGCCTAATTTCATCCAGTCAGTCAGTCCATTGTGTATGCACAGAGTGTAAATTGATTTTATGGTGAAGAGAATAGTTCTTGTTCTAGATCTATAACATGATATGTTTTACAAGTCATATATTGTATGAAGGAGTAACAATAAAAGTTATATTGCTTAGTTGTGAGCAAGTCCTTGTAGCTGTATGCAAATTTTTCCCCAATTCCTTATTGGGTGGCGACTCTAGTCTTTGTACCAGTGCTTGAAGGAAGTTTGTATTCCAAGACTTTCACAAGATTAGTAGATAATCTTATGAATCATATTAAGGTGCAGATGGTTTAATTAGCAGATTCACACATAAGTGCTTTCATCATAAAAGCTTGAGAAGAAAAGTGCAGTAATAGCCTGGAAGAGTGAATTGGTTGCAGCGAGATTGAAAGAGACAGTAAAGAACTTGAATGTGTGTTGAATGGTGTTTTGCTGTTCAAAATATCCTCTGTGCAAGAGGTGGCAACTCTGATGTAAAAGACAGTGCTAAAGTGTGAAGTAAATCTCGAAATCTACAAGTCTTACAGCTGCAAATCTCCAGGTATTTTTAGAGGATTTAAATGCAAGACATCTCTTCTGAAAGTTTGAATTAGTAAAATAGTTTTCCCATTTAGTGAACGACACTAGTCTAGAGGGAAAGAGAGAATCTCAAAATTGATTTGCATATCTATGCTACTAAAATATTCAGTGTATGTTATCTTTCGTAGTATGCAAATGTGGAAGAACTTTATGTCAAGCAATGTTAAGGAATAGATTTGAATAAGGATATGTGCTTGAGGTTTTTTATTCCAGATTGTATAATCATTTGTGGAAGTAGGAAAAAATGAGTAGTGAAGTTTTTCAGCCTCGTGTATTTCCACATAGAGTCATGCTTAGTAAACCAGAACAATCGTATAATAGGAGAAGTTCCATCATGAACCATTATGTTGCTCTAAATTTCAGAGATATTCTGGGTTACCTAAATCCCATACCCATAGAAATTAGAAAGTATTTGCCAATTTTCAGTGGGAAGAAATCAGAATCAACATGTCAACATGTTAAAAGATTTTTAGATCTGGTAGGAGAATTCAAAATTTGTTAGGAAGATGTATGCATGAAATTGTTTATTTAGTCATTGAAAGAGGACGCAAGAGATTGGTTCTCTTTTTTGCCAATGAATTCTATTACCTCATGGGAAAAATTGGTTTCAAATTTCGTGGATCAATTCGATGAGAAGGTGAGTGATTCCAACTTGCTGAAAGAATTCACTTATATACAAATCAGGGAAGAGGAATTGGTACCAACATTTAATATTAGATTTTCACAAGCTTTGTCCAAAATTTCCAGAAAGTATAAACTTGATGATAAAGTATGTCTGGATGTTTACATGAGTGCATTTGATGAGAAGATGGGTTTCCTATTGAGAAACAAAGAACCCAAAACCTTGTATGAAGCTTTTAACACAGCTAGAGATATGGAAAATAACTTGAAATTTGGGATAGCTAAGAGATTCATGTCTGCTGTTGTTTCTTATCAAAGCACCTTCAATGGTGAAATACCATGTGAAGATCAGCAAATCATTCCTTGTCTAGGTGCATCAAGCTCTGCAGTTCCGAATGGTTTTGTTGATGCATGTGTTTCAGATTTGAATGAGAGTCAAGAACCTCTGTTGTTAATGCCAATTGTCTCTCATAGTAATGATGGAATGATTAGTGGGAAGTGTTGTGAAAATGTTGATACAAAGGTAGATACATATAGGGGATATGTACCATTTGATTTGTATGTCGGTTAAGCTGACTATGTGGCTGCCAACTACCAAGTGAATCATGCATCGCTCCAGGATAATATTAATGAAAATAATGATGGTGATGACCATCAATCTTTACATGCTGCTGATGTATTTGATGTTGAAATACCAAATACAGAGGGATTACTAAGTGTTTCTATTTGTGCAAGCGAAAATGTGCAATATGATGAAAATCAGAATTGTTTAGTGCAAACAATAGTTGATCCTCATTTAGATATTGATAATCTCAATTGTGTTGAGGATGAAGTAAATCTATTTTCAGATTTCACTTCAGATTTCACTTCTTCTAATCATGTTGATAATCTTTCTATTTTGAAAGTTATGCACAAAGTTAATTCAAAAAATTTCAATGGTACACATGATTGCAATGAAGATATAGCACACACAGATGGACAAATTTTTACGGAATCTCAAATGGAATAGCAAAGTGAAATGCAAGTCCAGAAGATTGCAGAACTTAAGAAAGTTCTTGAAGTTGTGGATAAGAAGGTTCAGATATTGGAGAGCCTTCGAGTTGTTGATGAAGACCTTCTGCAATATAGTGAAGAGAATTCTTTGGAAAAGGACTGTGAATTGAATGCTTGTACACTTAATGAACAACATGCTAATCTAACAGATGGTTTTATGATAGAAAATTTTAGTGAATGTGCTGAAAACTCATCTGATGAAGTAAATTGTAGTGATGTTCATTTTCATTCTTTGGCTGATGACGAGTGTTGTATAGGTGAAGAAGATCAATTGCTGCAAGATAAGTATGATTATCTTGATTTTCAGAATGATGGTCATAGGATAAAATCTTATGAATGTGAAACATGGAACACTGAGGATTGTTCCAGCCAAGTGTCAATTTCTTCTTTGCCTGATAAAGATGATTATGATGATCGGATGGATGGTGTCTTTAGTAATTTTACTAATGCTTTATTCAATGCTGATATAGATATGGACCAGCCACTTCAGTGTCATAATGTTTATAAGGGGATTCTTGATTTTGTTTCTAACCCTTTGTGTGAAGAAATAACTGATCAGCCAGATGTTGTAAATGGTGAACCAGACCATAATACTGATGAAATTCCGAATAGCAATAGCATGGGTTGTAAAAATTTATTTCATGATGAAGATAAGAGGCATGGGTTATGTGATGATCATTTAAAACCACAAATGAAAGTGTTTCAGGTGGATGCAGGCTTGAAAGAGAAAGAGTTAGCTAAGGATTTGCTTCAGCCGGAGGTATGCATTCTTTTCCATATTGGGATGTTGAGAATGCAAAGATTTTTCAGTTTGAAAAGCAAGGATAGTATGAGGTACGATCAGTATAGTGAAGTACCACATCCATATTATAACATGTATGTTCCTTGTTTGCATCAGTTGGTTAGTAGTGTCCCTCGTTCTATTAATTTAAATGGTAATAAGACATGTGCTGATAGGAATTGCAATGTTGAGAATGAGTGTTTTATTTTTCATGTTTAGCATGATGATGTCCTTGCAAATGGTAGAATTGATTGGGATAGTGAAATGCATGGTATCTTGTGGGAAGGCCTCTATGGTGAATTGTCTCATGTTTTTACTTGTGTTGAAGTAGTGTGTGAATACAAAGTTCAAAATCAGACCAAAGGTAAGCACACCAGTTGTTACACTGATGAGACAAAAGAGGTGGATTATAAAAGCTATGCTCAGTTGTTATTGAAAGGTGCCTTTGTTTGGATCATAACATCAGGTGATGAGAATCAGATTTTTGATAGAGGTAAATGCTAAGATTGTTTGAGAAGCTTATGATTCAGTTTTAAGCATGTTTGATTTTTTGTATAGTTGCTTTGCTTCAGTTGTGTGGTTTTCAATAAAGTGCCTTGCTGCTTGGGTAGAATAAGGATGCCTTGTTTTTTTTTTAAAATGAGATGAGAAGAGAAGAAGTGAGAAATGATCCATTTTTGGGTGGTCTGCTTAACCATAGATTCTAGATTCTTGTGTTGATCTTGCAATCAACCATCCCCAATCAGAGCCACTGTTGGGACTATTTAAAATT
The DNA here is from genome assembly GCF_030272615.1 of Cryptomeria japonica. Classification (NCBI taxonomy): domain Eukaryota; kingdom Viridiplantae; phylum Streptophyta; class Pinopsida; order Cupressales; family Cupressaceae; genus Cryptomeria; species Cryptomeria japonica. Next base: position 483,137,539 of record NC_081405.1, on the reverse strand, counting down.
GAGTCAAATTTTAGAGGCCCAATTCAAAAATTTTCTCTGCATGTCAAAAAAGTACCTGAATGAGTCAGTTTGAATGGCCTAGTTAGAGAGAGGGAAAGTGGAGCCGGTTGATTTTCAGAGGGTAAGGCTCGGGATTCATGTCCCACAACTTTCATTTGGCCTATGCAGTGATGTGCAACTTTCAAAATTTAGTTTAGATGAGTTTATGAGGTACCCATTTTGAGGGGTGAGCTGAAAGTGCATTTTAGGCACAAATACATATTTTATTGAGTAGCCTTCTTTGAGCGATTATATCTTTTTCCATGTTGAGTGTCATGAAGAAATTCAAAATGGATTCAATTATATGCATTAATGTGAGTCAGTCTACAAAATTTCAAGTCTTGACGAATCCATTTGCTCAGTTTTCAAAGCCAAATCCGTTTGCAGTTTGTGTGGTTTGGCAAGTCCATGTTTCGACAACTAGTCAGAGCCCTGTTTTGCACAAGTGTAAAAGTTGCCTCAGTAAGTGTCATGCCATAATGTTTGTTCTGGGCTAATGTTAGTATAAATGATGAGCTACGTTTCACATTTCAAGCCTTTATAAATCCGTTTGATTGGTTTTCAAAAGGGTTCATTTAGCTATCATGTTCAGTTATCCGTACTTTCAGTGTTGTATCAATTAATGTAGCCATTTTTGTGAGCGCGCCGTTTGCATCCTGTCAGTCTGGTGATCAAACTGAGAATTCTAAGTTTTAATATGTACTTAAAGGTACCTGTGTTTCAAATTTGAGGGCCTACGGAGGTCGTTTGGTATTTTTGAGAAAGGCATCATGTGTTGCCAGGACATTGACTTCATCAGGTCCGCAGTGTCGACAAAGCCAGTTGGGCATTTTCAGAAATTAAAATATCTTTGCTCAGGACTCATCTTGAGAAACCATTTGGTAGAAGTCATCCTTGTATATCAGAGTACATTCCTGTCAGATGGCGAGATCCAGAAAGGTGTTTTAATAGGTTCGAAAATTACGTCTTCATGATTAAATGCGAAAATGTGGTGTAATCGCCTAAAGGTTGCAAAATTCAGTCGGATGATCCGAAAATGATGCCGATCATTTTCAGAGGTATGTTTAAGGTCCATGAAGCATTTCGAAGGCCAGTTGCTTGAAAACAAAATTTTTTTTAGTCGGACCCACTTTGGGGCCCGACCTGGCTCATGCTCGTACTTTGATTTTATTAGCAATTTTGTTTACGAAAAGATCATGCAAGACCTCCTCCACATGTGGCTGTTGGTTAAGGCATTGGAAATCATATGCAAAATTCAATTGTGAAATGTTGAAGATTTCAATAAATGCAAGATAGCAGCTTGTCAGGCAAATTTGATGTGAAGTCAAATAAGGACTAGCAAAATGAAAGGACAAGTTTGTCCCTATGAGGTGCGAATTTTTGCCCTCATACTTCAAACATTCAAATAAATTACAAAGATTCAAAATGCACCCTTTGATGTTTGATCTATAAGTCGGCTGGGAGGGAGAGATGTCAAGAGTCATCATTTGAAAGGACACAAATTGATTCACCAACATATAAAAGAGACCCAAGGAAATCAATTCAACCATTTAGATTTCAAAATTGATTGTGATCCAAGGCAGAGCAAATTAATACCAGCAGACAGGAGACTTTCAAGAAGAGTTTCAATTTTAAATCACAGAAAGGGGGGAATTGTAGTTTAAAGACTCAACGCCAATCAAAGCAATTGCTAGAATAACTCTCACGTGGAGATGAGGAAGAAGCTGTAGTTCCAAATCCTTCACGTGGGCTAGAAGGGGTGTGTGGAGCGTGGTGTTTGGAAAACTAAGTGTCTCCACTCTCACGTGCCCTCCCTAACACAACAACCAAGTCTAGTGTGGAAGGTTGAAGATGACGTTGAGGGCTTTTAGAACTCAAAGCAAATGCAATGGTCAGCAAATGACTTCTTCTCTCCCCCCTGCGTGACATGGAGGATGGTAAAAGAGCAGTGTTGGAGTTTTGATGAAATGCAGCAACAAAAAACACATAACCAAATTCAATGGCAAATGCAAAATGCCAATCGCATTCCCAATAGCTCACGTGGTGAAGAGGGGGGGGGGCAGGTTGAAACTACAACAAATGCACATTGGAGCGTTGAAAACCCCAAGTGTCTTCCCTCTACGTGGTAAGCAGCAACATCAAGCAACCAAAACAAATGAAACCTCCTCCCTCACATGGGTGTATGGATAGTTTTGAAGCCAAGGCAATGTAAAAGCAACCTCCAGGCTCCTGCGTGGGTTTTGAAAGGGGCATGAAGTATTTTAAAACAAATAAAAATTGCAAATAGCAGCAACAACATTCTCCTCCCTACGTGAAAATCAGTGGCATGGTAAATGGTTTTGTTTTTAATTTCAAGACAAGGAATTCTCCCTACTCTGCGTGGTATGTTAAGAGGGGTTCGAGAGAAATAAACTCCAACAAACAATCTGGAAATTGCCATTAAAACTCAAGAAAAGAGCTTCAAAATGTAGCTACAGGCAAAACGTTTTGTCCCACATTAGCTGGGAAGTGGACCATTTTGATATTTATATGCAAAACCTTACTAATGTAATATGTCTAAGCCATAAAGGCTTTTGACGGACGGTGCCTATGTGTGCCCAAGGTGGACCCACATGTGGGTGCGGATCCTAAGGTGATGGAAGAGGTGACTGGGCGGCGACTAGGTGGACCCAATGCAGGCATGCTTCCCAAGGCAACCAGGCAAAGTTTGCAGAGAAAGGTTGGCTTAACTGGTGAGCATGTTCGAGATGATCCGATGAAGTGCGTGATTTCGCGGGCTGAAGATGCACGCGAGTTACACCTTGCGAAATGGTGAAAAAGGTAAAGATCATGCAGGGTCCAGTTGATCGGACGGTCCGTGCTGTTTCGTAGGCCGAAGTTGCTCGCCAGTTAAGCCCTGTGAAACATGAAATGGCAAAAATGGTGAAAATGCAGTGGGTTAAAGAACGTGCATGTTAGATGGAGATCAACGGCTCACGCTACTTCGTGAAGGAAAGATGCACGCGAGATAGAGGCTGTGAAATGATGAAAGCCAGGTGGCACACAAGTGGTAGGTCCAGTCAGCGGTCTAGCAAGCGGGTCCCGTTGAGGTGGCAATGACATGGCACAGAGGTGGCAATGACATGGACGATAAGCAAGTAGACACGTGGTAGAGTGGCGAGGTGTCATCCTAGGTGGCACCAAATGGACCCCATCGACCAATCAAGTTCCACCATGTGGCAAGGCGTTAGAGTACAATCAGAGCAAAAATCAAAATTCAAATTAGTTTATGATATAGTTCTGACTATATTGAATAAATGAAAAATTTAAATGATGTGCACAAATGGGGAATTAATTTGCCCAGGGCTCATGTTTTGGGAAAAATGTGAAGTGTTGTATGTTTTCGGAAAGCTCTCAAAATGAAGAATCTGATTATGGAGTTAGTTTTGGTGAAGATTAGATATTTTGAGAGCAGTTTCCATGGGAGTAAAATTCAGTTAGAGAGAAGATATTTGAGAATTTCAGTTGCAGATTTGATTTTCTTCCCTCCTCTTTTTATTCTCAACTCTTCTCATTTGTAAGGGTTCCAAAATTCTATGAGAAGGACTCCAGTCTTCATGGCTTCCATTTTCTGAATTTATTGACCCAAATGTGTAAAGTTCTATGAATCTGTTCAAGGTATAGAGGCTACATTGCAGGATGACAGATTGATTTCTAGTTGCAGGTCTTACTTGTGTTAGGCATGAGTAATTTCCCATGATATTGTCTCTATATATGCATTTAATTGTTATGAATTGAATCCTCAAGGAGGCTTATAATTTGTCATCTCAAGGAGATTGTATGATTGTTTGTAGGCATTCTTCAATGAAGAGTTTAAATTCTATAATCAGTCATAAACAATGGAATGTGTCCCAGATCTGATAATTTTATGAATGGATTGAGTAATGCATTAGTACAAGGTATTAGTGCAGGGATATGTTGTAAGGAAAACCAATTTGTAGCTGTGATTAACATTTTATAGTTCTATGTGTGTGACTCTGTTGCCCATTGAACAAGGCACTCGTCTTTGACAAATTTGGGGATGGTTTCAGATCAACATTTTAAAAGAAAATCTATTTCCCTTTATGTTTAGGGGTTAATGTTCTATCGTTCCAAAGCTTTACTTCACCTCTTATTTGTATAAGATCCAGCCCATCTGCACGTGTTACCTAATTTGGTGAGCTTGTGGAATGGTTTGTCTGCTCATTGTTGATGCAGTCTTGTGTTTGTGATTGTTGTATTCAATGCATCAAAAGGGTGTCCCCCCCTAGGTCTAGCAGAACCTGAAGTACAAGAGGATCATTAGGATCCTATGTTATGTTGTCCAAGCCCTGAAGTGTTTCATTGATTGAGATTGGATATCTCATAGATAGATTTGCAGGTGTTGTTGGGTTATCACTTTTGGTGAACAACACCATCTAGCTGGACTACCCCTTTTGAAAAGAGGCTCATATGTCAAACCCAGCTTATCAACTATCTTCTTTGGCATGAAAAAACTACTTGCACCTGAATCAATCATACAATTATTTACTAGGTGTCAACCTATGATTAAAGTCAGATAAAAAGGAGGGCATTTGACCTTCTGATTTTGTTGTTCATCCTTCTTTTCTTGAGGGGCACTGGATAAGACTACTTTGGGTTGCTCATTAGGTAGCTCTTGTGACAAGGAGATGTTAGAAAAGACATTTTTAAGAAAATCCTTTTGCCCTGGAAGAGCTAAGGAATGCCACATTGAGACACTGACATGCATCTTTTTCAATTGATACAAAATATTAAATGAACTTGTACTAACCTTCTGCTGTCCTCTTTTAACAGTAACATCCTCTTGGCTGATCCTTAATTGACCACTGGTTGGCCTTTTGGTAGGATTTGTGTATTTAGAGTGGGTTGAGGTCCAGGTGATTCTTGTTGGCTTATAGAAGCCTGATTGATGCCTTTATCAGCTTGTTGTCCTATATGAATGGCTCTCTTTTTGGACTGTGTATTGGCTGCAATAGAAGTGTAGGACTGATTCTGGGTTTGTGGCTGATTCACTCCACATAATTCTTCACCTTGCCAATTGACCAAGGTGACATCCAGGCCTTGTTTAGAATGATAAACTTGTTGATCATGAGTTCCATGAGTACTATCTTCTAAGACAACAACATTATTTTGAACCATAAGTGCTTGATGTAGCATACCATTCGAACAAGTGGTTTGATTATGAGGTTGGCTGCAAGGGTAACACCAATCATAATCCGATGCCATGTTCTTTTGAGCTAGGATGATATCTTTGGATGTGCTCATAGTGTTGGGATTGTAAGGTATATTGGATCTTTGGTTATAATTTCTTCTTTGACCCTGAGGGTCAGCTTGATAAGGAGGCCTATTCTATTGGTTATTCTGATAAGGGGCTTGATAAGGCTTGGTGTTTTGGGAAACTTTTTTCTCAATATTGGTCATTTTGTTACCAAAGACTTGGAACATGGTTTTCATTTCATTTTTAAACTCCTGAAACTCTTGATTTGGGAGTGTGATAGTATTTGCTTGGGCTGCAATTTGATAATTCAATGCTGGTAAAGGTGGGACATTGACTAGAGGAGGCTCTAAGAGAGGTATAATAGGCTATATTTCTAGAAATATGGGCATTGGGGGTGTAGGGGCTATTTTACCAGCTTGAATTAGATAATTTTATGCTCTAATAGCAACATCAAATGCATTTGGTAGAGTATTTGCACCCATAGACTGAATCATGACTGGAATGTCACTATTAAGGGCCCTAAGATAAGATAGAAATGCATGTGCAGGAGTAGGCCTTACCATGATAGGGATTCTGCTCCAAGTCTTCTGGAAATAAAAAATTGAAGTCAGTCATTTTCTCTTGAGGGGATCTCTTTATGGTACTCAGATGTTCTAATAGTGACAAATGGTCAAATTTGTCCTCAAATTGTGAATTTAATCTATCACCCAGTTGATCCCAAGTATCAACTGAATTTACAGGTAGTCCTTTGAACCATTGAAGCACTTTCCCTTTAAATGAGGTAGCCAAGAGTCTGATTTCAACATTCTCTTGTGTGATATGATGTACACCACACAACGAAGCTACTTCCCTTATATGTTCGATGGGAGTGGTCTGATCTTCTCCTATGAAAAAAGGTAGGCTTTTCAATACTGCTACATGAATATCATCATAATGAGTAAGTTTCAAAGGGTTTCCTTGATTGAAAGGTACAAAAGGTAGAGCCATTGGGATAGTAGGTGGATTTACTTGTGCTTGAGATGAGGAGTTTGAAAACAAAGGATTATTGTAGGTTGTAACTGGAGGCTGAACAATGGGAGGAGTAGACAAATCTGGAACTGATGAATTAGAAGGGTTTGATGGATTTGAAACCTTCTTTGCTGTCTCTTTAACTCTTTTTGGTGGTGATAGATGAGAATGCTCAACAAGATCTTTACTTGTTCTAGTTTGAATCTTTCTCATAAGCTACAAAATATCACTGAATCTACATAGAAACCAAGAAAATGAGTCGCCAGGTATGAAAAATCATTGCCTCTAAAGGTTGGAATTGATGCTCCTCACACCAAAAGTAGCAAGAGTGAATATTTGTTGAACTAAGATAGCTCAAACGTGTCCCACCGGGCATGCCAAAAACTATTGTCACTCAAATTGCACCCGTAATGCACAAGCTGAAAGCTCAAGCAACTTGGTGACACATGGGATTATTCTCAAGCATGTGGGTTGCCTATAGTGAGAATTAACCTCCAGATGAAGGGCTAGTTCTCTGTGAAAAACTCTAAATTCCTTACCAAGAAAAGGGATAGGAAACTAAAAATAAAAATAGAATGACTTTGTGAATGCTAAAATAAGGTGAAGCATCAATAAGATATCTCAAAATGTTAGAAATACACTCCTAAAAACACCAATATGCACAAATAGACTTCTGGTTCATAGCACATAAATATTTCATGCAAAATATTTTAACTTCAAGAAATTGAAAGGAAAGAAAACTTTCACAATCAACCAAATGAACCAATTTATCACAATGCACAACCTGTGACTTACAAATGAGATAGAAAATTTAAAGGTTGTCTAGACAATAACACAATAAACTAACTCTCAATCATGAATAAGAAAATAAACTCCAAAACTATAAGGCATAAGCTGATAATTTTATTCAGTATTCTGTCATAAAACTACACATGAGCTACAAGAATGTATTCTCTGCTAAAATCAACAAGAGAGTGATCAAGAACTTTTGAAGAAAGATAAAACTTTCTCACTTTATACAAAAAAAACCTTCCAAAAGGTAGAGGAAAGATTACTCTAGAATGACTGAAGAACTCCCACTGAAAAAATCTTTTCTGAAACTGATACTCAAGTGAAAATAAAAAGCCACCAAAATAGGCTCAAAATAATGAGAAGAAATCATGCAAACTTTCTCTTAGGCTTAAATCGGACCCCAAACTACCTGATGACTTCTCTTCTCATTTCACACTGAGTTCACATGGGTGCTACCGGTTACTTGGCCATTTGACTTAACTACCTACATTAACTGCCAACACATGACAGATTAACATTCAATCATCAGGATTGCTAACGACTTGTTTCTATGTTGCGAGGATTAACATTCATGCACCTTTTCACTATGGTATAGTGATAGCCCTTGGATCATCTCGGACTTGCATGACCCTTATCTCACCTGGGCACTCACCCTTTTTCGCATGTGCTTTGTCACCAAGTCATGAGGATAACTAGCGAGCTTCTTTCTATCGCGGTATAGCAACCGCCATTAGATCTCTCGCATCACCGTTGGATCTTCCTTGATCTGCCCAATCGTTAACCCCGACTGATCTTCTCCCCTCTATCATGTGTCACCATGTGGTACCCCCTGGTTCGATCAAGAGATCTACCTAGGCACCACCTATCTGCCTGGCCTGCCACATGTTAGCCTACAGCCCACTCGCGGATCCACCTAGACCACCACGTCACCTTTGGTTCTGTTGGATATCATTTTGTCGACCAATCTACTCCCCCAACAAGCCATTTACAAGTCTCATCAAACCTGCAGTTTCGTCGATGTCTTTATTTTATTGGCCAAACTAGTTCTTATTTCTTTGATATACCCTATGTTAATGGAATTGAGCCTTCGGTGAAACCTTTTAGAGATTCATCATGGCCAAGGTCTGCTTGATAAGTCACCCTTTGGTGAAATGCCACCCATTCTGTCATGTGATCATTGTTGGACCTTCCATCTCTTCATCCATCCATGCTAGGTCACCAGCCACGGGACCACCACCTCACTAGTCATCAAGTCATGATGATATCTGACAAGCATCTAACTATCGTGACATAGCAACAACCATTGGATCACCGCGATCTGCGTCTGATCTGCTTGAGTTGCTCGACCTTTTCTGCTTGCCTTGAGATGCATGTGCATGCAAGGGGCCCACCACTTTCTTAATCGACCACTTGCCAAAATCTCGTAAGCTTTGACACTAAGGATAAATGCGACTTTAGTTTTAAATACAAAAATGCTCCTCCTTGCAACCAATGTGGGATAAATGTTCTTCATGCCTGGTGACTGAAACCGCTTGGAAGTTCTCTGGCCTTTTAAAACCCTCTTTGGTGCCCAAGTAAAAAAAACTTTACACAGGCCGATTGCATTTTCTCTGAGTTTCTTTTGGCCTTTCCCAATAGCCATGTCGGGGATTTGGCGATACACTTGCCAAATGAATTTGCCTGAAGTTTTTAATAATCATGCCATACCTAAAAGTGTAAAGGAGCATAAATATCTTTGTGATCTATTTATCTTTGTAATACCCATCTCCATTAGCATGCTGGGCTCAACCCTTGTGGGAGCCACATTTTAACCCACATGCTTTATTTTACCTTTCCTGTATCTGCACATGAAGAAAACAAGTTAAAAAAAATAGTGCATATCTGATTTCTTGCTAATGATTTGACCTAATATTTTCTAATTTTCTTGGCACTTCCCAATATGAATGAAAGCAAGGCCTCATTAGGCCACCAAATTTAGCATGTTCTAGTAATAAGTGGTTACTTACAACCACTAATTACGTCACAAAATGGATGGAGACTGTGGCACTAAAGGAGGCAAATGAAACTATTGTCCTTAGCTTTTACAAAGAGTTGGTTTCAAGGTTTGGTGTTTGCTATCACAAAATTTGAACCCGCTTGATGATCATATATGCTCATCAACCTTGTGCAACATGGAAACAAGCTCCCAAGTTTGGGACCTGCAAAAGTGAGGCTGAGTCTCTAGAGAAGGACAACTTCCTTTCCAATCTATTTGCAAGTGCAAATTGTTGGACCAACCCAACATATTAAAGTCTAATCTACTGATCTAACAAGGAAAAGGGGTTTGCACCTAGATTAAAATTGTGATCTTCCTACCTATGACTACATGGAACATCAATAGAAATTGCCAGGAATATGCACAACTTTCTATCCTAGTTATCTTCCCAAAGCAAGAGTGGAGGTTGGAATTCTTATGAAAATCAAAAGGAGTTGCACTTATCTCATAGATGAAGTTCTAAGAGGGATAAACACAATCATAGATACTCATAAAATAGATAAGAATGCATTTAGAAAAAAGGGTAACACATTACACAAGTTATCCAAACTAAAAGTAGGCAAGATAGCTAATTTCATTAATGCAAAGGCAAGGCAATTTTTTACAAATACAAAAAAACATGAGTTTTTTTTCAAAAGAAATAAAGAAGATACTTGTAATAGGGTTACAAAATTTACTTTATAGATCAAGCATAACTTAGATGGAGTTGGGATTAAGAAACCCTAACCCTCCTAGGGTTAGGTTTCAAAATATCTAAGAGGAGGAGAAGATCAGATGGACAAGATGATCTGATGGCATGCAATAATCCTTTGCAAATGGTAATCATCTCTAAAAGAGGCAAAAAGGACTATAGGATAAGACTTATCTATAAAAGATGCATCGTGGTAGCATGAAAAAGGTAATAAAATCTCCAAAATGTATTAAATGGTAAAGGGTTGTATCTAAAATACCCTATAGAAGTCACCTATGGAGTAATGGCGAGAAAATCCAGTAGTTGGATGCAAATATGATCTAATTTAAGGCACCAACTAAAAAAAATGAGGACCTCGACCATTGGGTCGATAACCACCTCCTACAGAAGAATTTAATTCCAACAACCTCTAAAAATTTGAATTTTAGTCGTCGATTGAGAGATCTTGCGCACAAATTGACTTGCGAGATCTCACCACATAAGCATCCAACAGAGCCTAGTGGAGGATTAAAACACAAACATTTGATTTCCCATTAAGTGAGAATCAATGGCCATAGATGAGCCACATTGCAGGTCAGACCCACCAACATCATCTATTTTTCCTCGTAGGCTTTCATTTTTGCTTTGCATTTTGTAATCGTGGGATAGTAGGGAGCGGCTATCTCCTATTGTTGTTCTTATCCTGCATGGCCCCCTTGGCACCTTGACCTTCTCTCTCCTAGCCTACATGAATTTTCACTTTACTTACCATGCGGAATGGTGGGGGCCACTGGCTTGCTTACTGTTTACCTCGCAACACCTTTCATTTTGCATGTTTTTCCTTGTAGGGTGGCGAGGGATATCACTCGTACTATGTGTTTCTTACCTTGTAGAGCTCAATTTCTTCTTCAAAATCCCTTGCAGGATAGTAGGGAAGCCCTCCATTCACTTTTCTTTTCTATCTCGCAAGCCTTTGCCACTTGGTCGTTTGCTTGTGCGGGATAGCGGGAAGACCATTTGCCTCTGGCTTGTGTTGGCCCACAAATCAACCTCTCTTTGCTTCTTATTCCTTACAGGATAGAAGGAAACATTTACCCCACCCTCTTTGTATCACCCCACAAGGCCCTTTGACTATCTCCTTTCGTCTTGCGGGGTGGTGGGGATAAAAACTACTTCACAAAACTTGCTACCCCGCACTACTCTTTATTGTTGTTATTTTCCTTCGTGGGGTAACAGGGAGAGATCGAGTCTCTATCTCCCTCTATCCCATGCCATTTTTTCCTTTTCTCCTTTTGCCTTGCGGACAAATTGCTTCCTTAAAATCCCTTGCGGGATGGTGGAAAGCCTATCGCTCTCTTGTTTTCTTACCCCGTAAGATGCCCTTAGGCACAATGAAATACATGCAGGGTGGCGAGGAAGTCTTCTACTTCTCTTTATTTCTTTTGATAGTGTGACATCTTTCATGTTGTTGAGAGAAAGGGTCCAACATTATCATCGAGAGAATGCTTTTTGGCAAAGCCAAAAAGAACATTGATCTTCTTTGAAACTTGGCCGAAAAGAATCCTCCTCACTATGTCGCAGACTGGGTCTTACCATTCCTTATCACGTTGTCGCATGACAATGGAACATCAGAACAGGGAACAAAACTAGAAGTATTCCTATCTAGTCTGAAAATACGATAAGGAACACCGCCAACCAGTAACCAATTAAAGGGGGTTGGTCCCACCATGAACCTAGGACCCCCCAATCAGTGGAAACTCAAGTGAGTTGACCGAGCGACCTGGTCAACTCAAAAATAGAACTTGGAGCCTAAGAAGGATGTAAAGGTGAAAGAGCCCTTTTGCAGATTACCAACAAGGAATGTGCATAGCATGCAGGTTATGCAGGTGCGCATAACATGTAGGTTATGTAGAGAAGCCTTTCTTAGATTAGATCTTAAGTTGATAGAAAAAGGTCAACAATGTCCTCAAGTCTATTATCTCAAAGAATTCTCTTTCTTTTGTTGGAACTAGAATAACTGATTGGGCTCTTAAGAATGAAATTTTTTTGAACACCTCTTCTAATTATTACCCTCAAAGTAATAGACAAGCATAGTCTTCTAATTAGAAACTTCTCTGGATCATTAAGAAGACAATTGAGGGGAACTAAAGGGCATGGTATAAAAAGTTGAAAAAATCCTTACTGGCAGATAGAACCACTCCCAAGAGAGCTATAGGACATTCACCATTCATGTTGGTTTTTGAAAAGGAGGCAAGATTGACTATCTCTCTTGAGCTTCTAGCTCTTAATTTGGTCAATCAGCTTGATGCGGTAGATAAATAGCCCATGGTTGCAAGGTTGGCTCCACTAGTTGAACTTGAGTAGATAAGAAATTAGGCCATGAGGATGGACGTTGAATTACACCAAGCATAGGTAAAGAGGTCATTTGACAAAAGGGCATCCCCAAGAATATTTGAAGAGGGTGATATTGTGCTAAACTGGGATGAGTTTAAGAGAAAACCAGGTAAACACTCCAAGTTTGATTCTTTTTGGAGTGAGCCATATGTTATTGCTGAGTGCATTCTTTCCAGTTGTCTAGGCTAACTAAAGAGATGGAGCCTATCCTAGTCAATGGAATTTATCTCAATCATTGTTTTTGAGGTGATCTTTAAGCATTTGTACATATTAGTTTAGGTTTCTTATTTTCCAAGAAGTGCATGAGCATAGGTTATTCCTCTCTACAATGGCAGATTTTTGACCCTTTTGCAGGCTACAGAAAAAGTTTATCCATCTTGTTGCAAGCCTTTTTGACTCTATGCCCATTGATTTCCCAAGGCTACTTATCTTTATGCCAAGCATGCTTTTCCCCTATGAGTCGCCATAAATGTTGAAATTTTTCATGTCACCCTAAGAGTCATGTAAACAATCAATCTGAGATAACCTAATGGCTATAAACCCTACATACTTCACCAATGTCTAAACCCTAAACCCTTATGGTTTCCTTAGTATTTTTTTGGCCTTGTTTGTTTCCTCTGATGATGGGCTTAGCTAGTCATATCACTTAAGAGCCACCGGCTGGAGTGTCCCTTATTCATCTTGAAACCAACCCTGTTCTACCCATTGCTAGTGACTAGAAAGCTCCTCTCTGAGGAGACATCTTTCATTTCTCATCGAAGTGTAATGCCTCTTCAATGGGCTTGGGAGGTGGGATTGGCAGGTGGATTTTTATCGATCAAAGAGACATTTTTCATGTCTCTTCAAGGAGTGGTGTCTCTTTGATGAAGTCACTTGGGGGGACTGGCAAGAAGAGTTTCTCTTTTGGAGAGGCATTTTTTTGTCTCTCCAAAAGGAGATGTCTCTTCAATGACTCATGCAGATTATGGTGGAATGAGCAGGTGTTGGTTGATTAGAGAAAAAAAATTGTCTCTTCGAAGGGCTTTCTTTCTTCGATGGGTTTGGCCTAGATAGTGGGGCCAACAAAATTTCACATGCAAGCAACAACTATTTGATTCCACTTAAGCACAATATCAATGAATATGGTTTATTTAATCATTGGTTATCCTTCTAAGGGTTTATAGGACCATCTCAACCATTCATCCATGCATGAAAGGAAGGATCTAGCAGTCGAGATTCAAACTTGGGGATGAATGTTAGAATTCAAATAGTTGTCATGGTGGTTGCCAACCTATTAGGTCAAAATTGAATGCAGGTCCCATCGACACACTATTTTCTGATCAAATTGTGTTCCAACCAACTCTAGTCTATGTAGAGTGATGGCCATTACTCCTTCTAGGCTCTGTAGACATGTCCCCAGGTCACCCATACATAATTATGGGACACAAGACTTTTTGGCCTGATAGAGGACATTCGTCATCATCCAAATGCAAAAATCCCATGATTATTAGGAGATGGTGTTCTTTCCTAGGTATAGTCGCATCTCAAGGCTTCTCCCCAGTATTACGGGACACTTTCAAACATGCAACAATCAGATCCAATCTGATTTTTCCCATTTGTAACCAAACCCTAGTTGGTTAGGGTTTCCAAACCCAATTTTCTATCCAAGTTATGCCTAACATATAAAGGCAATCTTGTGACATATTTTCAGGGTTCTTCTCCCTTCATTCTGATATAGAACTTGTTTTTTCTATATTTGTAATGATACCTTGCCTTTGCATTAATAAAGTTAGTTATTTTACCTCTTTCTAATCTCATTTACTTGTGCAAATTATCTTGCCTCTGTTATGAATGTGTTCTTAATTTGGTTTGTTTGATCTATATGTTATATCAACTTTTCTAATGAGAGTTATCTATCGATATTTCAGTCCCTCCTAGTACTCCATTAAGTTTTGATCTCATATATGTCTTAGGGACTAATTAAGGATAAGAACATGTGTATGCTTAGGGTTGATTTGTTGAAGTCTTATGCAATCATAGGTAGGGGAAATAAACATATTTCAATCTTGGTGGATCACCTTTTCATTTTTCTTTCTACATCTCTTTCTCCCCTTTTCTTTGCAATTCAGTAGAGTAGGTTTTACAAGCATTGGATTGGTCCAACACTGCATCTTGATTGAAAAGGAAGTCAGCCTTTCTGGTGATTCAACCTCACATGTGTAGGTCCCACACTTGGGGGTTGTTTCCATGTTTCACAAAGTTGTTGAATATTAATGTTCAACAAGTGTGCAAACTTTAGTGACAATAAATACAATTCAAAAAAATAAAAAGAGAGTCTCAATTACCTTTTTGCAAAAAAGTCTTCTAATACTTCTCTTTGAGTTCTAGGAAAAAAGAATTCCATGAACTGATAGAAGATGGCAACACTGTACATTGGCTATTGCACTACACAAGTAGGTCAATAGCACCAATCAAACCATCCAAGACAAGAAAAATCAACTTTCTTGGCATCTTCCAGTAGACGACTGAAATGATCCATTTTAGTTTTGATAATTTCTTTGATAGTCTAGAACTTCTTGACAAAATCATCTCTATGTTTCCACACCAAAGACAATCCCAACTATAATGAATTAATCTTACTCCTTACTGCACTATCTTTTTCCTTGAAAATATTAAAATATTCCACATATTTGTTTAGCTCAGACTAAAAGGAATCAATCTTTGCTTTGTGGTTTGTTGTGGCAATAGGCCACCTAACACAATATTTGTAGAGACTAGCAATTACACCCACACATTTCCTCATGTCCTTTATACATTCAGTCAATCTCTTTTGTGCAACAATACATTTTATACTCATAGCTCTTTGCACTTTATCTTCAAGATCTAGTTGTCCTTTTTCAGTAGCTTTTAGGGCTAATTGTTCACTCAATTGTTCAAACAAAACATCTAGGAGAAAATTTTCAATAGAACTAAGAGTAAATATTGTTCCAAAGCAAGTAAATTGTCAAATCTTCTTCAATCCTTTCTTTGTCATAAGATGGTTGCGATAACCATACATCTCCTATTCTCTTTATTCCATTAGGTTCTTCAAGCATTTTTAGTACTTTATCAACTTCAGAGGGATTTTCATCAGAAGAACCAGAGAGTTCCTTCTGCATTTCTTCTTTTGCAACAACTATCTCCTTTTGCTTCATCTTAGCTTCAATAGTATCAACATCATCAATGCTAATGATTATAATCTTTTCCTTTCTATCTGACTTCTTCTTCTTTGAAACTAGAGAGGTGATCTCATTATATTTTTTGTTTCTCTTCTTACGAGTGGAGGATCCTTTCAGAGCCATCTGTCTAGTCTAATTCAATGAGTTTTTCATAAGTACAAAAATTATCTTCAATTATATCTACCTGAACTTTAAGAAGCTAATCTGCATACATCACACACTCTTCAGTGCTAATTTTATATCCAAATTCTATTGATTGGAACTTCCAAGGAAATTTAACTTCCATGAAATAATGATCAGTATCAACCAATAAAGTATAGCTATCCCTGTACATCTCAACACATCTTTCCGGGATCCTAATCTTCAAATCAAGTTCTTTCGGAGTTCATAGAAATATTGTTTGCACACCCTATCTTTGTCCCTTATATTATCCAAATATCTTTTGATTTTCTTTCCTATAGGTAATTTATCATCCCAAACAACATTCTCCTTTATTGGTAATGATTTTAAAAAGTAAAATGCTAAGAATACAATCAATGATCCAAAACGGAAAGCATAACCATCATTCTTTGTTAACTCAATATTGTTAAATACTTTTTGTCTCAATAGCTCACATAAATCATAGTCCTCCTATCTTAGCCATATGATAAGCAACATATACTACAATAGAAGATGTATAACCTTCTCTATTTCAAAAGTAAATGTTATAGGTAATACCCATAACAACATATCTTACTAGAAAGTCTATAATGGTGTCAATTGATGAATAATGATGAACAATAGATACCCCAACAGGTACTGAGAGGGGGAGGGGGGGTGAATTAGTACAGATAAAAACTCTCAGCAACTTATCTAGCTAAAGCAATACCAACTGGTTATCACCATTACTAAACTTAACCATGGCAATACTAGTCAAACACAGTAAGACACCAGACACCATAAATTGATAAGTCTGAATACTTCAAATATGATCAATATACAACATCAACTTTCACCCATAAACATATGCATATGGTACACTAGTAATACCATAACCTATTAAATCTACATGCATGATCTTTTAACCAAATACTTCATAAACATCACATTAAAAATGTATAGCACATGAAACACAAATTTTTCACGTCGAAACCCAAATCAAAAAAACCACGGTGGGAATGAATACCCACAAGCTTGTTTTGAACTCTTTTGAAGCTCGCCCTATTAGGAGCCTAGTCTGGTTAGAGACTTTACAATAAGGTTATGTTAGGAACTGATCCTGTTAGAGATCACCTGATTAAGGGATGGCTATATACCTTGTTAAAGGTTGAAACCCTATTAAAGGTTACCTCGCTAGAGAATTTAAAGAACTCAATGATCTTGAGTTACTTGGTTATAGGTTTTACAATAAGCCTGTTAAAGCTACCCGATAAAGGGATTTTCCAACTGTTGCAATGGTTAAAAGACAACAGGTAAACTATGATCTGATAACAACACTACATGCCAAGGCAGATCCTTTTCATATCCTCTACTCTACAATCATACTCTGCAGTTTCCCTCTTTACTGGTCTGGCAAGTATCAAGTATCTCTTCACTCAGATACACACACAACATTTGCCAACAACTTTTCAATACAAACATCATCAACCTTATAGGTAACAGAAAGGTTGGTGGCATAAACCCTAAACATCTTAGGTTTACAACATAAGCAGTCTCATCCTAACCATCCAAACATATTGCATAGAGAATTTACAATTTCAAATAGATCCCAAGTCAATCTGCATCGTTCATTCATAACTGCTCATGGGAATCAGTAACCCATCACATTTTCTTCTTATGCAACTAAGAAGAATAATCATTCCCAAGGTAGACTTCAAACATAGTTGATCTTCTCATGCCCGAATCCTTTTTTCTCTCAAAGATGATGTGGCACCTCGATCATAGAGTATCATCAGTTCATCACACA
The DNA here is from genome assembly GCF_030272615.1 of Cryptomeria japonica. Lineage (NCBI taxonomy): Eukaryota > Viridiplantae > Streptophyta > Pinopsida > Cupressales > Cupressaceae > Cryptomeria > Cryptomeria japonica. The sequence goes on along the minus strand of NC_081405.1, from coordinate 483,120,202 downwards.
AGCTGGATCGACAAGCCAATAACCATAGAGCTGAGACTACCAACTAGTAATCATACTTAGTGAAACCCTGACACCGGTTCACTAAATCTCCTCATACCTCTTCATACCAGTTCACTTGAACTTATTGTCATCAATGACAACATACATTATCATCATATCAACATACCAATTCATCATATGCCAATGATATCCAAAAATCTCCCCCTTTGGCATTGATGGCAATACTCAGTGTAATATTGCGACTAGAAACATCACAGACCAGTGTGTCTTTATCATCAGATGTCTTCCATATCTATATCTTCCATATGTTCTCCCCATATATCTATCATATCTATATCTTCCATATCTTCTCCCCCTTTGACAACAATGCCAAAGTGGAGGCATAAGGTTCCAAAATCTACTATGCTGCTCCCCCTAAGAAGTAGCATCCTTCAACACATCAATCCTGAAGGATTTGTCATTTGTAGTACTTGACTGATGCAGAGCACATATCTTTTAGTTAACTTCATGAAGGGGCAGAACCCCTAATTCACCTCTCAAATAGGTAAATGTAGTCTTCGGTAAGGCCTTAGTGAATATATCAGCTAGCTACTCCTTACTGGAAACATGTTGTAATACAACCTCCTTATTCTGAACTTTCTATCTCAAGAAATTATATCTAAGCTCAATGTACTTAGTTCTAGCATGCAATACCGGATTCTTGGAAATATTTATTGCACTTGTGTTGTCACAAAATATGTTCACCGGTTCAAATATAGGTACCTTAAAACCTTCCAATACATGCTTCATCCAAATTACTTGAGTGCAGTTCATAAATGCTGCTACATATTCTGCTTTAGCCATAGATTGAGAAGTACAACTCTACTTCTTACTTGTCCACAATACTAATCTTCCACCGAGAAAGAATGCTCCACTAGTTGTGCTCTTCTAGTCATTGATATTGCCTCCCCAATCGGCATCAGTATACACCTTGAGAGTATAGTCACCATTATATGGATACCACAATCCATAATTAATTGTTCCTTTCAAATATCTAAGAATCCTTTTGACAGCTACCAAGTGGGATTCTCTTGGACATTTCTAAAAATGAGCAACTATGCCCACTGCATGAGCAATATCTGGTTTGTTGTGCACCACATAGTGCAGCTTACCAATCATTAACCAATACTCCTTTTCATTCACTAGTGTTGAATCATCTTCCTTAGTCAATTTACAGCCAGTCACCATCTGTGTACCAATCGGTTTGCTTTCCTCCATGCCAAAAGTCTTCAATACCTCTTTGACATACTTGGACTGGGTAATAAAGATACCCTCTTTCATTTGTTGAATCTGTAACCCAATGAAGAACTTTATTTCTCCTATCAGAGACATCTCAAACTCTTTCTTCATTTCATCTGCAAATGCATGACTCATTCTATCATCTCCTCCAAAGATTATATCATCCACAAACACTTCACAAATTAGAATCTGATCACCTTCTAATTTCAAGTAGATGTTGCTATCTTCACTTGTTCTTTAAAATCCAATATTCACAAGATGAGAGTGAAGTCTTTCATACCATGCCCTAGGTGCTTGTTTCAGTCCATACAGGGCTTTGTGTAATCTACACACCATGTCACTATCTTCTGATAAGGCAAACCCTTCTAGTTGCTCTATATACACTACCTCTTCTATGATTCCATTCAAAAAACCAGACTTCACATCCATCTAATAAACCTTAAATCCCTTAAATGCTGCAAATGCAAGTAGCATTCAAACACCTTCTAATCTAGCCATAGGAGAAAAATTTTCTCCATAGTCTTCTCCTTCCTCCCAAGCGTATCCCTTGCATACAAGACTAGCGTTATTTCTGACAACTGTGCCTTCTTCATTCAACTTATTTCTGAAGACCCATTTGGTACCTATGACATTTTTATGTTCTGGTCTAGGCACCAAAGACCATGTTGCATTCTTTTCTATCTGGTCTAGCTCCTCTTCCTTTGCTTTAATCCATTCTTCATATGTAAGAGCTTCTCTTGAAGTCTTGGGTTCTAATTCAGAAATCATGCAAGAGTTCTCCTTCACTTTTCTTCTAGTGAGTATACCTTCATCTTTATCTCTTATGATTTTCTTTGGATCATGATGTAGCTTCACATATCTACGAATGATTCTAGCCTGATCTGCTAGCTTTTCTTCTTCACTAACTTCTTCTTCTTCTACAGCTTCTATTGGTGCAGGAACATTAAGATCTTTACAAGTTTCTTTCTTAACAGGTTCCCAAAAGGCTATACCTGGTTCATCTTCCACTTCTTCACTGCATGTTTCCTCAGGGGATTTGTCAACCCTGACATTGATACTTTCAACAATCTTCTGTGTTCTATTGTTGTAGCACTTGAGAGATTTGCTCTTAGTGGAATATCCCAGAAATACTCCATCACATTTTGCATCAAATTTGCTCAAATGCTCACCTCTCTTAATATAACACTTGCTACCAAACACTTTAAAGTAACTCACAATGGGAGTTTTCCCTATCCAATACTCATAAGGGGTTTTATCTTTACCTTTCTTGATGAGTACTCGGTTCATAGTATAGACTGCAGTGCTCACTGCTTCTCTCCAAAAAGTATGAGCAACCTTTCCTTGAATCAACATTGTTCTAGCCGCTTCAACTATAGTCTTGTTATTTCTTTCTGCTATGCCATTCTGTTGAGGTGTCCTTGGGGCAAATAGTTGCCTCTTAATATCATTGTCTTCACAGTACTTATTGAATTCATCAGAAGTGAATTATCCTCCTTGATCAGTTCTCAGGCACTTTATCTTTTTACCACTTTCTTTCTCTACTAATGCTTTGAAAGCTTTGAACTTTCCAAATGCTTCAGACTTGTCTTTCAAGAATGTGACCCACATCATTCTTGAGCAGTCATCAGTAAGAATCATAAAATACCTATCTCCCTAAATACTTCTAGTTTTCATAGGATCACACAAATCAGTATGCACAAGATCAAGTAAATTTCTACTGAGAAAGACTTACCTTTAAAAGTTGAGGAAGACATCTTCCCAAATTGACATTCTTTGCACAAATAAATCTCAGGTTTGTTCAGCAATGGTAATCCTCTTACCGCCTTGATCTTACTAGCTTTAACAATGTTGTCAAAGTTCACATGATAGAGTCTCCTATGCCATATCCAAATGTCATCAAACTTAGCCATTAGACACCGACTTATCTTGGCATTCAACTGAAATAGGTTTCCTTTGGTCTGCTTGCTAGTGGCAATAAGTTCACCATTCTTCCCACTTATACTGCTGACTCCACCTTTGAATTCCAGAACTAGTCCTTTGTCATTCAACTGAGCAACACTCAATAGGCTATGCTTAAGACCTTCTACCCATTAGACATCATCTGAACTACTCTTTCCATTTAGTGAGATGGATCCTTTACCTCTTACCAAGCATGGTGCATCGTTGCCAAATCTAACAACACCTCCATCATATTTCTCCAGAGACAGAAACTTTCTTCGGTCACCAATCATATGATGAGAATAACCACTATCAATTATCCACTCATTGGAGTTGTTAATGTGAGAGACAATAGCTTTCTTGTCGGATACTTCTTCCTTTACTGCTACAAACACTATTTCTTCATTTTCTTCATCCTCTGATTCTTCATCAGTGACATCTTCATCCACAACAACTAGGCAATTTCTTCTATTTCCTCCTTTATATTTTCTAAACCTCTCTGGTTTGTCCTTATTGTCATTGTTAGGACAATTAACAGGTATATGTCCTATCTTGTTGCAGTAAAAAACATTTCAAAGGAAGTCTACCTTTATAATTTCCAGCTCCCTTCGGAAGTCTTTTAGCAAGAAGGGCTTCAAACTCCATTAGAATCTCTTCATCATCCATATCTTTGCATTGTCTAGATTCATAGCTGGTACTAGTTTCTTTTCCTTTTCTAGATGGTACAGTAGATGCTTTAAAGGCTGACTCAATCTTCTAAGCAATACCATCATAGCTATTCAACTCATATGTAGTTAACTTTGCAATGATAGAGTCTAAGGATACCTTGGTTTTATCAATAGACCTTAGCTCCTGGATACTGCTACTCTAATTGCATAGATTGGTAACAATGATGTAAGAACTTTACTAACAATAGTGGCATCTTCAATTCTTTCACCAGTTCTTTTGATATCACCATCTACTGTCTTAATCCTAATACCATATTGCTAAATGGTCTCACCCTCAACCATCCTCATGTATTCAAATTTTCCTCTAAGGCTCTCTTCCTTAGCTTGCTTTACATGCTCATCACCACCATAAATGGTTTCCAGTGCTTCCCAACCTCCTTAGGAGTGTCTTCATCTTGAACATCAATAAACTCAATATCTGACAGGCTGTTGATAAGAGCTTCCATAACTTGCCCATTTTCCTAGATTTCTCTCTTCTGATCATCAGTTAGAGTGCCAGTGGGAGTCACAAAAGCATTCTCAATATAGTTACAGTGTTGAGCACCCATACTCTTTATGTAAATCTTCATTATGTCCTTCCATATTTTTAAGTTATCTCTATTGAACTTAGGACCTTCCCTCTTCATCATTATAGTAGGTTCTTTTACCTCAAGCTGTTAGGCTTATATCACCAAGGACCTAGAGACGCTCTGATACTAAATGATGAATAATGATGAACAACAGATACCCCAATAGGTACTAAGAGGAGGGGGTGAATCAGTATAGATAAAAACTCTCAACAACTTATCTAGCTAAAGCAATACCAAATGGTTATCACCATTACTAAACTTAACCATGGCAATATCAGTCAAACACAGTAAGACGCCAGACACCATAAACTTATGAGTCTGAATACTTCAAATATGATCAATGTACAACATCAACTTTTACCCATAAACAGATGCATATGGTACGCTAGTAATACCATAACCTATTAACTCTACATGCATGATCTTTCAACCAAATACTTCATAAACATCACATGAAAAATGCATAACACATGACACACAAATTTTTCACGTGGAAACCCAAATGGGAAAAACCATGGTGGGAATGAATACCCACAAGATTGTTTTGAACTCTTTTGAAGCTCGCCCTATTAGGAGACTAGTCCTGTTAAAGACTTTACAATAAGGTTTTGTTAGGAAACGATCATGTTAGAGATCACTCGGTTAAGGGATGGCTATATACCTGTTAAAGGTTGAAACTCTGTTAAAGGTTACCTCACTAGAGGATTTAAAGAACTCAATGATCTTGAGTCACTTGGTTACAGGTTTTACAATAAGCCTGTCAAAGCTACCCAGTAAAGGGATTTTCCAACTATTGCAATGGTTAAAAGACAAGAGGTAAAACTATGATCTGATAACAACACTACATGCCAAGGCAGATCCTTTTCGTATCCTCTACTCTAAAATCACAATTTTCATTTTCCCTCTTTACTGGTCTAGCAAGTATCAAGTATCTCTTCACTCGGATACACACACAACATTTGCCAACAAACATCATCGACCTTATAGGTAACAGAAAGGTCGGTGGCATAAACCCTAAACCCTAAAAATCTTAGGTTTACAACATAGGTGGTCTCATCTTGACCGTCCAAACATATTGCATAGAGCATTTACAATTTCAAACAGATCACAAGTCTATCTGCATCATTCATTCATCACTGCTCATGGGAATCAATAACCCATCATGTTTTCTTCTTATGCCACTAAGAAGAATAATCATTCCCAAGGTAGACTTCAAACTTGGTCGATCTTCTCATGCCTCAATCCTTTTTGCTCTCAAAGCTGATGTGGCACCTCAATCACAGAGTATCATCAATTCATCACACAAGCTAGATCGACAAGCCAATAACCATAGAGCTGAGACTACCAACCGGTAATCACACTTAGTGAAAACCCGACACCGGTTCACTGGATCTCCTCATACCTCTTCATACTGGTTCACTTGAACTTATTAACACCAATGACAACATACATTATCATCATATCAACATACCGGTTCATCATATGCTGATGATATCCAACATCAATTTGTAGAGATCTTTGATATGAGGTCACACATGTCAATGCTTTATCTTATTTGTTTCTTATTGTCTTCATCATAGGTACGGTTCCATCCAAACAAAGACCAGTAACAAAACTTAGAGCTTCCTTTGTAATCTGATATTGTCTATCTAGCCAAATGCAGTCATCGTGAATTTTGCTAAAAAAAATCTTGACCAATTCTTCATCAACTATTAACAGAAATTCACTCCAAATATTCAAACCCTTGTGCCCTAACTCAACAACCGACTATAAATATTCTGCAGAGAGAGAACCTTTGAAATTATTTATTTTTTCATTGTTATACTCCTCAATCTGTACATCAAAAAATTTCTAGATATCTTCAAGACATGCTACCCTAGTCGGTAGTGACAAAAATGCATCAATCAAAACATCTCTTATTAGCTCTTTCATTAATTTCTTGAATTCAATTTGGGATTTTGTAACATCCTAAAATTGCACCCCTTGCAATTCTCAACTGTATTTGGGTCTTCACCTTAGTGTTTGTGCCCCTCGACTTGATTGGAGACCTGAATATGCTCAAGCAAGTCAAAACGTGCATTATATTCAACCCTGCACCTAAATCCACCTTGATCCTGTCCTAAAATAGGGAAGGACTAGGGTGTGGTGCCCTAGGATCCACTAGGACCAAGGCATGGTGCCTTGGGATCCCCTATTTGGGGTCCCTCCCTTGTGCTCATCTGAAATTACAGTGGGAAATCCCCCCTATGTCGGCCTAAGTTAGAAAATCAGTCAATTAAACCCACTGGTATGTATATAAGAGGGATTTTGCCTCTCATTTGACACATCATTAAATTCAATCAAGCATCCGGGCATTCAAGAGATCAAGCATTCAAGCATTCAAGAGAAATTGAGCATTTTCAGTCTTCCTTCAAGCTTTGGAGTAGCAATAAAGACAATATTTCAAGCATTGAAGAGGAGATCAAAATTCTACTTCATGACACCCTAATTCCATGTGGAGGCAAGAAAAACTTCACAAGGAGGTATAAGCATTTCAATCAATTCAAAATCCCCTCAAAGAGGAGGATTTTTACTTTTAGTCATTTCATTTACATTACTTCAACCACTTGGTTAATTCCAAAATTAGGGTTTGATCTAAAGACAAAACCCTATTCCCAACACATTTCCTTTTCTTTCTGTGTGTTGGAAACAGGTGCGCAACTATACTTATAGAATTAAGCTTTATTAATAGAGACGAAAAAACCCTTTTTTGATGTGTGGAAAGTTTGAAGGACCGATAGGAAGGCGCCCCTATCCAAACACACGGTCCCTACAAATTTTTATGGATTTCACAGAGCAACTCTAAATCATCTCAAACTTATCAGATCTAGGTGTACGACTGAATCTTGAATCTGTAGCTCACTATTTTTCATACTTTGTCTTCATTTCCAACATTTAATCCTAATTCAATCAATCAACTTACAAAAGAGGGTCAATTACATTCCAATCTACTTAGTATTCAATCCTTTCATCCTTTTGGATTGGATCTAGTAGATTCATCCCCCTCTTTTGAATTTAAAGTCCCCCTTAAGTGAAAATTGAACCTTAGTTAATTTCCCACCTTTCTCATCTAAAGTGGCGAATCGGCTAAGGTTCCCAATTTTCCACTTTAAATTTTGGTGAACTCAACATGTTGTAATGGTGGGAAAAAAGGTGAATGATAGATCAAGAAGGAAACTACCCTTTCCCTCAAAGAGAGATGAGATTTTTGCTATTTATTACCATTCAAGCACTTTTTACCATATTACATTAGAAAGAAGAGAGAATAATTCACTAGATGTAATCTCGCCACATGAAGATGGTAGATTGAATTCTGAATGAATTGGGAATGCTAATTCGATCCCCTCTTCCTTGTTTGAAATGGAAAGGAAATTGATTGGATTATGTAGTGAAAAAGTGACAAAGAACTAATTATAACTTGAGATCAGAGTATGGGATGAAGCTTTGCACCTGAATCTGGTAGTAAAATGTCGAGATGAAATCACCCTACAAATTTGAGGAAAATTTGTCCAGATCATGGTGGGAACGTACATGGTCCTTCAAAAATTCCATGAAATGAAAAGGGTTTTTCTTCCTCTCCAAATGAATCTTGAATCAATAAGTATAGTTGTGCACCTATCACCTACACACAAAAAATAGAGGGAAATGGGTTGGGATTGGGGATTTGCCTTTAGGTCAAACCCCAGTTTTGGAATTAACCAAGTAATGAAAGAAAGTACTTGCAAGTAGATGTAAATGAAAGACTGAATTGTAAATCACCTCAAGGGAGGTTTTAGTAGCAATGTTTATAGAAATGCTTGTGTGGAATTGAATGTTGGAATCAATCTCCTCTTCAATGGTTGAATCCTTGACTTGAATGCAACACCTAGCCTTGAAGGGAGACTTGAGAATGCTCAATGTTGGAAAAGAATGTTTGAATGCTTGTATTCTTGATCGCTTGTGAATTTACCACTCATCAAACTTATTGAACTTATGCAAATGAGAGGAAGAATTCCCCTTAAATATATGTTAGTGGATTTGAATTTTGTTGTGGGCCAACATCGGGGAAGTTTCCCGCTCAATACACAACCAACAATGAAACCCTAGGAAGGTTCCTGCCCCAAAATAGGGTAGGGGTTCCATGCCCATGTTGTGGGAGGAAAAGGGTTACACGTGCCTATCCAAGGGGGGATAGTGGCACCATGCCCTTATCCTACCCCTTTCTCCAGGGTAGAGTGTAGATGGGGTGATGCCAAGGCCAAGGAAGAAGTTGTTTCTGCAAGTTGAGCAATCTCAGGTCTCCGATCAGGCTAGAGGATTCAAATTCACATGTGTGAGGACCCTAATGCAATCAAAAATTTCTAGGGTCACAATTTTATGACACTACATTTAGCCCCCACTTTAGCGAGAGTATGAGCGTACACCAATACTGTCGGTAAAGTACAAGGAAACAAGATTTAAAGAATTTTACCACGTCAAGGAAGCAAGATGTGCCAAGCCCCCAGTGGACTTAGGATCTTATGACTTTGATTGAAAAAGTAAAAGGGAAGATCAAGAAGGGGAGAACCATGACTACAAGTATCAAAGTTCCCTTCACTATGAATCATGAAAGCAAGGATACAAAAGTTTACAAAGAAAAACAAATTTCACTAAGTAATTCTAAGTATCACAAGAAGGAAAGTATGAGCAAAGTGTATTCCCTCATATTAAAGCAATCACATGTGCCTTATCAGGGGTGAATTATTTAAGGTAGGATACACCCAAGAGAGAGAAGGAAGGGAGCACATTATCGCAAGGATTTAGCCCCCAATCGAGGAATAAACCCAAGGATAATGAACACAAAACATGAGGTAGTGTCACTTTTCTCAGGGTCAGTATGTTGTATGATAACTCATGTATATCATGTATGTATATGCATATAATAATCATCATTCCCCAAAGAAGGACACTAACTTAGAACAAAGGGAAGAGATGACGTCTTTTGAGTCAACATGAAAGAGACCAAGAAAAGATCTCAATTTGTTGCATCATCCCCAAGTAGACATTAAGGGAAGAATAGAAGGATATGGATACACATAGAATAATGGTCAAAAAAGAGAAAGAAAGAAGAGGGAGAAAGATATATAGTGATAATAGTGCTAATCTATCATGACATCCACCTCCTGATCTTGCTGATCATTATTTTGGGAAGGCGAGAAACATGCCAGAGGAGCGATATAGAGCACATTAGATGGAGCTATCACAAGATCCAAACAAGGACTATGCTCATGTTGTAAGTCACTTTGTTTGATTCTAGGAGCTAGGAATTAGGGTTTGTGAAAACTCATTTGATAAATGTTTGTCCACATCAACATACTCATACTCACACTCACTGTTAGAAGCATTAGGAGTTGTATTTCCATTGTGAATAACATTTTCACCTATTTCTTCATCAAAGTTTAGAGAAAGAGGAGAAAGAACATGAATAGGAGTAAAACCATCACATATTTATGTAACTTATGATTTAGAGATGTAGGCTAAACATCTTGCTTAGGAGAAAAGGGTATCATGTCAACTATTGGAGTCTGAGAAGATTGAGTATTTTGAGGGATAGTTTCATGAGCTCGAACATGACATCTTCGTCGGTCTTCTCTCGCATAACAATTCTGTCGAGTCTTAGTGAAAGGCTGAGAAGGAGGAGGAAAATTTGAATAAATAGGAATATTTATCTCCTTCATAGTTAAGGTTTAGGTTGAGGTGTTTTTGGTTGAACAATAGGAGAAGAAGTCCTCTTCTCTCGATAAGAGGAAGGAGGTGGAACTGCACCATAGAAAGAAGGAATATTAGGTGTAGAAAGGAGACCAGGTCCATCATGAGGAGGAGGTATAAGTCTAACCTTAGGAAGAATATTGTTGTTCTCTTTAAGAGAAGGTAAAGTCACATCCATAAGGGTAGGTGGACAATGTTCCTTAGGAGGGAGATTAGTTCTATCTAAGAGGGGAAGAACTTCATCTTGAAGAATAATAGGAATGTCAAGTGTTGGCAATCTAGGTTGACAAGGATAAGATCATATCGTTCTTGCATTTTTTATAAGATTGAAAAAGAGAATAGCTCCTTGATGGAAGAGATTGAAATTGTTTAGGCCAAAAGAGATCAATAGGAACACTGGGGCTTCTTTTGGATGGACGAAATAAGCTATGGTTCATAGTTATGATTTCTCCATTATGAGGAAATTTTAGACACATGGATTGGAGAAGCAATAGCCTTCATGGAAGATAGACAAGGATAGCCCAACTTCACACGCAATTTCTCAAAAGAAGGTATGATAACAAAGTCAACATCCATGGATTTAGCATGAACTTAAACAGGAAGGGTGATATAGAAAATGGTAGGACAAGAGAAGCCATCAAATAAATTCACAACTACATTAGAAGTATCATATATTGGTTTATGCAATCATAAAGTGAAAAGACATTCTTGAGTTATGACATTAACCATGCAAGAGGGATCAATCAGGGCACCACGATAAGGGATATCCTTAACCTTTGGAACTATGTATAAAGGACCATTATGTGCTCTAATGGTATCGCTAGGGTCAAATGTAATACAAGGATCCTTAGGCATATCCTATATTTCTACCATATTAACCAAGTTCAGAGCCATAGAAGTGAATTGTTCAGAAGAGAGATAATTAGGCACAATCTCAATAATGTTAGAGGTATGAGATGGCAAGGGATCAGTGAAAATCTTAAGATTTTGATTAGGAGGAGCTATTGATTTATTCCCTTTATCATTCACACCTTCCATAGATATAGTATTATTATCAATCAAGTCTTGAATCTTATTCTTCAATCCAAAATATTTTTCAGTATCATGACTAGGTTGATGATGAAATTGACAAAATGAATTGTTATCAAAATAAGGAGATCCAAGTTTGGAAGGATCAATTTGTTCCATAGGAGGAAGTTTAATAACATGTATGTGCAACAGATAAGACATAATACTATGTAAAGATTCATTCAAAGGAGTAAACTATCTTTCTCTTTGGAAAAATTTAGAAATAGAAGGCACACCTAATGTAGCATTCACATGGTTGTTGATTGGATCATTAAACATGATGAAGCTTTTTGTTGGTTTGAACTTCATAAATGGTTGTTGAACACTCTCCCTCTTATCACTCAGAGCCATAGGAGTGGATTTCTCCATTTGATTCATAGCTAGTTGATAATTGTGGAGTGTTGCATACAACTATGGAAACGAAGTAAACTCAGACAAAAGAAGCTTTTCCTTGATATCTTTTTGTAAATTAGAAATGAAAATTCTTTGAATATCATTATCAGGCACATGAAAAGAAATTTTAGCACACAAATGATTATATCTACCAATGAAATCAATCACTTTTCCTTTAACACCTTGTTTACAATGCATTAAATCGGTCAAAGTGATTTTAGGACCAATGTTGTTTTGAAATTGTTAGATGAAATCATTTGCTAGTTGTTGAAAAGAAGTGGTAGAGTAAGAAAGAAAAGAAAAATACCATTGTAAGGCCTTATCTCTTAGTGTTCTTGTAAATAGTTTTGCAAGCAATCTTTGATCATAAGAAAAATTAGTACTGAAAGTTTGGAATGTTTTGACATGTGTAAGGAAGACACAGTTTGGGAAAGATTGTTGATTGTCATTTGGGTAGAAGAATTGATGTTAGACATAGGTGATTGAGAAGGTTGTGTGATGTTATTGAAAGAAGGCATGGAATGAGAATAAGGTGGTGGGACATTATGATAAGTAGACATAGGTGATGATTGGGTAGGAAAATGGACACTTAAAGGAGGAATAAAGTTGTTGAAGGAATTGCCCCCTTGTGTCACACTGATTGGTTGAAGAATAGTAGGAATATTCATGGAAGTCATAGGTAATCAGGGAAAATTAAATGAAGAAGAAGGATTTCCCCCATGACCTATGGTTGTAGGAATGACATTTTGAGTTGAAGTAGCCATGATGTTAGATGTGAAAGTAGGAATAATATTCATAGGATTAGTCAAAGGAATAGAATAATTAACTTGTGTTGAAGGTTGTGAGTAACCTAGGGTTTCAGAAGAACTATTGATAGGCATGACATTAGAATCAACAATACGCGCAATGTCACACAATATATCAATTCCATTCTTATCACTTTGAAGCATGCACTTAAGACCTTCAATTAATGGAAGATCTTCACTATTAGGGTATTCTTGGGACATCCATTGTTGAAAGCTATCAAATTGATTGTCCAATGTAGAAAGTTGATCTAAAGAAACCCAAGTTAAAGCTTCTTCTTCATCATGGGATCCATCAATGGGGTGAATAGGAACATGATTAGGATGGGAAGAACTAGCATGATCCTCATTAAAGAAGTCACCTAGATTAGGATCCATCTCCTTGGTAATTAAACCTTGGGAAGCCTTAATTCTAATGCTTCGTCTAATGGGGATAGGATAGGTAGGACTAATAATGGTAAAACTCATGCACTAGAGGGAAAATTGAAATTTTAAATTGTAGAACAAAGCTTACAAAATTGAGTAATGCAAAATTCAAGAAAATAATGATTACACAATTTGAACTTTGTTGGGAGAAGGGGATGACACAATTTCCAAAAATGAAAGGAAATTGGAATTTTAAAATTAGGGCCAAGGGAATACCAATTAATTTTAAAATCAGAATTTTTAAAATCAGGGAGACTATAATTAACCTCTTAATTTAAAAAAATTTCTTGAAATTTGAAGTGTTGAATTTTGAAGGTATTTCTGATTCTAGAGGGATCTAAATCGATAAAATCAACCAATCTTCTGGATTTAAGCTATTAAACACAATCATAACAATCTCCCAAAATTTGGAGAAAAAAGTCGAGGACTGTGACGGGAATGCACATGGTCCAACCAACTTTTTTTGAAATTTTTAGGAATGACTATTACTATGATTTTAAAGCTAACCACCAAAAATTGGTGAATTTTACGATCTCTAGATGGGCGAAATGAAGACACAAATGTGAAAATATGACCCTATTAGGGTTTTGAAGAAAAAGAGGAATTGAATTGCAATTTTGAAAAGGGTCAAACCTAATGGATAGGGACACCTTGAAAAATGTTAAGAAATATAAATGTAAATGAAATTGATTTGAAATTCACACAAAATCCAATTAATTTTAAAAATTAGGGTTTGATGACCTAACCACTTAATTTTGAAATTTGAATTTTGGGAAAAAGGGGGGAAATTGAAAATTTGAATTGTAGGATTACAAACAAATCTAAGAACAATCATAAATCTGAAAATTAAATGGAAATCCAATTTTTGCACAAGTTCAAGATGATTTTTGAATATTAGGGTTTTAACAAGTAACCTCTTAATTTTGTAAATTTTAATTTTAATTGAACAAGATGATGAGGAAATTGAATTTGACAATCAAACTAATTTTCAAATCTAAGATAACCACAAGCAATTTTTACAAATCACAAGTTCAATTTTAATTGTAAAAAATAGGGTTTTTAATGATTTAACCACTAAGTTTGTAAAAATTTGAAACTTGTAAATGAAAAATATGCAATGTTGTTGGAAGGAAAGCATGCAAGATATCGGGTTCACCAAAATGTAATGGTGGGAAAAATGGTGAATGATAGATCAAGAAGGAAACTACCCTTTCCCTCAAAGAGAGATGAGATTTTTGCTATTGATTACCATTCAAGAACTTTTCACCATGTTACATTAGAAAGAGGAGAGGATAATTCACTAGATTCAATCTCTCCACACGAAGATGGTAGATTGAATTATGAATGAATTGGAAATGCTAAGTCAATCCCCTCTTCCTTGTTTAAAATGGAAAGGAAATTGAATGGATTATGTAGTGGAAAAGTGACAAAGAACTAATTATAACTTGAGATCGAAGTATGGGATGAAGTTGTGCACCTGGATCTGGTAGTAAAATGTCGAGATGAAGTCACCCTACAAATTTGAGGAAACGCTGTCTAGACTGTGGCGGGAACGTACACAGTCCTCCAAAAAATCCATGAAGCAAAAAGTATTTTTCCACCTCTTTAAATTAAGCCCGAATCTAAAAGTATAGCTCCACAACTATCACCTACACACATAAAAGAGAGGAAAATGGGTTGGGGTTGGGGGTTTGCCTTTAGGTCAAACCCCAATTTTGGAATTAACCAAGTAATGAAAGATTAAATTCTAAATCACCTCAAGGGAGGTTGTAGTAGAAATGTTGATAGAAATGCTTGTGTGGAATTAAAATTTTGGAATCAATCTCCTCTTCAATGGTTTAATCCTTGACTTGAATCCAACACCTAGCCTTGAAGGCTGACTTGAGAATGCTCAATGCTGGAAAAGAATGCTTGATCACTTGTGAATTTCCCACTCATCCAACTTATTGAACGTATGCAAATGAGAGGAATAATGTCCCTTAAATACATGTTAGTGGATTTGAATTTCATCGCAGGCTGACATCGAGGAAGTTTCCCACCTGATGCACAACCAACAATGCAACCCTAGGAAGGGTCCTGCCCCAAAATAGGGTAGGGAGAGGGGCACCACATGCCTATCATGGGAGGAAAAGGGTGCCATGCCCCTATCCAAGGGGGGATAGTGGCACCACCTCCCTGTCCTACCCCTTTCTCTAGGGCAGAGTGCTTACAAGGTGTTGCAGAGGCCAAGGAAGAAGTTGTTTCTGCAAGCTGAGCAATCTCCGGTCTTCAATCAGGCTAGAGGATTCAAATTCACATGAGTGAGGACCCTAATGTAGTAAAAAGTTTCTAGTGTTGCAATTTTATGACACTACACATGTCTTATCCTTGCTTCTAATTTTTCTTTTTAGATTTGAGTGCATGTAATTTAAAATTCAAATTTAAATTTACAATTTAATGTCCTTGCAATTTTTAAAAATTTAGAGGTTGAATGCACAAAACATTAATTTTAGATTCAAAATTGAGCCTGTTATTTGTTTAAATTGGATTAATTGTTTTAGATATGAGAACTCTTCTATTTTCCAATTCAAGTTTTCATTTACACTTTCAATTTTCTAAGTTTTAAAATTAACTGGTTGAATCACAAAACCCTAATTTTTAATTTTAAAATTGACCTTGTGGATTGTGTAGATCTTGAATTTGGTATTTGATTCAATTTAAAAAAAAAAACATTTTCCCTCCTTGCAACATTTAAATTTTAAATTTAATTTTTAAAATTAAGTGGTCTATGCAAAAAACGCTAATTTTAAAAATTAAATTAATCTTGTTCAAATTCAAATTTTCTGTTAAGCATTTAAATGGCTCAATTAAATCTAAAGCTTCTCATTGTCTTCTTAAACATCATAAAAATTTGGCCCTTAAGTATGCTATTTTTTGTTGTCCTTTCAATTAATCCTTTTATCAAACATTCTAAGTGTCCTATTTCGACCTTCAAGGCTTAATTTCACACATCTCGACATCTCCAATTTCCATATCCTTCTGGAACTCGCATAAAAATCACAATATCTTGCTTCCCCAAAAATTTGGAAAAAAGTTGGTCAAACTGTGTGTTCAGACCAAGTCTTTACCTAATTGGTCTTGACTTTTTCTGCTCAAATTTTAGGAGCTTTTTCTAACTATATTTTACTAAACAATTCCATATATTTGTGAAATTTTATTTATTTTAGGTCACCCTAAGGTTGAAAACATTGAATTTCAACATTTCCATTGTCAATTTCAATTTTAAAATTAACTGGTTCGCTACACATACCTTAATTTTTAAAATTAAATTGATTTCTTCAATATTTCAACATTCCAAAATCTCAAAATTTTAATTAAGAGGTTAAATTTGGACAACCCTAATTTTAATTTTGATTTTCCCTCTTAAAATTTTAAAATTAAGAGGTCATTTTCAAGCCCTAAATTTAAATTTAAAATTCCTAGAAGATTCCATTATTCTTTCCAATTTCTTTTCCCCAGTGCATGAGTTTTACTACTAGTACTCCTACCTATAGTATCCACATTATAAGGAGTTGTAGAATTAAGGTTGCCCAAGGTTTAATTACCGAGGAAATGGAGCCTAATTTGGATAGGTTTTTCAATGAGGATATTGTTGCTTCTTCCCATCCTTTAGATATTCTCGTTTATCCTCTTGATAATTCTCACAATGAGGAAGAATAACTAATTAGGGTATCCATTGACCAATTGGCTAAGATGGACAATCAATTTGACAATCTTCAACAATGGACGAGTCAAGAATACCTGGAAAGTGAAGCTCTCTCATTGATTGAAGGATTAAAAAGAATTATTCAAAGTGATAAACATGGCGTTGATATCTTGTGTGGTATTTCTCATATTGTTGATTCTTATCATGCCTATGAAGAGTTGTGCTAAAAACCTAGGCTATACACAACCTCCTAGTCAAATTAATCATTCTATTTCTTTGATAACTTCCATTACTAGTGTTCGTACCTTCACATCAAACATCATGACTACTTCTACATAAAATCTCATACCTACAAATGTTAGTCATGGGGGAAATACCTCTTCTTGTTAGACACAATGTACCACTGAGAGGGGGGTGAATCAGTGGTTCTCAAACTTTTCCCTTTAACTATCCTATGTGAGTATACCGGTTAATAGATCTTTCAAAATGTAGACTTGCTAGTTAGATGGGAGACTAACACAAAAGCACTAACACATTAAAAGGAGACATCACATAACACCAACATATATGAGGAAAACCCAAGATGGGAAAAACCTCGATGAGAAATGCTGCTGGAGTCTACTGCTCTAATCCAACCTCATAATGAATCTCTGATTATAATGTTTAGGGAACCAAACCAAGGAGCACCAACCCCTGATTTAGGGAACCAACCCAAGGAGAACCAACCCCTGATTTAGGGAACCAACCCAATGAGCTACAACTCAGTGAATACAAAAACATATTTTCATACCATAGTATCTTCTTGTTACAAATGGATTTTGTAACTCTTATACAAATCTCTCTTCTAGATCTTCTATCCAATTCTCTACCGGTTCTCTCTCTGTCGGTTCTACTCTCTACTAGTGTTGCACTTTGTCGATTTTACACTGTCAATTTTCTCTTTTCTCATCTACTCTATTGCTCTCCACCGGTACTCTCTTCTATCGGTTCTTTGCTTGCCTACTCTACAATCTTTTGCAACTCTTCTCTACAGGTTTGGCCATTTCTGGTTCACTTTTCTATCAGACTCAATGGCTGACTACCGGTAGCTTCCCTGATACCGGTTCAACACTTCAACCATATTCTTCCTCACACTCAGTCTCGTCTTCATCTTCTTGAGCACTTGACTAATTTCTTCTCACATGCAGCAATACTCTCTCATCCAATGACAACCTTCAATGATCTTGGCTTGCATATTTATAATCTGGTTTTCCCACCAAAATCCAATTCAAATTTTAGGTGGTTAGGGTTTCCTCATTGACCTTGAGGCAAACCAAATTTAATCAGATCTCATTTGATCTGATCGCCTAGATTGATGGACTGTAACTCATCAATCAATCCTGCCATTGTTGTTCCTTCTTGATGACACCTATTTTTAGCAACCTGCATTTAACCTATCGACAGATCTCTTGGTTGATCACTAAGAATAGTTTTGCATTCTCCTTCATCTACCTTGATCCACTCAATTAGTCTGTGCTAGAATTCGGTTGTCCATCTGACCTCAAGCCACAAACCCCTGCTACACATCCCGTGAATCTCGCAATCGACATAAATGTCGACTTGTCACCATGTACCTCGCCGCCTGATACTTCACTGACTTAACAAGCTAACCTATGCATGCATGCCACTTCACTTCCATGTGGCCCCTTTGTCGGCATCCACCTTTGCTAGATTGGTTATGTCAGTCCAGACAAGATCACCAACCAACTCCATTACTGGGTTCATCTACTAGATTACTAATCTTGTTGGTTATACCCTTAACTAGTTTTTCATCGACCTTTCAGCTTTCTTCTCTTCTGATGGAACTCTCTATTAGTTATCACACTTTCTAACCTGCCTTATGCACATATTCATCAGATGGGAGTCTTCTACATCTGCACTTTGTTAGCATTACCAGTGGACATACTTATCGGTAAACACCTTGATGACACCATGTCATCAACCTTCAACTGTTTCCATCTGAGGCATCTACATGCTGGTTGAATTCTCTATCTATAGCTGCTCAACCTTGCCTTCATCATCATCATCTCCGAACATATCTCAATTGGTTTGTCAAAGTGACAAACCCATCACTTCTTCACTCTTCTTTTTCTGTCCTGGTGGCACAACATGCCAACCCTTTTTGGTTCGATGCACATCTCTTATCTCATGCACCTAAGGCAACTTAATGTTTCACTAGTTCATCCGGTGTCAACCTTCAATCACCTACCTTCTACTCTTCTATCGTATCTTAGAGGACTATGATGCACTCTATGCATACTAATAGATAAGCTCCACTTATTGGTGGGAGTGGATCTTTGTCATCTGCATCCTACAATGCACTCATGTGGCATCCCTATTTGTGCAACATATCTTCAAAAAGGCACATGTGATCCGGTTGGGGCACATTCACTATCAGTCATCTCTTCAATTGGTGACTAAATCTTTATCCGATGGGAGTCTTGCTATTATTCATCCACATAGCATATCGGTGACCTATACATACATCTCCTCTAGTGTTGATGTGATTTAGATAACTTTTTGCCTCTTCATCATAATCAACATCCAAGCATCTTTCACACCCTGCTTATACACCGGTCATAAGCTTTCTAGGTGGCAACTACTCACTGTCAACACATCACTTACCAGTTGACATCCTCTCCTTACCAGTGATAGACTATATCAGTAACCTGTCCATCTCAACCACACAATTCAAACACTAACTTGT
The DNA here is from genome assembly GCF_030272615.1 of Cryptomeria japonica. Classification (NCBI taxonomy): domain Eukaryota; kingdom Viridiplantae; phylum Streptophyta; class Pinopsida; order Cupressales; family Cupressaceae; genus Cryptomeria; species Cryptomeria japonica. The sequence continues at coordinate 483,100,802 of NC_081405.1, read as the reverse complement.
GTACCGGTGACTCCAATGGTCATTATTCTGAATGACATTCTCTCCCTTACCTTACTAGTGACCTGCAACACATGGTGATATCAAAGACATCACATCTGGTATGCACCAATGACAGTGTTGCACATACGTTTCTTATACCGGTAGCCATCCTATACCGGCTAACATCAATGACAACAAAATTCCAACACTTCTTTCATTTCCCCTACCATGAATGTTCCCCTTGTTACCTAATCACATTCAACACCTATAAATGTTAGTTAAGGGGGCAACTCCTTCAATCTCAATTCCTTTGTTCCTCCCACAAGTCTTCCATGTGTTACCCAATCTTCTCCATTACCAACTTATCATAGCATTCCACCTCCTTATTCTTAATCTCTTCTTTCATTCAACAATATTACTCCACCCTCTCAATCAAACATGTCTCATTTCAATCCTTATACCAAATCTACAATCAATAGTCTTGCCCAAACAATATCTTCCTTACAACAACAAATAGCTTCTATGAATCAATCCAAGTATAATGTTCCCACATTTTATGTAGCGAGCCCATTATCCCATGACATTGTTAGAGCCACCCCTCCTAAACATGTAGAAGTCCCTCAATTAGAACTTTATAATGGAAAAGGTGATCCCTTAACTCATGTTAAAATATTCCAAACTTTGTGTAGTGACTTTGCTCATGACCAAAGGTTGTTAGAAAAATTGTTTACAAGAACATTAAGGGTTAGAGCTTTGCAATGATATTGTTATTTTCCTCCTTATTCTATTACTTCTTTTCAACAACTGGCTAATGCTTTTATTCAACAATTTCACAATAACATTGGTCCTAAAGTTACTTTAATTGATTTAATGCATTGTAAACAAGGTGTTAAGGAAAAGGTGACTGATTTTATTGGTAGATATAAGCATTTGTATTCTCAGATTTCTTTTCCTATGCTTGATCAAGACATTCAAAAGATTTTCATTTCTAATTTACAAAAAGGCATTAGGGATAAACTTATTTTAACTGATTTTACTTCCTTTCCACATTTGTGTGTAGTACTTAATAATTATCAACTGACTGTGAATCAATTGGAACAATCATCTCCTTCCATGGCTCCGAGTGATAAGGGTGATAATTCTCAACAACCATTTGTGAAGTTCAAACCAAACAAAGGATTCATAAAATTCAATGACAACATCAACAACAGTCAATTTGTAGGTGCTATTGGTATGCCTCCTTTGTCTAAATTATTTAAAAGAAAAAAATAGTTTACTCCTTTGAATGAATCTTTGCATAGCATTATGTCTTAGTTAATACAAAGAAATGTGTTATCACTTACCCAGATCAAACCAATTTATCCATCTAAAACAACTTCCCCTTACTTTGATGCTAAACATTTTTGTTAATATCATCCTCAGCCTGCTCATGATACTAAAAAATGTTTTTCATTGAGAAGTAAGATTATAGAATTGATTGATAACAATACTATATCTATGACAGGTGTGAATGATAAAGAAAATAAATCTGTATCTCCTCCTAATTAGAACCTTCAAATTTTCACTGATCCTTTACCATCCCATTCCACTAATGTGATTGAAATTGGTCATCTTTCTTTCTCTCCCAATGATGTTGGCCTTGAATCTAATAACGTGATGAACCTTTTCGATCAATAAGAACCTCCTAAGGATTTGTGCATAACATTTGATCCTAATTAGACCATTAAGGCACCTGATGGCCCATTATACATAAGTGCAAAAATCAAAGGCATGCCCACTAGAGGAGTCCTTATATATCCTTCTTGCATGGTTAATGTGATAACTGAAGAATTTCTTTATATTTGAAATTGCATCAAGTGATATATGATGATACTAATGTGATAGTTAATTTTTTTGATGGCTTCTCTTGTCTTGCTATTGGTTTTATAACACTTCCTATTGATGTTGGCACTAAATTCTTAGATGTTCAATTTGCTATCATTCCTACATCCGATCAATTTTGTGTGAAGTTGGGTCATCATTGGATTTCTTCCATGAAATAGATCACTTCTACTATTCACAAGTGTTTGAAATTTCCTCATAATTATAAAATCATAACTGTTAATCATAGCATATTTTAACCTATAATGAGGCATGGAGATGTTTGTATTGATTATTTTTGGTCTGAACAATTCAAGCCTCTTGAACCTAGAAGTGATGCTCTCTTTAGATCATATCAAAACTGGAAAAATGAAATGATTTTATCCTTGAGTAAACCTAGAGATCCAACACTTAGAATTCCTCTTGATGATCATATACCCCTTCCCGAGGATAAGATTGTTATTCTTCCTAAGGAAATAAATAATCTTCATCCCAAGGAAGCATCTATTCCTTCTCCTAAAGAGAAGAGTATCCTTTCACTCAAGGAAAGAAATATCCTTCTTCCAAACAAAGAATCCATTACTTCTCCTATAGATGAGTCTCCTCTTCCTCCCAAAGGAAGAAAAACTCTTCCTCATAAACAACAAATTATCCCTCCTAAGGTTAGATCTATCCCTCCACCTCATGATGGACCTGGTCTCCTTCCTACACCTCCCATTCTTCCTTTATATGGTATGGTTCCTCCTCCTTCATCTTAGACAGAAACAACTGACCTCTCCCATTGTCCAACCTAAAAGACCTCAACCCATTCATACTTCCTGAAAAGAAGAGACAAAGATTATATATGATGAACCTAAACCTCCTCAACCTTCAGCCAAGACTATACAAAATCATTGTGCGAGAGAACACCGACGAAGATGCCATGCTAGAGTTTGTGAGGTTTCTTCCTAAAACACCAATAGTTTACATGATTCTATTTTCTCCAAAATAAGATGTTCAACCTAACTCTCCAAGACGCGAAATGCTTAAGACAAATGATGGTTCAAGTTCTATTCCTATTAGAGCTCCTATTCTTATTAATCTCAATGAAGAAATAGGTGAAAATGTTATTAATGATGGAAATGTTAATCCTAATATTTTTGATGATGAATATGAATATGTTAACGTTGACAATGACTTATCTTCATAATTTTCAAAAGCATTAATCCTAGCTCCCAGTAATGAACAAACTGACTTATCATTAGAGCATGGTCCTTGTTTGGAACTTGTGATAGCTCCATCTACAGTGCTTGATGTGGCTCTCTTGCGTGTTGTCCACCTTCCTGAAATAATGATTAGCAAGATTAGGGGGAGGATGACATGCCTGATTAGCTCCATTAGCACTATAGACTCTCTCTCTCTCTCTCCTCTTTTGCTTATTTGTGAAATTATTCTATTTTTTGTCCCTAGTGTTGTCTACTTGAGGACAATGCAAAGCATTGAGATCTCTTTTGGTATCTCCCATGTTGACTCAAAAGACACGTGTTCCCTTCTTCCATGGTGGTTTCCTCTCTTTGGGGGATGAGGATGATTCTATGCATATATATACATGAGTTATCATTAAAAGCATACTAACTCCAAAGTTAGGTGAAACCATCTCATTCTTTGTGCTTTTTGTTCATTATCCTTTGATTTTTCCTCTCTTGGGGGCTAAATTATTTTCATAGCATGCTTGTCTTCATTGGGTATATCCTACCTTAAAGCAATTTCTCTCGATAAGGCATACACAATTGCTTTAACGTGGGGACATACACTCTGCTCATGATTCTATCTTTTGATACTTAAAGTTACTTAGTGAACTTTATCTTTTCTTTGTAATTTTTGGTATTCTTTTCATGACTCATAGTAAGAGAACCTTACTAGTTGTAGTCATGGTTCTCTCTTTCTCTCTCTCTCATGATCTTCCCTTTTACCGTATCATTGAAGTCATAATATCCTAAAGTCCAATGGGGGATTGGTGAATCTTGCCTCCTTGATGTGGTGAAAGTCTTTCAATCTTAATTCCTTGTACTTTACCAACAGTATTTGTGTAAGCTCATAATCCTGCTAAAGTGGGGGCTAAATGTAACATCCTAAAATTGCACCCTTTGCAATTCTTGACTGCATTTGGGTCTTTGCCTTAGTTTTTGCACCCCTCGACTTGATCGGAGACCTGAATATGCTCATGCAAGTGAAAATCTTCATTTTATTCAACTTTGCACCTCAAAGCCACCTTGATCCTACCCCAAAATAGGGCAGGACCAAGAAATGGCACCCTGGGAACCCCTATTTGGGACCTATTTTGGGGTCCATCCCTTGTGCTCATCTCAAATTAGAGTGGGAGAACATCCCTACATCAACCTAATTCAAAGAATTAGTCAATTAAACCCACTGACAAGTATATAAGAGGGATTTCCTCTCTCATTTGACACATCATGAAATTCAATCAAGCATCTGGGCATTCAAAAGATCAAGCATTCAAGAGAATTTGAGCATTTTCAATATTTCTTCAAGCTTTGGAGCAACAATAAAGACAAGATTTCAAGCATTGAAGAGGAGATCAACAATCTACTTCATGAAACCATAATTCCATGTGGAGGGAAGCAAAAATTCACAAGGAGGTATAATAATTTCAATCAATTCAACATCCCATCAAAGAGGAGGATTTCTACTTTCAGTCATTTCATTTATATTACTTCAACCACTTGGTTAATTCCAAAACTAGGGTTTGATATGAAGGCAAACCCCTATTCCCAACACATTCCCCTTTCTTTTTGTGTGCAAAAAATAGGTGCATAGTTGTACTTCTAGAATTAAGCATTATTTGTAGAGCCAGAAAAACCCTTTTCAATGCATGGAAAGTTCGAAGGACTGATAGGAGGGTGCCCCTATCTAGACACATGGTCCCTGAAACTTTTCCTAGATTTTGTAGAGAAGCTCTAAATCATCTCAAACTTCTTAGATCTAGGTGTACGGTTGAATCCTAAATTTGTAGCTCACTGTTTTTGCATAGTTTGTCTTCATTTCCAGCATTTAATCCTAATTCAATCAATCAATTTACAAAAGAGGGTCAATTACATTCCAATCTACTTAGTATTTAATCATTGCATCCTTTGGTATTTGATCAAGTAGATTCATCCCCCTCTTTTGAATGTAAAGTCCCCCTCAAGTGAAAATTAAACCTTAGTTAAGTTCCCACCTTTCTCCTCTAAAGTGGCAAATTGGCTAAGGTTCCCAAAATTCCACTTTACAGATTCATCTTCGCAACTAATAAACTTGTTTGAATATATGAGATAGAATTTGTAAATACCTTAGATCTATTGATAGAAATTATGCTCGAATGCTTCTCTCTACTCCTCAAATTTTCCAATTCATTTAAAATAAAAATGAACATCAAAAAATTATGTACTCTGCTAAATAACCTAGGGTTTTGCCACCTAAACCATCATATTATCAAAAAGATGGTAAACATCTCTACCTATGTGAACAATCAGTTTTCAAAGCTTTGCATTCTACAAATTAGCAATAATTTTTGCCACAATCTTCACCAAGAGTTCAAGCTCATCAATTTATCCAACATATCAACATGAGGTGACAATAACTGTTACAAGCTAGGGTTGTCATTGCACCAAAAGACCGACCTATAAATGCCCAATACAACCACTAGACATAAAATCTGCAGGAGGCTATTAAACCATGTCGTGAATCCCCACAAGGGATGCTAGCCCACTGCCAACAATCCCCCTCCCAACGTCACTCATCACGGCCTTTGTTATTCGAACCTATGACCAAGCTCTGATACCACTCGTTACAAGCTAGGATTGTCATTTCACCAAAAGATTGACCTGTCCATGCCTGATACAACCACTAGACTTATAGAATCCATAGGAGGTCATTAAACCATGTTGCAAATCCCCACGAGGGATGTTGGCCCACTGCCAGCAATAACATCAACCTCTTTGGTAGGGGGAAAAAATATCTTCTTTGTAGCCCCCCCCCCCCGAGACAAAGTTATTAAATTAGTTTTTGGAGGGGATCTCTGCACCAGAGTCAGAAGCAACAAAATTTTCTATCAAGTATGCTTCCTTCTTTCTACAAATATTTTTCATTTCATTCCTCACCTCCTCTATACCAATCTTCTTTATGGGTTCACTCCCTTTTACTGAATTATCTTTCTTCATATTCTCACTTCTACATGTTTTAGCAATGTGCCCAACTTTTCTGCAACTAAAGCACTTGATATTACTCTATTTTGAATTTCTTTTAGTCATTCTAGATCTTAATTGATTAGCCTCATGTCCAAAATCATTGCATAACTGGTAATAACCATAAAAGAATCTATATCTTCCAACCATAATTTGATTTCTTCAATCACTAGCCTTATGACCAAATCTCTTGCAAGTAAAACATTTAACATTTTGATTCATTTTGTTTCTACATTCTAAAGCCTTGTGTCAAAATTTATTATAGGAAAAACAATAACCATTGAATGAAGGGTACCTTTGAGACTTAGGTTGTTTGACTGGAGGTTTTCTTGCAGAACTTCTTTAATTTCTTCAATCACTAGCTCTTCATTCATTCACATCTGCTTCAATCACATATCACATTTGATCACTATCTTGCACATCTATATCTACATCTCTCTATAAATGAGTATCTTTTATCAACAAAGTGTACATTATATATATGTACTGATCCATATCTCAAGTAGGCTACACATGCCTTAAAAATAAAATACTTTACATGCTACCACAATATACCTCATACATTTCACTAGCTCAGCCAAGATATAACAAAAATTAATACCATCTAGAATATAGACGTTATTCACAATGCTTAATCATGTCCCAAAACCGCAAGACCAAAAATAATCAATTGATAAAATGCAGATGTCTAGAAAAATTATTTTTTTCTAGAGGAATATAGAAAATGATAGGTCAAACTGTCGAACCATGTATCTCATCTTTTGAAGATTAATAGCACATAGAAACTAGAATATAGGAACCTCTAATGTTGTTGAATATACTGTCCAAACCACAAACCCATATCTATAACTATGAAGCAACATGGAGCAAGACATGATGAACAGAGTCACAAAATTATTAGAGCAACAACAGTATAAGTCAACAAAAGTATGTTGACATCAATGACAACCAATATAGCCTATACAAAATTCTCCTTTATCAAAAGACATCAATGACAAAACTCCAACATAAATAAGTGCTAATTTCTAAGATAATATTTTTTAAGGGCCAAAATTATGCAATTATTAACAACATTCTTGGTTATATAAGCACATGATATCTCCCATTATGCATTCAATTTTGAAGATGGTTAATTTTGTTAGCATTACGATTATGTGTTGTCATTGATGTCAAATCTTGTGGTCTGGATTAGGTTTAGATGTAGTATGTTGTGCAAAAGTATTTAGATAAGGTGTGTTGAGTGTTTGAAGGTTTCCCAGATTTACCAAATGTGTTGGCTTTTTGGAAAATGTTATTTAGTACTGGTTTTGGGTCAAGATTGGTCTGAATCTCGAGGTTTTTTGAATTTGACATTGAAGTTGTGTAATGATAGTTATATAGCACATGGATAATATTTTGGGCCTGGCTTTGGTGATATATGTAATGTGTTGACATTTTTGATGAGGAGCGATGTAATAAGGTCTACTTCTAATTTTTTCCCACAACCAGAATGATTAGTGGAGACCTATTTTAGATATCTGTCTCAACTGACATTGAGGATTATATTTTTTCAAAGACAGTATATGTAGGTGTATGATTTCATCAGTTGAAGTGTGGCTTTCTGTGTTGAAGACGTGAAATTGAAAGAATCTAGTTGTTGCATGAGTGTAGTGTTGCAAATGGTTCCTAGAAGTAGTTCCAATAGTGCAGACTGTGTTTTAGTAGTGGATTATATTTATTTTTCTTTATTCTTTGGTAGTGAGCCTTTATGGGTAGTGAGCCCTCTGATAGTGAGCCTTTCTAGGTAGTGAGCCCACCGACAGTGAGCCTTTCTAGGTAGTGAACCCATCTATAGTGAGCACCTTGGTAGTGATCCATCCTTTATAAAAATCACCTTAGCCAATGTTTATATATTAAGAATTAGCATTCTCTGTGGTTTTTCCCTTCTTGGGTTTTTCACATAAATTTTGGTGTTTCTTGTGTCTAATCTGTTTTGTGTATATGCTTTTACATTTTATCAATTCTACTAATTGTTCTGGATCTGTAAATTGTCTAAAAGAAAATTTTATTGTCAATTGATTCAACCCTCCTCTCAGTTGCCCACATATTCAACAATTGGTATCAAAGCTTTGGTTCCTTGATATAAATCTTAACTTCTTGAGGTAGTCCTAGGAGTGTTCAAAATTTTTCCCTTGTCTATGTTTTTTGTTTCCTAAATGGCTTTGGTAGGTAGGGTTTTAGCATGGTTTAAGCCTTTGGCTATATTTTTCCAAAACCCTTGGCTTTGTTATATTCTTCAATTGATCAGTGATGATAGGTTTTATCCTTTCAAGTTGTCACAAAGAGTGTCCTCAATCATTTAGTTACTGACCCCTTATATCATGCCTAGCAGGTTTGGTCAGTCATGTTAAATAAAAATTCTATAGGCTTTATGTTTCCTATGGCTAAAAATCCCTATGTCTATATGTCCTAGTGTGTGCCCTGACCATAGGCCACTTACCCTTTATAGGTCTCCACATGCAAAATATTTCCACTTAAGTGAGGGCCCCAATTCTTGGCCACGCGAGATAGGAGGATCTACTTTTATGCACTGAGGTGTCATACCCTACGAGGATCACATATCATAGTTTCAAATCACATGGGACAATGGGGAGAGTTATATATAAAGAAAGGATTTACCCTGCGCAACCTTCACATCTAAAAATTTTCCCTTGCAGGCTAAGAGATTGATTTGTGAAAACAAAGGTGCTTACCTTGTATGGTATTATATGAAGAAAGCAAAAAGATAGAGGTACCCTGTGGGACAACGGGAACTAAGGAATTGCATCAAGAGGTTCACCCTATTGGAGTCACAAGTGCATCTTTGGGCACTATGAGATAAGCGACCCAAGGGGATTAAGAGGTCCCCGCTATCCCGCAGGACCATCAACTATTTCTTTGTCTGAGTGAAAGAGAAGATGCAAAAACCTCATGAGAGGTAGTGAGAAGAGTGAAGCATAAGTGAAGTTCTTACCCCGCAAGGATGAAAAACTCTAGCTGAGGGCGATGTAGGGAGAAAAATGATGGATAAACCTATTCTTCCTGCCATACTACAACGATATAAAAAATAAATCAATGAAGAAGAATTATGTGTAGAAAAAGCTGAAAGGTGATGCCTATGCAGGTTGGTGGGAATAATGATAACCAAAAGAAACTCATACCCCACATGATTCCAATATAAAGAAAGAAAATGATGTGGGGAGAAAGGGGGGTAAGGATTTTAGTACTCCTCACCACCCTATGTCTAGCAATGGATGAAGGATACAAAGGAAAGAAAGGATGGAGTGTACAAAGCTAGAGACACTTGTGCGGGATAGCGAGAACCCTTAAAAGATAAATGAAGGATTACCTCATAGGGGTAACATAAGAACACAAAGGGAAATGCAAGGTAAAAGGAAGGAAGAGAGATAGTAGTCCCCACTACCCCATGATGATAGAAGTAAATACAAAATAGAAGGAAGATCACTCCTTTCAGTGAGGAAAGGCGATACCCCACGGGGAAGCGAGATGTATTAAGATGCATAAATGGACCTTCCTCACACGATGATGAGTGAAACCTAGAAGGTGATGTAGGGTAATGAAAATTGAGAAGAGAAATTCTCCTCGCTACCCCGAAGGGGAAAAATATAAAGGATGACGAAGTTGTTGAAATCAAAAGTAGTCAAGGGTGGCTTACTAGACACCATGTCAGCAATTAGAGGCCATCAAAAGGTGATCTTAACTATTCAATTTTTTTTATCAACAATTGAGTTTGAATTTCTAAGTCATCAACCCAATATGCCATGCACATAGGAATTAATGGAGACCAACCTATGTGCCATAAAGGCAAAATTTGAGGGCATTCTCATGCACCCTGCATTCAAAGAGTGACCAGAGTGATTGAAGAGTGAGATAAGAGTGAATTAGAGCATCTAGAGCAACTAAATTGCATCTCAAAAAGCCAATAAGTAATTTCTAAGCCATTAATTTACATTTTGTAGGGATTTTTTAGCTATTTGGGTATAGTTTTAGAAGGAATGGATATTTTTTTTGCCCTGGTTGCAGGAGGGTTTTGTTTGTTGAAATTGTGTCTTTTTCTCTATTTGAAATCAATACAATGACATCATCTACTGAGAATACCCCCTCCTCATCCACTACAAAGACCTCTAAAGTGGCAACAGGCTCCTCTATGCTTGAAATTACCCATGCTATCCCGTTAACCATAGTTCATGCCATGTCAAAGATTGCAAGCACACCTTCTATTGAGTGCAACCTCGCAACTACTCCTCATAGATCCCCAGGGGCTGAACCAAGCTCTCCACCTAAGAAAAATCCTCCTCAACCCAAAAGAAAGAGGGCATCCAATAAAGTTACTTTTGTATTGATAGATGATGAATCATCTGATGACCTTAGCCTTCCCCCAAAGGCTAGGAAGCCAAATCAAAAGAGGAAGGGGGCTAGTGCTAAGTCCTCTACCAAAAATGAATCTATAAAGGCTTTCCTGATAGAGGATCCAAAAGTTGAGGGGTCACACCCACATGAGGAGTCCTCAGAACCCAAAAAAGAAAGGAATCATGTCAATAGGGAAACGCCTAGGGCCACTAAGAAGACCAAATAGACTCCCACAGAAGAGGAGCAAGCTCCTACCCAATCTGAGTAGCTTGCAGAAGCCTCAACTCCACTTTCCCCATCAATGATATCAAGAAATTTCCAAGGAGGTGGAGGAGTAATTAGAAGAGATGGATCACAGGAAGAAGAGGGAAGTGAGGAGTCTCCACCAGGATCTCCTTGAACTATTTCAAGGTTCAATTATACAAGAGAATCTCAAAATTGCATTCAATGATAATGAGTCAGGATGCAGAGATGGGTATACTAATGACCGGGAATGGGACATATTTTACTACTTCTATGAAAATAGAGACAAAGTAGTCCTAGTGTCAAACTGATAGAGACTCAATTTGGGAAAATTGGTAGTCCCAAATATATTTGTGGAACCAATGTTGATTAGGGAGCTTATTAAGAGGTATCATCCTTAGAGCATGACTTTCAAAATGACCAATGGTCATATTCTAGTTGATATAACAAAAGAGGACATAATTAAATGTTTTGATTTGCATAGAAGTTCCCTCAGAGCCATTAATAAAGATACATTGACAAGGGAGTATTATGCAAAAAAATATTTCTATAGGAAAAATATAATGCCTCTCTTTTGAAGAAATTGTATCAAGGAGGAAAGGGTTACCTCTTGGAATCAGAGAGGGAGCCTCTCAGTTTGACCCTCTTTGAGGATTACTTTTCAAAGACTTATTATGCTTTGTGCCAAGTTTTGGGGGAGGATTGTGGATTAAAAGTGGTTGTTTTGGACTTCATGATGATGGCCATGAAGATCCAGCATTCAGATACCAATGAATTATATGATTTTGCCACAATCATTCAAGATAATTTGCATGAGGGGTTAATAAAGGCAAATAACCCCAAAGAGGGACTGAATTTCAAACACTATTATTTTCTTTGCCATCTTATTATTTTTCAAAATAGAACCGGATGGGAGGAATCCTTGAAGGTGAACATTTTTTATCCTAGGACTAATGTATGGTGGCTAGCATGGCCAGTACAAAGGTGGACCCAAGTATGGGATAAATGATCCAAATACTCTAATTATAAGTAATTATTTGATTATTTTGTTATGAGGATCTTTATGATGATGTGGGTTACATTTCCAAGGCTTCCC